>NC_053436.1:78375689-78708204 GCF_007990345.1 Gossypium hirsutum
TTTTCACAAATTGGTATCTGAGCTTCCGAGTTGTTCATCTCGATCACAATAATGGCGTCTTTGAAGTATGAAATTCCGCTGTTAGATCACAACACCAGATTTGCATTGTGGTAAATTAAGATGCAAGCAATTCTTGCACAGATGGATCTGGAGGATGCCCTGCTAGGGATAGATAATATGCCTTCAACATTAACAGATGAAGAGAAGGAGCGTAAGGATCGAAAGGCATTAACACAATTAAATCTGCATTTGTCCAACGAAATTCTGCAGGATGTGATGAAAGAGAAGACTGCCGCTGCATTATGGAAGAGGCTAGAACAAATATGTATGTCAAAAACTCTAACAAGCAAGTTGCATATGAAGCAGCATCTTTATGCTCATTGTTTGGAGGAAGGTGTGTCTGTACACGAACACTTAACAGTGTTTAAAGAAATTCTCTCAAACTTGAAGGCCATGGAGGTTTAGTATGATAAGGAAGATCTAGGGTTGATTCTACTTTGTTCGTTGCCCCCGTCTTATTCAACCTTTAGAGACACGATTTTATATAGCCGCGAGCCTCTCACAATTGATGAGGTTTATGATTCTTTAACCTCGTATGATAAGATGAAACATCTTGTGGTTAAACCCGACTCACAGGGAGAGGGTCTCATTATTCGTGGGAGACAAGATTGGAATGCTGATGATGATCGTGGTGGGACACAGGAACGGAATCCTCGTGGTAAATCTAAGGGTAGATCGAAGTCTTCAAATAGAGGTGAAACTTGTAACTTCTGCAATAAGAAATGACACATTAAATCTGAGTGCTATAAGCTACAAAGTAAGATTAAAAGGGAAGCTGCGAATCAAAAGGGAAAACAACCAGAAAATTCTAGTGAAGCTGATGTTGTAGAAGACTACAGCGATGGTGAACTTCTAGTCACTTCTGTCAATGATTCTAAAGTAAGTCAGGAGTGGATACTTGATTCAGGCTGCACCTTCCATATGATTCCCAATTGGGATTGGTTTACAACTTACAAAACAGTGTCTGAAGGTGTTGTTTTGATGGGAAATAATGCTTCGTGTAAAATCGCAGGTGTTGGAACAATTAAAGTTAAGATGTTTGATGGAGTTGTCAGAACACTTAGTGACGTATGACATGTTCCATAATTGAAAAGAAATTTAATTTCATTGAGTACTCTTGATTCAAAAGGGTACAGATACACAGCTAAAAGTGGGGTTTTAAAGATTTCCAAAGGGTCCTTTGTTGTGATGAAAGGGCAGAAAAAAATTGACAACTTATATGTTTTGCAAAGTTTTACTGTTACTGGTGATGCAACTTTTGCTTCCTCTTCCTTTTCAGATGATAATATTACTAAACTTTGGCATATGGGCCTAGGGCATATGAGTGAGAATGGCATGGCAGAATTGAGCAAAAGAGGACTTCTTGGTGTGCAAGGAATTTGCAAACTGAATTTCTGTGAGCACTGTGTTTTTGGGAAGCAAAAGAGAGTTTGATTCACTAGAGGAATCCATAACATAAAGGGAACGTTGGATTATATTCATTTTGATTTGGGGGGCCATCCAGAGTGCCTTCGAGAGGTGAAGCTAATTATATGCTAACATTTATTGATGATTTTTCCAAAACATTTTGGCCGTTCTTCCTGAAGCAGAAAAGTGATGTGTTTTCTGCATTTAAGTCTTGAAAAATTATGATTGAAAAACAGATGAGAAATAGATAAAACACCTCTGTATAGATAATGGCTTAGAGTTCTGTTCTGATGAGTTTAATAGATTGTGCAAGTCAGAAGGGATCATGAGACACTTGACAGTTCGTCATACTCCACAGCAAAACGGCATTGCAGAACAAATGAATAGAACGATCATGGAGAAGGTTCGATGTATGTTATCAAATGCCAATTTACCGAAGTCATTTTGGGCAGAAGCAGCCTTTACTGCATTTTTTTGATCAACCGATCTCCATCCGTTGCCATTGAGAAAAAGACTCCACAAGAGGTATGGTCTGGTAATCCTGCTAATTATTTGATTTAAAGATTTTTGGGTGTCCTTCGTACACTCATGTTGATAATGGAAAATTGGAACCGAGATCCATCAAATGTGTTTTTCTTGGTTATAAAGCTAGTGTAAAAGGGTATAAGTTATGGTGTCCTCAAAATAGAAAAGTTGTGATTAGCAGAGATGTTGTTTTTGATGAAACTGCTATGCTACCTAACTTATCTCTTAAAGACTCTTCCAATAAAGAAAACCAAAAGCAGGTGGAGCATCAGATTAATATAGAGTCAACTCCTCAAGCCATAACAAAAATTGAGAATAGAGTTGCTTCTTCACCACAATACTCTATAACCAAAAACAGAACTAGAAGAGAAATTAAACCTCCAAAGAAGTATGCCGAAGCTGATTTAGTTGCTTATGCTTTAAATGTGGCTGAAGATATAGATGCGAATCAAGAGCCATCTAATTATTCTAAGGCAGTTAGCTGTGAAGACTCAGAAAAGTGGATGTTTGCTATGCAAGAAGAGATGGAATCACTCCACAAAAATAGAAAATGGGACCTTGTGAAACTTCCTAAAGGTAAAAAGGCTATTCGTTGTAAATGGGTGTTTAAAAAGAAAGAAGGGACTCTAGGAGTTGAAGAACCCAAATATAAAGCAAGGCTTGTGGCAAAGGGTTATAGTCAAATTCCAGGAGTGGACTTCACAGATGTGTTCTCTCCAGTTGTTAAGCATAGTTTGATTCGAGCTTTGCTTGGTATTGTGGCCATGCATGATTTGGAGCTTGAGCAATTAGATGTAAAAACTGTACTTCTGCATGGAGAACTTGAGGAGGATATTTACATGCAACAACTAAAGGGTTTTATAGTCTCAGAAAAAGAGGACTATGTTTGCTTGCTGAGAAAGTCCCTTTACGGTTTGAAACAGTCACCAAGACAGTGGTACAAGAGGTTTGATTCCTTTATGACTTCTCATGATTTCAAAAGAAGTAGTTTAGACAGTTGTGTTTACTTTAAGAAAAATAGTGATGGTTCTTTTGTGTATCTACTTCTTTATGTTAATGACATGTTGATAGCAGCAAAAGATAAAGGAGAGGTAAGAAAGGTCAAAGCCCAACTAAGTGAAGAATTTGAGATGAAAGATTTAGGACTAGCAAAGAAGATACTTGGTATGAAGATTCTCAGAGATAGAAAAGCAAGTAAATTGTACCTAAGTCAGAAGGGGTACATTGAGAAAGTTCTTTGCAGGTTCAATATGCAGAGTACTAAGCCTGTTAGTACTCCTTTAGCAGCCCATTTTAGACTTTCATTGGCTTTGTCTAGACAATCGGATGATGAGATTGAGTACATGTCACATGTTCCATACTCTTGTGCAGTGGGAACTCTCATGTATGCTATGGTTTGTTCACGTCCAGATTTATCATATGTAGTCAGTGCAGTTAGCAGATACATGGCAAAACCCGGTAAAGAACATTGGAAAGCAGTTCAGTGGATTTTAAGATACTTACGAGGCACTACTGATATTTGCTTACAGTTTGGAAGAACTAAAGATGCAGTCATAGGGTATGTTGATGCTGATTTTGCTGGAGACCTTGATAGAAGAAGATCTCTCACAGGTTACGTCTTTACAATCGGAGGTTGTGAAATTAGTTAGAAAGCCACTTTGCAAACTACAGTCACTTTGTCTACCACTGAAGCTGAGTCCATGGCGATTACTGAGGCTTGTAAAGAAGCTATTTGGATGAAGGGACTAATTAGTGAACTCAATGAAGACCTTCAAATTAGTACAGTATTTTGTGACAGTCAGAGTGCCATCTTCCTTACAAAAGATCAAATGTTTCATGAGAGAACAAAACATTTTGATGTTCGGTATCATTTTGTTCATGATATTATTGCTCGTGGTGATATTGTTGTGAGCAAAATTAGTACTCATGAAAATCCTCCAGATATGATGACTAAGTCACTTCCTATAACCAAGTTTGAGCATTGCTTAGACTTGGCTGGTGTTCATTGTTGAAGTTAAACCCTTAAGGGGTTTTATGGTAGAGGTGAAGAATTTGTTCATTAAAAGTTCGCGATGAAGAACTTGTTCATTGAGAATTTGTGTCAAGGTGGAGATTGTTAGAATTAAGTGACCCCAATTCTTATTTAATAAAATACGATGGAAAATAAAATAAAAGTAAAATCCATATAGAACTAGAATTCTTTTATTTTATTTTTAGAATAAGGTTTTTAAACCTTATTAAACTCCATCTATTTTATATTGATTAGGATAAGGTGTTTCAATCCTACTAGAATATGGCTTTACAAGCCTATAAATAGACATAGTCTATCCTCTTATATGAAATTCAAATTTTTCGACATAGTGAATTTTCTTCTCCTCTACTCGTGGTTTTTTTCCTGAAAGGGTTTCCACGTAAAATTTGTGTGTTCTTTATTTTTTATTTTATTTTATTTTATTTTTCACAACAAGTATATACAATTTTACATCAAAATAAAACATTAAACGCAACTTATCAATTCATCAAATCTAACACCTAACCAATGTACCTATCATAGGTACCTCAAATACAACATATCATTAACACATATCATTTATATTTGAAATGGAACATCTTACCTCATTCACATATATCATGTAAGTTAGTAATATATACATAAGATTTTACTTAAAATTTTACACATCCAAAACATTAATAATGATATACAAGCCTATTACATGCCATATAATCCGAAATAAACATTCCAAAAACTACTGAAATATATGGATAGTATGACTTGAGTGCTGATCCAATCGTCCAACCTTTCAAGTATCTACAAGAACAGTAATAACACAAGTAAGCTCAAAGAAGCTTAGTAAGTTTGACATATTAAAACAATAAATCTTACCAAAGTAAGTACAACAAATCAAACAATAATATTACAACCATAAATGTTCCCTGTCATCCACAATCTCAACTAGTAAATCATAAAAGTTCAAGTCAATATTCAATTATATAGAAAATCTATCAAAATCACTAAACAAGTAATCTTACCAAGATTTTCAATTCGATAAACAACTTACAGATAAGAGTACATCGACAATCCAACCAAAACACACCAGATGAATATTTAAAACTAACATTATTATATATATGTGCTTTCCACAACAAGCACTAAATCACTCCAAATTATGATACATATCCATATGAATAATCAAATACCATTTAATTTTCATCCATCAAACATAAATAAATTCACATATTAACCATACCAAACCACATATCAAACATGATAAGGCCGTTTATATATACATAGCAAAATATACCAAAACACAAGCCAAAGCATATGGCCACAAACACAACATCACAAATAGACCAACATTAGCCAAAATAACCTATACATGCCATTATAATTGAAATTAAACAACTAAAAGTACCAAAAGAGCCAATGGATAGTGTGATATAATGCCGACAAGCTTCCAACTTGAATGAGCTTTTGAATCACTATAAAACACAAAAAATAACACTGAGTAAGCATATAAGCTTAGTAAGTTCATATAACATAGAATTTAACTTACCATTTAATCACAACTTAGATAAGTAAACATAGCATATCCCAACTTAATTTGGCCAAAAGCCTAAACACGTATTCACCAACATGTTAGTGATGTAAAGCACATATAATATCCAATACACATGGATGAACTCAACCATTATTCAAATTTCATATACAAGTATCATACATTTCATATACCAATATATCATGTAACATCATTTCCATGTATTTAATGTAAATACCTATAGTAGTTCATATCGAACTCATATATTCTCGTAATAGAATTGTGCCCATTGAACCATTTAGAATATTGTTGGATACTCGGGTAGCACATGCTGGGTGTACTGAACTATAATCCGTCAATTCCTGTACATGTATGCTTATACGAGCTGTAAACGATAAGCTCATTCAAGATGAATAATGGTAAGCTGATACAAGCCGAATAGAGCTAAGAATTGGTAACCCTAATGACAAGTCATTTGTATCCTACGAATTCTTAAGGTTCAAACGGGACTCGGTAATTGTCGTCCGTCTTCGGATATGCAATCGGTATTCATTTATGGCAATTATACAATTCAAAAACGTATAATTCAATTTAAAACATACAAATGTACAATTTAATTACACGAACTTACCTTGACGAGTGTACATAGATACAGAGGCAATTAATTCGAGACTTTCTCTTTGACCAAATCGAACTCTGTACGTGGTCTAACTGGATATATATGAATAAATTTAACCCAATTCAATAGAATTCACATTCAATTTAGTCCAACATGTAATTTTGGTAAAATTACCATTTTACCCCTATACTTTTCATTCCTTTGCAATTTAGTCCCTAGGCTCGAAAAATGAAATTCATGTAATTTAATCCTTATCCAAGCTTAGCCAATTTTTATACATATTAATAGCAGCCCATATATTTCATAAATTCACAATTTTACCACATAATATTCTCTATTTTCCAATTTAATCCTTATTTGACAATTTCACCAAAAATTCCTCTACAAAAGCTATTTATCTAACAACAACCATTCATTTTCTATCATCAAACTTAAAAAATCATGCATATTCATCAATGAAAAACCCTAATAGTTTAAAATTTTTGCAAATTAGTCCCCGAGCTAGCTAGATTAAGCTATAACAATCCTAGAAACAAAAAAAATTTAAAAACAAATTAAAATTTCATCCCTAAAAAGAAACGGAGATGGGCGAATGAAGCATTCAAAAATGGCTTCCTCCCTTGAATTTACGATTGCAAAATAGATAATGGAAGATGATGAAAATTTTAGTTTTATTTTAATTAACCTTTATTTACTAATTTCCAAAATTAACCTTTGAAACATTTAATAATTACACAAAATGTCAAGCCATTATCATCCACTAACTCATTAATGGGATAATTACTATATAAGGACCTCTACTTTAAAATTCTATAGCTATTTAATACCTTTAGCTAATAGAACTCAACTTTTCCACTTTACACGATTTAGTCCTTTTTATTCAGTAATACTATCATACTGTAGACCATAAAATAATAATAAAATAAATTTATCAACTTTGAATTTGTGGTCCCGAAACCACTGTTCTGATTTCGCTGCAATTGGGTTGTTACAACTCTCCCCCTAAAGGGATTTTCATCCCCGAAAATCTTACCAATAAAGAGGTTGAGATATTGCTTTCTCATTACTTCCTCGGGTTCCCAGGTGGCCTCCTCAATTCCGTGTCGTTGCCAGAGAACTTTTACTAAAGCTATGTTTTTATTTCTCAATTCTTTCACCTTTCATGCTAGAATTCTGATAGGTTCTTCATTGTATGTCATGTCAAGCTAAATCTCGACATTTGTCAGGGAGATAACATGTGAAGGGTCAAATTGGTATCGTCACAACATAGATACATAAAAGACATTATGAATTCTTTCAAGTTCTGACGGTAAACCTAATCGTTATGCCACAGGTCTGATTCTTTTAGTAATCTTGTATAGTTCGATAAATCGAGGACTCAGCTTTCCTTTGTGACCAAATCGAAGAACTTTCTTCTAAGGTGAAACTTTCAAAAATACTCTATCGTCGACTAGGAATTCTATATCTTTACATTTAAGATCTGCATACAATTTCTGACTATCTGAAGCTGCTTTCAAGTTATTTCAGATTACTTTCACTTTTTCCTCAGTCTACCAAATCAAATCAACCCCGTGTATCTTTTTCTCACTAAGTTTAGTCTAGTATAATGGAGTTCGGCATTTACGGCCATTTTATGCTCGATTAAAACCTATTGCCTTCAAACTCTAGTATACAACATCGAAGCATATCTTCTAGAATTAGAATTACTCGCTCAGACTGACCATCGGTCTGAGGATAAAATACAGTGCTAAAATGCAACCGCGTACCAAGAGCTTCCTGTAATTTTCTACAAAATCGCGATGTAAACAGTGGATCTCTATCCAAAATAATAAAGACTGGCACACCATGTAATCTGAAAACCTCAGAAACATATAACTCAGCTAATCTGTCAAAGGAGAAATCTATACGTACCGGAATAAAATGTGCAGACTTCGTTAGATGATCAATAATAACCCAGATAGCATCTTTCTTTTTCGGAGATAGGGGTAACCCCGATATCATAAATCCATAATAATTCTATCCCATTTCCACTCTGATATCACCACTGGCTGTAACAGTCCTGAAGTTACCTGATGTTCAGCTTTAACTTGCTGACATATCAAACATCTAGATACAAAGTCACAAATCTCGTGTTTCATTCCTAGCCACCAGTACATCTGTCTCAAATCGTTGTACATTTTATTACTTCCCAAATGAACAAACAAGCGACCAAAATGAGCTTTATGTAAAATTTTATGTATAATCTTTGGATTATTCGGTACACAAACTCTACCTCTGAACAACAAACAAACATCAGGTCCTATATGAAATTCTGAATTAGAAGTCAACTCATAGTGTACCTGTTTAGCTAACAACTCACAATAACATTTCTGAGCTTTGCAAATTTGCTGTTAAAACATCGGTTTAGCTTTTAACTTGACTAAGATCGAGCCATCATTAGATAATGATAGTAGGGTATTCATTGCTCACAGAAAAAACAAGGACTTTCTACTCAAAGCATCAGCAATTACATTCGTCTTACCCAGGTGATAATCAATGATCAACTTATAATCTTTCAACAGTTCAAGTCACCTATGCTATCTCAAATTCAGATCTTTCTGTGACAATAAATACTTTAAACTCTTGTGATCAATAAATATGACATTTTTGGCCAAACAAATGATGTCGCCAAATTTTCAATGCAAATACAATAACTACCAACTCTAAGTCATGTGTCGGATAGTTCTTTTCGTGTGGCTTTAATTGTCTAGAAGCATAAACTATTACTTTTCCTTCATGCATCAAAACACATCCTAAAGCATTCAATGATGCATCGCTGAAAATCACAAATTCTTTACCCGATTCAGGCTGAACTAAGACTAGTGCTTCGGTTAACAGTGCTTTCAACAGGTTAAAACTTTGCTGACATTTATCAGAACATTCAAACTTCACATCTTTCTATAATAATCACGTCATCGGTGTAGCTATCATTGAGAACCCTTTTATGAATCTCTAATAGTAGCTAGCTAATCCCAGAAAACTTTTGACTTTGAACATATTTCTCAGTGGCTTCCAGTCAACAACTATTGAAATCTTACTCGGATCAACTCTGATGCCTTTAGTCGATATTATGTGTCCCAAAAAACTAACTTCTCAGAGCCTTAACCTGCATTTGCTAAATTTAGCAAATAGTTTTTTATCTCGTAGAGCTTGCAGAACAATTCTCAAGTGCTCAGTGTGTTCAGACTCGTCTTGGGAATATATTAGAATATTATCAATAAATACCACAAGAAATCCATCTAAATACAGTCTGAAGATTCTGTTCATCAAATACTTCATGTGCATTAGTTAAACTAAACGGCATCATGAGAAATTCATAGTGTTCATACCTGGTTCTAAATGTAGTTTTCGGCACATCCGAATCTTTCACTCATAACTAAAAGTAATTGGAATGAAGGTCAATTTTTAAGAATACTGTGGCACCTTTCAACTAATCGAACAAATCATCAATTCGGGGCAGTGGATATTTATTCTTGACTATAACCTTGTTGAGCTAACAGTAATCAATACACAATCTCATCAATCTGTCATTTTTCTTAACAAACAGAACCGGTGCACCCCAAGGTGAAAATTTGTGTGATACCCCTAACCCGTATCTATCACTAGAATAGGGTTACGAGGTATTACCAATTAATACACATCATTTAAGTACATAACTCATACATTTATGCATTCATATACTAATACCATTCAAGACAATCATATTGTCCCTTATAAGGACTTACAAGGCGTTAAACATGCTTTATAAGTGGTTTGGGACTAAACGATAACATATGAAATTTTTTGGAAACTTAGTAAAAATTTCAACATTTCAAGGGTCACATGCCTGTGTGAACAAGCTGTGTGCCTCACATGGCCAATAGACACGCCCGTGTCTCAGACCGTGTGGAAACAGGGCATACATACTAACTTGGGTCAGACAACCAACCACATGCCCGTGTGTCTAGCTCGTGTGCCCTTCGAAATAGCCACACACGCCCGTGTGCTAGGCCATGCCAAACCTGTAGGGTATACTGACTTATGCAACACGGCCAAGTCACACGCCTGTGTGCTAGGCCGTGTGCCAATTAGGAGACATATTGACTTGTACCACACGGCCGGTCACACGCCTGTGTGTGAGACTGTGTGAAGCATACTGAATTTAATTAAATTTCAACACCAGGGGACACACGGCCATGTAACTTGGCGGTGTGTCACACACGGCTAACACACACGCCCTGTGGAGAAAAATAGGCTATTTGCAAAGGCATTATGTCACCCTATTTTCACATGTAAACACAAGCATAAATGGTAGCATTTTTATAACACAATAAGCATCCATTTCATAACATTTCATACACATATAATGTCATTTCCACATAATATTCAATTGCTTAACCTATATCATACATTTTCCATTCATAAGTTTACCTTATAACAAACACATTTCAAATATTCATTCCATAACCTTTTTGTCAAAACATACCAAAATATAACATTAAGTTTAGCCAAATTACATGGCTTAACTTATACACTAAATGCACCAAACCATAATCTCAAGTAACCATAACTATCACCATTATAACTAGCCTAGACATGCCATATTTACATATATCAACAAGTTCAAAAGTACCAATCGACAATTGGATAGTGTGATGTGTAACTCCGACTTGTCTGAAATGAGCGGGCTATCAAACCTTTATAAAACATGGAAAAGGAAACAGAGTAAGCTTTATAGCTTAGTAAGCCCGTATAATTCAGGATTAAACTTACCATTTATACATAATCAAAGCAATAATTAAGGTGTGTTCAATTCAATTACCAAATGCCTAAACACAAACATTCATCACAATTTAGTTACCTAAATACATGAAAACATCCACAAAACTCAATATAGATACTCAATACATTGTATCATATCAACTTCACATACATCATGTACATCATTTGTAACATTTAACTTTCAATCATATAACAGTAATTCGTTCGAATAAACAGTACTTTAACATATCACAAAATTTATGCCCGTTGAACCTATTAAAATCTCGAGGGTTACTCGGGTGATATACAGTAGATTACTCGGGTGATATACAGTACATATAAATCAGTAATCTATCAACTCATTACCATTTTCCACTTTTTCAAGCTATGAACAGTAAGCTCCTCCTGAGCTGATGGATAGTAAGCACTATTGAGCTGAAATGATAAGCTCTATCGAGTTGGAGCAGTAAGCTTATACAATCTGAAATGGTAAGCTCCAATGAGCTGAAAATAGTAAGCTCTTACGAGCTGATATATCGGTAAGCTCATACGAGTTGTGGTGAGTCCGCAACATATGCAGGATCTCAACCAAAACGGTAACCCTAGTGACACGTCACTCATATCCTACGAATTCATACAATTCAGATGGGGCTCCGTGACAATTAAACTATATCGATAAAGCATTCATATTCCAAGTAAATCAACTATTCAATTATACACATTCATTTCAAATAATTTCAAGTATTTAAAAGTTTGATTCTAATTATACAAACTTACCTCGTATAGCTCAGATAGCAAATATCGACTATTCATCCACTTTTCTTTTTCCCCGATCTAATTCTGATCTCGGCTTATCTTGATCTATATATTATCAAATTCAGTACATTCAGTATTTAATCAATTTAATTTAGCCCATTGTAACAGCCCAGTTTAGACACTATTTAGAATAGTGGTTTTGAGACCACAAGTTCGAGTCAAAAAATATTTTAATATTATTTTTAGTGTCTACAGCATGTTAATTTATGTGTGAAAATTTCGTGTGAAAATTTTATCGTTTGTGTGTCCGATTTAATAAAAGGACTTAATCGCGTAAATGTAAAAATGGCTAACCAATTTTTAAAGTACTGAATTGATGTGTTCTTTTAATGTGGGGTCCTTATGTTAATAATATACCATTGAAATTATGGATGGATAAAAATGCCTAAGGTTAGTGGATTTTAAATGAAAATAAAAAGGCTAATTTGGTAATTAACATATTATAATGTAATATAATTAAAAGAAAACATAAATTGACCATTATGTTCATCTTTCTTGACCGAATGTTAAAAGAGAAAAGAAAGAAAATAAGCTTGTTAGGTTTGGCACACTTGGAAGCTTGAATTAGGTACGTATTTTGCTCAATTTTTGATGATTTTTACGTTTTTGTGATCGTTGCTTCGTGTTCTAGCTAGCCCATACCTCAATTTTTGAAATTTATGATGATTTTTTGATTTTCCATTGTTGAAATCTTGATTATTTTTATGTTTGATGATGAAAAATAAACATATGTTGTTAGATTAATATGTTTAATTAAGTGATTTTTACTAAAAATGCCTAATTAGGATTAAATTGTAAATTTTGTAAACTGAGGGGTCAAAATGTGAAATAAATGAAACATATGGGCTTATATGGGCTAGGGGTAAATTCGGCCTAAGATAGGTGTAGTCAAATTTTGAATATTTTGTATTTTGTGAAATAGGGACTAAATTGTGAAAAATATGAAATGTCAGGGGAAAAAGTGTAATTAGCCCATTTATGTGTTTTTGGATAAATTTGATTGAATATTTGATTAAATAAGTTTAATTTATATTAATTTAGATTAAGAAAAGAGAAAACTGGATTTAGATCGGGAGAAATATAAAGTTGCTGAATAGTCAACCCGGTCTATTCGTCTTTGTACGAGTTAAGTTCATAAGTAAATACATATCGTTAAATTTGATTGTATATATTATATTTGTGTGAATTGAACTATTGCTTGTATATATACGTTTAAGCTGAATTTGTTTACGTTAAATTTGATTGTCTATATTATATTTGTGCCGAATTGAACTATTGTTTGTATATATATGTTTAAGTCGAATTTGTTTAAGTATGGAGAAGTATTTATAAGCCTAAATCGATCGAGTTACGACATCCAAAAGTCCCGTACAAACCTTAGGAATAGTTAGGATACATATGTCATGACATAGGATTCTAATATGTGATTTCGTGTAAAACCATATCTGGGACGTCGGCATCGATTTGTGATTTGCGTGTAAGACCATGTCTGGGACAGCGGCATCGTATATGTGTTCATGTAAGACTCTGTCTAGAACAATGGCATCGATATGTTATTACATGTAAGACCACATCTGGGACGTTGGCGTTGTATGAGCTTTTCGATTATCTGAGTATCCTTATTAATTCCAAATGGTTCAACGGGCAATATCAAGTTAAGATCGAATGTGAAATCGAGGTAAAAGGTCAGGTATGTACTAAGTTAAATGATTGAGTAGTAAGGTAAGTATATACTTTATATGAATATATGAAATGTGCATTATGAAAGTGAGAGTTAAATATTTTTATGAATATATGTGTATTCGCCAAGTGGAAAATAATGCTATAGTATATGTATTGATATATGAAATTACAAGCTTGATAATTGTATATGTGATTATGGTTAGTATGATTTGATTTAATTAAGTTAAATTACGAATGCCATTGAAATGATTTATTTGCTTATGACTTACTTAGCTAATCAGGCTTACTGTGTGTGTGTCTGTTTTTTGTTTTATAGATTTTGGAAGCTAGTTACGAGCTCAGGGATTGTCAAGGAAATCTGTCACACTATCAATCGCTAGTTTGGTACCTTTAAAGCTTGAATTTTAAACCTATGGCATGTATAGTCTAGTATTTGTTTTGGTTGGATTTGAGTTTGTAATTATTAAAGCCATGTAAAAATGGAAAGAAATGATGTCTAAGCTTAGGTGATTTCGGTTATGATATATATATGTGTGAAGTGCTTGGTATGAATTGAAATTGTGGTTCGATATATTAGATGAGTAATTTGTATGCTATATGTGTGTGATGTGTTTGGAATATGCTTAAGGTTTAAAGTAATGTTATGTAAAGCTCATGTTTATTCATTTGGTAAATTTGATATATATGGTTGATGAATATATTTAGGTTATGAATAGTTAATGACTTATTATTGAGGTGCATAATTTGTAACATGAATTGGTTTGAGCATTGCTTATAAGGTATTTATGTATTCGGTTATGAAATGAAATATATAGGAGATGTTTTAAAGTTGTTTATAATTTGGCTATGGTGTTTAAATCTTGTCTTCAAGTGTTTAGTTATATGTTAACGTTGGATTTGTGGTGTTGGACATATGTGAACTATGTTAGGCTATGAAAATTGGATTAAGAAATGTGGTTTTTGTGTTGACTTGAAATGGCATGCTTAAACGGGTAATTTGGTTTAGAAATAATAATGTAAGTGTATATGTATATATGGTTAAGGCATTTGAACTATACTGATAAGCATGAGATTTGGTTTATAGCATATTTATATAAATATGTTATGTATTGAATGTTATATAGAATGACCGAATATGAAATAATTTAGTTTGATTGTGTGAATAAAATTTTTGCATGAATTAAAGCAAATCAAATTAGCATATGAGTTATGCATACTCTTAGTTGTTATTTATGTTTAAAATGGCTTAAGATAACTAGGTCTTATGTGTATGGTTCTGTGATTAGGAAAGAAGTATGTTTAGTCTTAAATTATGTTAGTTTAAATGCAACCAATGCCACATAAGTGAGTGATACTTAAGTTGTGCTATGGTTCATATTGTTTGGATA
This sequence comes from Gossypium hirsutum, assembly GCF_007990345.1. Lineage (NCBI taxonomy): Eukaryota > Viridiplantae > Streptophyta > Magnoliopsida > Malvales > Malvaceae > Gossypium > Gossypium hirsutum. Next base: position 78,390,503 of record NC_053436.1, read on the forward strand.
TAAATGCGCACTATGTTTGCTAATAAACAAGAATATATTCGACCATAATGTATAATAATCAAGGTTGCATTTTTGTGTGGATGTTAATTGGTTTTAATATGTGAACATGCTTAGATTATGAAATGTTATGTTTGATATTTAGCTTATGAAAAATAGTTGCTATATGTCTAGTATATGTTGTGTAATGATTTATATATATACTTGAATAAATTTTTAAATATGCCAATGATAGTAATATAGTAGTTTTAAGTTCTAAATTGAATAAGATAAGTGTTCTGATGAGTTTAAATTACGAAGCAAGAAATGTAGTAAATGTCTATTCTGAACTGTGCTATGTCTGGTATGCCTCGTAACCCTATTTCAGCGATGGATACGTGTTAGGGGTGTTACACCCATAATTCATATTTTGGCAAATTTACACATTTGCCCTTAAACTTTCACACATTTATAATTTAGTCCTTTTCACATAAAATTGCAAATTCATGCAATTTTGTACAAACCCATGCTTAGTCAAATTTAATACATGTTACTAGCAGCCCATATTTTCAATTTATTCACACTTTTAGCCACCACATTTCACATTTTCTCAATTTAATCCCTTTTTGACATTTTTGTAAAAAATAACTTTACAAAACTAGTTTAACTATCAACAATTATCCAAAATCCATTATGAACCATCAAGTTACTCAAGCATTCAACAATGGAAACATGATAAATCTTTAACAATTTCAAAATCTAAGGTACGGGCTAGCTAGAATATGAAGCAACGATCTCAAAAACGTAAAAATCATTAAAAATCGAGTCAAAATGACTTACCAATTTAACTTTCAAGTGACCGAACCCTAAAACAATTTCTATGGTTTCTTCTTCCTTGAATTTTCGGCTAACAAAAATGAATATGAAGCCTTAATTTGTTTTCATTTTATTTAACTTAAATTACCATATAATTACCAAACTAACCTTTAAGAAAATCTTCATATAACACATAAATCATGGATATAAATGTCCACTAACCTTATTCATGGTCTAATTTCAACATAAGGACTCTCACAATTTAATTTCATAGCTATCCAATACTTTTAACTATTAGAACTCAAGTTTTACACTTTACGTGATTTAGTCCTTTTTACCGAATTAGCCATTCAAATAGTAAAATTTCTTTACGAAACTTTCACACAATAATTCTATCATGCTGTAAAATTTAATAAAATAAGAAAATAAATATTTTAACTTTGGATTTGTTGCCCCAAAACCACCGTTCCGATTTGACTCAAAAATAGGTTGTTACAACTCTCCCCCCTTAAGGGTTTTCGTCCCCAAAAATCTTACGAGTAAATAGGTTAGGGTATTGTTTTTGCATAGCTTCCTCGAGTTACCACGTAGCTTCTTCAATCTGGTGTTTATGCCAAAGAACCTTTACTAGGGCTATGCGTTTATTTCTCAATTATTTGAATTCACGAGCTAAAATCCTGATCGGTTCTTCGCTATATGTCAAATCAGTCTGTATCTCAACATCTACCAAAGAAATCACATGTGACGGATCAGATCTGTATCGACGTAACATAGAAACATGAAAGACATTATGAATCTTTTCAACTTCTGACGATAAAGCTAGTCGATACGCCACTGGCCTTATTCATTCAATAATCTCATACAGCCTAATGAAACACGAACTCAACTTTCCTTTCCGGCCAAATCGAAGAACCTTTTCCATGGTGACACCTTTAGAAACAATCGGTCTTCAACTTGAAACTCGATTTCTTTACGTTTCAAATCTGCATAAGATTTCTATCAATTTGAAGCTGCTTTTAAATTGTCGCGAATCGTTTTTACTTTTTCTTCAGTTTCTTTGATCAATTCAACCTCGTGAATCTTTTTCTCACTTAGTTCAATCCAGTATACTGGAGTTCAACATTTGCAACCATATAAAGCTTTGTACCAAGCCATCTTTATACTTGTGTAATATCCTGATTTTGGGCTTAGTCGAAACAGTGGTTTCGGGACCACAAATTTGATGAGGAAAATTTCATTTTTATTATATTTTTATGGTCTACGATTTCCTAAAATGATTTCATGAAAATTTCGTTCAAAAATTTCGATGTTTGGGCACTCAATTTAGTAAAATAGACTAAATTGTAAAAAGTACAAAGTTGAGTTTTATATGTTAGAGGTATCTAATTGTCATGAAATTTTAAATAGGATGTCCTTAAATGATATTTAAACCATTGTATAACCTTTTGGACAAAAATGGCCTTGTTTGGGTAAAATTTGAAAGAATAGTAAAAAGGGCATTTTGGTCATTTAGGGGTAAAATGAATTAAAAGACAAATTTTAAACCCCAAATGTGTCCCTTTCTTCTTGCTATAGCAGAATGTACCAAGAGCAGCCATGGTTAGGGTTTGACCAAGCTTCCAAGCTTAATAGTAAGTGATTCCGAGCTCCGTTTTTAATGTTCTATGTATTTTTGAAATCCTAGTAATTTGTTCTACTTATATCTACCATTAATTTGAGCTAAGGTTCATGTATAAAAATTTACCCATGAATAATATGCTGTATTTTGATGTCTAATGATAGAAAATGAAGGTTGGGTGTTAGATAAACGACTTTTGCTAAGCGATTTTACGTGAAAACGAGTAAAATGGCATAATCGGTAAAAATACCTAATGTTCATAAATACATGTTAGAGTGAGAATTGAATGTTGCTATAGAAGGGAAAAATTATCAGCATGTCATAAAACATAAGAAAATAGGGTGAAGTTTAATTTACGAGATTTGGGGAAAAAGTGTAAATATATGAAAGTTTAGGGGTAAAATTGTAATTTTTCTAAAATATGATTTTGGGTTGATTTGAATAATATGAGTCCTAATTAGGCTATATTTGAAATGATAGAGCAAGGAAAATCAAAATTCGGGCTAAAATCGGCAAAATACCAAGTTGTGGACAAAATGGTAAAAATGACCATTTTCGCATACGAGGTAAGTTCATATGATTTTAATAATGCAATGTCTATTTTAATGTTAATGTTATGATATTATATGAATAGTAAGTATACATATATGTGAATAATTTGATATTATGTAAATGATGTAACATTACTATATGTTGTTGATGTATTTATAATGGTATGATGATTATTATTTACGAATTGTTGCATGTTATGATTATTGTTGAATTATTATACAAATTATGTGGAATACTTGAAAAATATGAGTTGCCACTAAAGTATCAATATTGACATCACGAGAAAGATGGCAAAGGCATATGATGGAAGAAAAATCCCGTTTGAACCTTAGGAATAGATTAGGATACAAATGACATGTCACTAGGGTATTTGAGTTCCAAACTCGTTGAGTTGAGTCCGAGTTTGTGAGATGTAACTAGGCATCTGAACTTGTTGAGCTGAGTCCGAGTTCACTGATGGATGTGAATACCGAGCTCGTTGAGTTGAGTCCGAGTTCACTTATGGGTGGGTTATATGGTAGCTTGGCAACACATATATTTCGCAGGCTATTGAGTTTGTCTAGCTGTGGGCATGACACTTATATGCATGCATTCCGTGTATCCGATTATATTCCGAGTGTTCAACGGGTAATTTTACGAAGTATTCGATAATGGTCCCAATGATACAAGCCATTGGTAAGTATGTTCTTAAGTTAAATTACAAGTTGTACAGGTATGTACACTAAACTTATGTGTGATGCCTTGATATATGATGTATATATTATTGGTGAATACTATGAAAATGACATGATGATGAATAAGTCTTGATACTTGTCATGAGATTATGGATCTATGCCTATGAAGCATAATTATGTGTTCTTTCCATGATGGATGAAATGATATTGTATGAATTTAGTGAATAATAGTTGTGATTGAGTAAATTTAGCCTTGGCAGTTTTAGGTTATGGCAGTGATGCAAATTTGGAAATTCACCATAAATTGTGGAAATTGAGTTAGGGATGAATAAAATATGAGATTAAATCTCAATGAGTCTAGTTTTACATAGAGGAAACGGTACATGCAATTGAATTTTATGTTATGAGATATTTAAATTGTTGTGAGACAGAGTCTGAATGACTTCGAGATCCCCTATTCCTATTTGAGAAATTAACTAAAATTGTGAAAAAAATAATTACGAGTTATAATTTACATGTATAGATTCCTTATTGAGTCTATTTTTAAGATAAATAAACGACATAGCTCTTTGAATTCTGTACACAGAGAAATTGATTCGTAGTAAACAGAGGTCAGAGTAGACAAACACTGAAACAGGGGAAACTTTAATGAATAAATTGTACTAATTTGCTACGTCAAAAATTCTAGAAAATCATTAGTAGATATATATGTGAGTCTACTTTCAAGAAAAATTTACAGATATTAATTTCGAGTTTCAAAACTCGAGATATGAATTTTTAAGCCACTGTGATGCAGTTACCCAGCTTGTCTGGAAATTTTAAAAATAAATTGTTTGAACTGTTTAATTGATGAATTAAGTTCGTTAACACCTCGTGCTCGACTCTAGCAATGGTCTCAGCTATGGGGAGTTACATTTAATGGTATCAGAGCTATGATTTAGTCGGTTCTGGGACTAACCTGGCCTGCGTAAGAGTCTAGCTATACATGCCACGGATCCGTGATAGTGTGATGCCTCCCGACGCGTATGAGCACCGTCTTGTTTAAACAGAGGTACTCTCCAATCGAGCTGCACTGGCCATGTTCAATGTGATGCGAAGGTGTTTAAATAAAATTACGATTATGTTGAGTCTCGATTCAGAAAAGTATGAATAAAAGTTTATGATATATATATGTGATAACACGTGAGATGAAAGTTCATGTTGTGATAAATATCCATACTTGCTTGATGCTCATATGATGTAGTGCACTTGGCTTACTTGATAAGATGAACGGGATAAATAGAAATTCGTAGAAGTATGAGTATAGGTTCCTAATATCATGATATGAATGAAAATGTCATTGCCTTGATTGAACGTTGAATGTTGATGAATGTCAATGATATTTTTTATGAGATAAATGATTATAATGAAATGAATTTATCTATGTTAAATTGTTTGGACTGAATTATATGATTGTAATGATATGTATATGATGATGCACGAAATGAAAGTTGCAATTGTGATGCAAATATCTATGTTTCTTTAGCCCTTATATGATGTCATGAGTATGATTTGTTTGAGTAAATGAATGGATAAGCCAAGCTATCCAGAAAACATAGAATGCATGCATAACTATACTTGTCTAAATGGGATAACTATAAAATTTGTGTAAACCAACATGAATGATACATTGCCTGAATAAATGATATGATTTTGATGATGTTGTTATGATGATGGAAATTGTGTTATATGTATATGTATAAGAAAGTCGAGTCAAAAGCCCTACAACTCCTTCCCCTTACCAAAGTGGTGTTTATAATGGAATTTCACGAAATTTGTACTGAGTAAGTTTCCGGTTGAGAAACCAAAGAGTTCAGTGCTAGAATAATTATAAGTATGATTAGAGATTGAAGAATGAGTTGATAAGTAAAATCAAAGCTAGAAAAGTATCAGATTAGCATAAGGATTATTGGAGTTATGCACTGTTCCAGTTAGAGAAGAAATTTATTTTGATAAATCGAATTACTAAGGTACAAGGTCGAGAAAAGTGCAAATCAAAATTTATTCAGAACTGGTCTTCTTTAGTGAAAGGTAATATGAAACTTGTGATGGCAAAAATAGTTGGGGAAATGATATCTGAAATGTGTAATATCTGAGTATGATAGTTACGGCTAGACAAATTTTAGCAGTTTCTTCTAAGATGTTCTATGTGTTTATCTGTTCCCAGAAATGTTTCTATGGTTGTTGATCTTTTGAAGAAATTCTTGTTATATGGGGATGTTTTCTAATCCTGATGTTAGACGAAAGCATTGGTAGCCTAACTGGTTTATAATTTGTATTGCTCTATTCCTTCGGGCATTCTATTATATTCTATCTGATAAAAATTGATAAGAGAATATGTATGATACTATAATTATGTTTTTTCTACTTGATGCTCTATTTGATATATATATGGGAAGATACATTGTTCTTGTTGCATTTGATTCCAGTGAGATTAAATGATGTTTTCTTCTGGATTTCTTTTCTCTGAGGAATTATCGAGATCTTCTGTATTTTCTTATGAGTTTGATTTTTGATTTTTTGGTATAGTATCGTATCTTGGGTTTCTTTATTCTAGGTTTCTCTATCTTGGATTTCTTTATTCGGTTTTCTTGTTATCTTTATTCCGTAATTTGTCAATTATGACTCATGTTCGAAGTGTGTTCTTCAGCTTGTGATAATCCTGTCAAGTATGACTATACTTCTGATTTTATTTGGGTAATGTGGTGATTTCAGTATTAATATTTTTCTAATTTTCGTGTAAGGTTTGACATTAGTAAAGGCATAGGTGATAAAAGCGCGAGTTTCAATTGGCATAGTAGATTACTTCTCTTGAGTAAGTCAATCATAGTTAATGTCTTCAATTGAGATATTTTGGTTACTTGAGCTAATGCAATTGAGACGGTTTTCATTAACGTAAGGAATGAATAGTAAAGGATGGCATGATGAATTGTTTTGTAACTAGAAGAAAGGATTACTTGAAATGTCATTCACTAGTTATTAAGATCGACTCGAGTGTTCAATCCATATGAATTGTGATGTGTTTCAAGACAATAAGGTAATGTAATAGTTTAAAGCATTCAATGCCACGAAAAATCTAAGCTGTTAATAGGGTTAAAGCCGAGCATCAGGATCTATCAGAGTTACCTCTGTCAGTATTGATATTAGGATGAAAATGAGAAAGGATTATTCTCGAGGCCATATCAGAATTATTTCCGTAGCGGAGAAAGGAAAATGCGATGTATCATATTGTTAAATGTCTGATGAGATCTGTAAATCATATCAGTATTTAATGAATTTCTACTCATCAGATTCATGGAATTTCAGGTCTCTTTGATTGTTGGATTTCTTGGAATTCTAGTCTCTATTAACCAAATTGAGATTTGGGTTTTATGTCAAGATGACAAGGGAAATTGAGAAGAGTTGAAAATTTAAGAACAATTGAGAGATGAGTCCGTAAGCTTTCAAAATATATGAGAAATTAAAGAGATATATTGGAGGCACCGCCTGAGTGAAAGTTCTTCAGTACCGAATATGAAAATTGAGGAATCTAAGTGAAGATCACAAAAAGAGCACTTTTTCGGTAAGATTTTCGGGGCCGAAAATCCTTAAAGGGGGGAGAGTTGTAATATCTCGATTTTGGGCTTAGTCGGAACAGTGGTTTCGGCACCATAAATTTGATGAGGAAATTTTCATTTTTATTATATTTTTATGGTCTACGATTTCACGAAACGATTTCGTGAAAATTTCGTTCAAAAATTTCGATGTTTGGGCACTCAATTTAGTAAAATGGACTAAATTGTAAAAAGTACAAAAGTTTGAGTTTTATATGTTAGAGGTGTCTAATTGTCATGAAATTTTAAATAGGAGGTCCTTAAATAATATTTAAACCATTGTATAACTTTTTGGACAAAAATGGCCTTGTTTGGGTAAAATTTGAAAGAATAGTAAAAATGGCATTTTGGTCATTTAGGGGAAGAATGTACCAAGAGCAGCCATGGTTAGGGTTTGGCCAAGCTTCCAAGCTTAATAGTAAGTGATTCCGAGCTCTGTTTTTAATGTTCTATGTATTTTTGAAATCCTGGTAACTTGTTCTACTTATTTCTACCATTAATTTGAGCTAAGGTTCATGTCTAAAAATTTACCCATGAATAATATGCATGTATTTTGATGTCTAATGATAGAAAATGAAGGTTGGGTGTTAGATAAACGACTTTTGCTAAGCGATTTTACGTGAAAATGAGTAAAATGATATAATCGGTAAAAATACCTAATGTTCATAAATACATGTTAGAGTGAGAATTGGATGTTGCTATAGAAGGGAAAAATGATCAACATGTCATAAAACATAAGAAAATAGGGTGAAGTTTAATTTATGAGATTTCGGGAAAAAGTGTAAATATGTGAAAGTTTAGGGGAAAAATTGTAATTCTTCCAAAATATGATTTTGGGTCGATTTGAATAATATGAGTCCTAATTAGGCTATATTTGAAATGATAGAGCAAGGAAAATTAAAATTCAGGCTAAAATCGGCAAAATACCAAGTTGTGGAGAAAATGGTAAAAATGACCATTTTCGCATACGAGGTAAGTTCATATGATTTTAATAATGCAATGTTTATTTTAATGTTAATGTTATGATATTATATGAATAGTAAGTATACATATATGTGAATAATTTGATATTATGTAAATGATGTAACATTACTATATGTTGTTGATGTATTTATAATGGTATGATGATTATTATTTACGAATTGTTGCATGTTATGATTATTGTTGAATTATTATACAAATTATGTGGAATACTTGAAAAATATGAGTTGCCACCGGAGTATCGATATTGACATCACGAGAAAGATGGAAAAGGCATATGATCGAGGAAAAATCCCGTTTGAACCTTAGGAATAGATTAGGATACAAGTGACATGTCACTAGGATATTTGAGTTTCGAACTCGTTGAGTTGAGTCCGAGTTCACTTATGGATGCGAACACCCGAGCTCGTTGAGTTGAGTCCGAGTTCACTTATGGGTGGGTTACATGGTAGCTTGGCTACACATATATTCAGCAGGCTATTGAGTTTGTCTAGCTGTGGGCATGACACTTATGCGCATGCATTCCGTGTATCTGATTATATTCCGAGTGTTCAACGGGTAATTTGATGGAGTATTCGATAATGGTCCAATGAGACAAGCCATTGGTGAGTATGTTCTTAAGTTAAATTACAAGTTGTATAGGTATGTACACTAAACTTACGTGTGATGCCTTGATGTATGATGTATATAGTATTGGTGAATACTATGAAAATGACATGATGAGGAATAAGTCTTGATACTTGATGACATTGAGATTATGGATCTATGCCTATGAAGTATAATTATGTGTTCTTTCCATGATGGATGAAATGATATTGTATGGATTTAGTGAATAATAGTTGTGATTGAGTAAATTTAGCCTTGGCAGTTTTGAGTTATGGCAGTGATGCAAATTTGGAAATTCACCATAAATTTTGGAAATTGTGTTAGGGGCTGAATAGAATATGAGATTAAATCTCAATGAGTCTACTTTCACATAGAGGAAACGGTACTTGCAATTGAATTTTATGTTATAATTTACATGTATATATTCCTTATTGAGTCTATTTTTAGGATAAATAAATGGCATAGCTCTTTGAATTCTGTATAGAGAGAAAATTGATTCGTAGTAAACAAAGGTCAGAGTAGACAAACACTGAAACAGGGGAAACTTTAATGAATAAACTATACTAATTGGCTAAGTCAAAAATTCTAGAAAAAAATTAGTAGTAGATATATGAGTCTAGTTTCATGAAAAATTTACGGATATTAATTTCGAGTTTCGGAACTCAAGATATGAATTTTTAAGCTACTATGATGAGTTCACCAGCTTGTCTGTAAATTTTAAAAATAAATTGTTTGAACTGTTTAATTAATGAATTAAGTTCGTTAACACCTCGTGCTCGACTCTAGCAATGGTCTCGGGTACGGAGGAGTTACAACTTGTTTGAAAATTGTTGTTATACGTGAATTTAATCAACAGTAAGTATTTTTCCCAACTACCTTCAAACTCTATTATACAACATTTAAACATGTCTTTGAAAATCTGAATAACTCTGTCAGTTTGTCCATTAGTCTGAGGATGAAAAGTAGTACTAAAATTCAATTTCGTACCTAGAGCTTCTTGCAATTTCTTCCAGAATTGCAACATAAATCTCGGATCTCTATAAGAAATAATAGATAGTGGTACTTCGTGTAATTGAACAACCTCAGAAATGTAAAATTTAGCTAATCTATCAAGTGAGTAATCTGTAAGTACCGGTATGAAATGAGCAGATTTCATTAGCCGATCAACGACAACCCAGATAACATCTTTCTTTTTCGGAGTGAAGGGCAATCCCGACACAAAATCAATTCAGAATCATCAAAGGCTGCAGTAAGCCTGATGATACTTGATGTTTAGCTTTGACTTGCTGAAAAATCAAACATTTAGAAACAAATTCTAAGATATCTTGTTTCATGCCTTGCCACCAGTAAAATTGTTTCAAATCATTGTACATTTTGGTACTTCCCGGATGAACAAATAAGCAGATATGGTGTGCTTCGTGCAAAATCTTCTGAATGAGTTTTGAATTTCTAGGTATGCAAATTCTATTCCAGAACCTTAAACAATCATCGATCCCCATCTGAAATTCTGAATCAGGGAAATTCTCACATTGAATTCGTTTAGCTTGCAGTTCACAATCATTTTTTTGAGATTCACAGATATGTTGAAGAAATACCGATTTAGCTTTTAATTCAGCAAAAATAGAGCCATCATCACAAATCATCAACTCGATATACATTGCTCGTAATGCAAACAAATATTTTTGGCTTAGGGCATCAACAACAACATTAGCTTTTTCCAGGTGATAATCAATCACAAATTCTTAATCTTTTAATAAATCAAGCAATCTTCGTTGTCGTAAATTCAAATATTTCTGTGACATCAAATATTTTAAGCTTTTCTAATCCGTATAAATGTGGCATTTCTCACCGTATTAGTGTCACCAAATTTTCAATGCAAACACAATTGCAGCCAACTCTTAGTCATGCTCGAATAGTTCTTTTCATGCGGTTTCAATTATCGGGAAATATAAGCTATAACTTTTCCTTTTGCATTAGAACACATCCTAGACTGTTTAATGACGCGTCGCTATAAATCACAAATTCTTTCCCCAATTTCATTGAACCAAAACTAGTGCTTCAGTTAACAGTACTTTCAACTGCTCAAAACTCTGCTGACATTTTTTCAACCATTCAACTTTCGCATCTTTTTGAAGCAGTCGTGTCATTGATGTCACAATCATCGAGAATCCTTTCACAAATCTTTAATAATAGCCCACTAAACCTAGAGAACTACAAACTTCAGACACATTTCTCGGAGGTTTCCAATCAACAATAGCAGAAATCTTACTTGGGTCAACTTTAATACCATCAGCTAAAACAATATGCCCCAAAAAACCAACCTCTCGGAGCCAAAAATCACATTTGCTGAACTTTTCAAGTAACTGTTTATCATGTAGAGTTTGTAACACAACTTTCAAATGCTCGGTATGTTCGAATTCATCTCGTAAATAGATCAGAATGTCGTCAATGGATACAACAACAAATCTATCTAAATATGGTCTAAATATCCTATTCATTAAGTCCATAAAAACTGTAGGAGCATTACTTAATTCGACAGGCATAACTAGGAATTCATAATGTCCGTACCTCGTTCTGAAAGTAGTTTTCGGCACATTTGACTCTTTAACTCACAACTGATAATAACCCGATCTCAAATCAATCTTTGAAAATATTGTAGACCCTTTCAACTAATCAAATAAATCATCAATCTGCGGTAGAGGGTATTTGTTCTTTATAGTCACTTTATTCAGTTGTCTGTAGTCGACACACATTCTTATCATGCCATCTTTCTTTTCAACAAACAATACCGGTGCACCCCAGGGTGAATTACTCGGTCGTGCAAAACCTCTATCTGTCAATTCTTACAATTGAGCTTTCAACTCTTTTAATTCTGTTAGAGCCATTCTGTACGAAGCTATCGATATCGGTGTTTTTCTCGGTACTAATTCAATACCAAATTCTACTTCTCTAATCGGTGGCAAGTCCAGTAATTCTTCTGAAAATACATACAAAAACTCACAAACAATAGGTACAGATTCAATCTTTGATTCGGACACCTTAGTATCCACTAAATATGCAAAATATGCATCATAGCCCTTTGTCATATATTTCTGAGCTAACATTAATGATATCACAATAGGTAATTCACTCGAATCATTAGACTCAATCCAAAAAATTTCATCATTTTGACATTTCAATTCGATGATCTTTCATCTACAATTCACTACGGCATCATGTATAGTCAGCCAATCCATACCCAGAATCACATCAAAATCATCGAATAGTAAAAGCATTAAGTCAACCCGAAAACAGTAGCCCCGAGTCATCAAAGGACAATTCTTACAAATTTTATCAACTAAAACAGACTTGCCTAAGGGCTTCGATACTTTAATTGCAAACTCTATAGACTTGACATGTAAACTCTTTTTAAATACTAATTTCATACGGATATGAATGGGTTGATCTAGGATCTACCAATGCAACTATATCAGTATCAAAAAGAGAAAAAGTACAGGTAATAACGTCTGGTGATGATGCCTCTTCTTGTGCAAGGATAGCATAAGCTTGGGCAGGTGCTCGTGCCTCAGATCTCTCAGTAGAATCTCTCGTAGCACCTCGATTACCACTCGTATTTCTTGTAACACCCCAAATCTGGCCTAGATGTTATGGCTGAATCAGGTGATGTCACATGGAATGGAATTTGAGAATTGAATTCATCAAGTTAAAGCTATTTCTGTTTATTAGCTTTTATTTATCTCTCGTCAATTTCAAAACTTATTTCTTCACTAATTTGATTCATTTAAAAACACATCTCGTAGCGGAAGCTTTTAATCTGTGATATTTGAAGGAAACTGTTCGCATTTAGGAAAAACATTGATTTTAATAAAACTGAGTTTTTGTTGCAGTTAAAAATCTCATGAAAACAATTTAAATCCAAAACAAAAGAAAACAGTCCAAAAGTCCAAATTACATCAAAACAACCCATAAAAATAGAGAATAAAACCATAAATGAAGTTTAATTAGTGCAATAAACATGTGGTCACCGTAGAGTCCTCCGTTGCGCCGAACCGTCAAGTCTGGGGATTACCTGCACAGTTTAACAGAAAAGGGTGAGTTTATGTAAACTCAATGTGTAATCCCCACAGGTAACATGCACACAGTCAATTAGCAGTAAACAGTCATATGCAATCAGGATCTAAGCCCATTACAGTTCCAGTAGCTATTTAGGCTTTAGTCCAATTCAGTTTCAGTATTCAGTATCAGTTATGCACTAAGGCCTTAGCCCATCATAGTAACAGTCATGCATACAGTAACCAATAATAGAGTCCTACCCACCAGCCTTTACACACCATCTCTGTCCATCCCTACACTCCATGTGGGGTTTAGAAACTCTCGCCCATCCCTAAACTCCAAGTAGCACCGAATACGACACATTATTAGTAGATTTGCAGCTGAGCTACCAGATATTAGGCTTCAAAGCCTTTTAGTACACTTCCTCTATATATCATCATCCCAACCCAATGCAATGCAAACATACAATAAATGAATGCTATTACATGATTAACAGTTACAAATATAGTTCAGTATACATGTATATAAGCATTATACTCAGTACATACATCGTGCATTCAATTTACACATATAGGGGTCCAAGTAGTACTTACTGACCTCACACTAGGTTCACAATCAACTTGGGTGACTCGTGCAAACTTAAGAAACTTTTCAGTGAAATGGGCCCACACGAACCAAATTGGCCTTGGCCATGTGGATCACACGGTCTGGCCCAAAATCCCACACTCCCATGTGGACTACCTATATGGACCCACACGCCCGTGTCGCCTACACGGCCCAAATCAGTCTAGCCAGTGTGTCACACACGGCCTACTTGGCCATCACACAGCCGTGTCTTGCACGCATGGCCTGGCCTCGTCAATCACACACCCGTGTCCCATTGCATGGCCTACCAAACGGGCGACCACACACCCGTGTGGCATCAACAGTAGGGTTTTTAGCTTTCGTCGTAACCCTATTTTTTGTGCAATCAGGTACACACACCTAGTATCGATTGATGTTAAAACACTCATGAGATATCCAGCACCTTCGATTGAGAAATAGAAATTTTTCGCACACTACAACAACAATAGAGAAACTTCATCCCTTTGAGTATCCCCAATCAAATGAAAACAAATTTTACACAACGGAGACTCTTTGAACAAGAAATTGACAAGAAGATAGGGTGAGTGAGATAGAAAATTTGGCAAAAAAGGAAAAGAGTGAGCAAAATTTGTTTTTTTGCAAAAAGAAACTCCAAATGAATACCCTGATAACCCCTATCCCAACTCCCCTTAATTCTCTCCACAAAACTCTCCACTACTTAGATGTCTAACACAACTCAAACTCTCTCTCAGAGCCGAACAAAAATATTGCCTATGTAGGGATTCAACCATAACACCTTCAGCAGACTAACACTGCACTTAACCACCAGACTAGTACGCCCATCCTGTTAAGTACCTACAAACTTTTAATTAAAAGCCTACTAGCTAGAAGTAAGGGTTAAGTTAGAAAAATACAAAATTTTGCCAAATGCTAGGCTTGAACTTGGGACCTCTCACGCACACCCAGAACAGTTAACCACTGAAGCAGATACACATTTATGTCACATTTTGATAATAACAAAAATAAGAATTTTAGGGCGTTAAAACTCTACCACTTAAAAGAAAATTTTATCCTCGAAATTTACCTGGTCAGAAAAGGTAAGGATACTACTGATGCATCACATCCTTAGGTTTCTACGTAACTTCCTCAGTGCTATGATTATGCCATAGAACCTTCACTAGTGGAATGGACTTCTTCCTCAGAACCTTAATGTCATGATCCAGAACCTGAACCGGCTCCTCCTCAAAGGTCAAGTCTGGCCTAATCTCAATCTCCTCAATCGGGACAATATGGGAGGGATCAAAGCAGTGACGCCTCAACATCGAGATGTAGAACTCATCATGAATACGGTCTAACTTTGGAGGTAGCTCTAACTAATAAGTGACCGATCCCACTCGTTTCAGAATCTGGTACGGCCCAATAAACCTAGGCCTTAGCTTGCCTTTATGATCGAATCTCAGAATCTTTTTCCATAGCGAGACCTTGAGATATACGAAGTCCCCACAAAATACTTAATCTCGCGTCTCTTCAAATCCGCATAAGATTTATGTCTATCCGATGCCGCTTTCAGTTGATCCGAATCAATCTGACTTTATCCTCAGTCACAGAAACCAGCTCAAGACCCAGTACACGTCGTTCACCCAACTCAGTCCAACACAAGGGAGTGCGACACTCACAAACATACAGGGCCTCGTAAGGTGCCATCTAAATGCTAGACTGGAAACTATTATTGTAAGCAAACTTTGCTAGCAGTAGCTACTCCTCCCAACTGCCTCAGAAATCGATAGCACAGCTCCTCAACATATCCTCCAGTATCTGGATCACCCTCTCTAATTGACCATCGGTTTGAGGATGGAACGTAGTACTGAAGTCCAACCTTGAACCCAAAGCCTCATGCAGCTTCTTCCAAAATCGAGACGTGAAGCGAGGATCCCTATCAGAGATAATTGAAACTGGTACCCCATGTGGTCTCACTATCTCAAAAATATAAAGCTCTGCCAGCTTCTACAGAGAATAATTTGTCCTAACCGATATGAAGTGCACAGACTTGATCAATCAATCCATGATGACCCACACTGAATCCTTCTTAGTGGGTGTTAAAGGCAAACCACTAACGAACTCTATCGTTACTCGATCTATTTTCCATAACGGAATCTTAATCGGCTATAGCAAACCTGAAGGCAACTAATGCTCAGCCTTGACCTTCTGGCATGTCAGACATCTAGCCACAAAATCAGTAACCTCTCGCTTCAATCCTGGCCACCAATACAACACTCAAAAATCTCAGTACATCTTATTCCCACCAGGGTGCATAACGTAAGGGCTACTATGTGCCTCTCTCAGTATAGACTGTCTCAAATCAGAATTATTTAGCATACATATCTAGCCTCGGAAACACAACACACCCTCAAAGTTCAACCCAAAGTCTGTAGTGCTACCACTCTCAATCTATCGGAATCGAAGACCCAAAGACTCATCCTCCAGCTGTTTACCCTTAATCTGCTCGATCCAAGTTGGTTTGACTTGTAGCTCAGCCAACAAACTCCCATCGTCAAACAAGCTAAGTCGAACAAACATCTCTCTTAGATTTGTCATAGCCCTACAACTCAATGCATCAGTCACCACTTTGGCCTTGCCAGAATGGTACTCAATGGTACAGTCGTAATCCTTAAGCATCTCAACCCATCTACGCTACCTAAGATTTAGCTACTTCTGAGTAATGAGGTATTTGAGGCTCTTGTAATTAGTGTAGATGAAATACTTCTTACCATACAGATAGTGCCTCCAGATTTTTAGAGCAAAAACTATGGCTGCCAATTCCAAATCGTGCGTCGGGTAGTTCGCCTCATACGTCTTAAGCTGACGTGACGCATATGCTACCACCTTACCATCCTGCATCAACACATGTCCTAAACTGACATGTGATGCATCACTATAAACTGGAAACTCCTTTCCAAGTTCTGGTTGTATCAGAATAGGAGCCTCAGTTAGTACATTCTTAAGCTTCT
Organism: Gossypium hirsutum; assembly: GCF_007990345.1. NCBI lineage: Eukaryota > Viridiplantae > Streptophyta > Magnoliopsida > Malvales > Malvaceae > Gossypium > Gossypium hirsutum. The sequence goes on from NC_053436.1 coordinate 78,407,004, forward strand.
CGAAGCTCTCTTACTACGCATCAGTCCAGATAAAGGTACACCCTTACGTAGCTGCTTAATTAAGTGTACTGTAATCAGTGAGAAACCTTTCACAAACCGTCAGTAATAACCTGGCAGCCTCAAAAAGCTGCAGATCTTAGACACATTCTTAGGCTACTTCCAATCCAATATAGCCTCAATTTTTCGAGGATCCACTCGAATCCCCTCAGCAGAAACCACATGACCCAGAAAAGTTACTTCACGTAACCAGAACTCGCACTTACTGAACTTAGCATAGAGCTACTTTTCCCTCAAAATCTGAAGAACAATCCTAAGGTGCTGGTCATGCTCATCCTCAGTCCTCGAATAAACCAATATGTCGTCGATGAAAACCACCACAAACTGGTCTAGATAGGGCTGAAATACTCGGTTCATTAGATCCATGAAGGTTGTCGGTGCATTAGTCAGCCCAAATGGCATCACTAGGAACTCGTAGTAACCATAACAAGTCCTAAACACCATTTTATGTACGTCAGCCTCCTTAACCCTCAACTGATGGTACCTAGACCAGAGATCAATCTTAGAGAATATCGAAGCTCCTTGAAACTAGTCAAACAGGTTATTGATCCTCGGTAAAGGATACTTGTTCTTGATGGTCAGCTTATTCAGTTACTGGTAGTCAATACACATCCTTATGGATTCATCCTTCTTCTTAAGAAATAGTATCGATGCTCCCCACGGAGGCACACTAGAGCAGATGAACCCATGATCCAACAACTCCTAAATTTGAGCCTTAAGCTCTGTAAGCTCTTTCAGTGCCATTTAAAAGGAAGCGATAGACACCGGAGCTGTACTAGGGAAAAGCTCAATCCCGAACTTCATTTCCCAATTCAGAAGTAAACCCGATAGCTCCTCAAGGAAGACATCCTAAAAATCCTTTACAGTGCAGATATCCTTTACAGTAAAGTCCCTAGAAGCGAAAACACTTACGTAGGCCAAGTACGCCTCACATCCCTTACTAATTAGTTTCTTATCTACCAGTGCAGAGATCAAGTTAGATAAGTAGTTCCGGGGTTCTCCAATCATGACTACCTCATCACTCTCCTCAGTTCTTAGGACGACCCTCTTAGCCACACAATCTAAGCTTACACGATGCTTGACCAACCATTCCATCCCCAGAATCAGATCAAACTCCCAAAACGGAAGCTTCATTAAATCGGCCATAAAGATCGCCCCTTGAATCTCTAATGGTTTATCTCTGAATAACTTATTAACCCTTATAGACTTCCTCAAAGGACTCAATAAAGTAACCTCACTAGAAGTACTCTCCATTAAAATCCCCAAGTTTTTTGACACTGTGCTAACTACATAGGAATGTGTGAAACCTATGTTTATCAATACAATATAAGGTACATCATAAATTAAGAACGTACCTGTGATTATGTCTAGAGCATCTCTATACTCTCGACAACATGTAGCATAAATAAGAGCAGGCTGCCTCACCTCAGCCTGTCCAGCACCTCTGCCCAATGCTCTCTATCCACGACCCATACCACTACCACCCCTAGCCTGACGACGGCCTCTCGGTGGCTACTGTGCTACCCTCTGTGGCTGTGCAGTACCAGTACCATGAGCTTGCATCTGATCGGCCCTTAACAAACACTCCCTAATACGGTGATCGAATAATCCACTCCTCAGACACGCCCCAATCCTCCTACAACACTTTCCCTGGTGGCGTCTACTACAATCTACACATGGCCGCAGTCTAGTGGCAATAACAAGGGCCCAACTCTAACTAGCCCATTAGATCTGGCCATTTTCTTAGGCCACTGTATAGAACTTGAGGGCTCTGAATCCCTCTTGTTCTTACCCCTTTCTCTATCTCTGTTTTGGTGCTCAGTGCGCTTAACATCTTTCGCGAACTTCGCCTTCTCGATCAGAACAAAAAAATCTCGCTCCCTCTGCGGAGCTATCAGAACTCTCAAATTATCTTTGAAGCCATCCTCAAAGCGGACACACCTCTCATACTCCGATGCCACCATACCTCGCGCATAGCGGCTCAATCTTAGAAACTCGGCCTCATACTCGGCCATTAATCGATCCCCTTGAGTAAAATTTAAAAACTCTCTCCTACGAGCATCCACATAACTAGCTCCCACATATTTCCCCTAGAAGGTGGTCTTCAAGAATTCCTAGACATATGTTCGGGCTGAGTGCCCTCCCAAACGATCAGCCACCATTGATAAGCCTTGTCTGGTAACAAAGAGACCGTACCCTTCAGTTTCTACTCAGGAGTGCAATCCAAGTCATCCATAATATGCTTCGTGGCATCAATCCAATACTCAGCCACATTAGGGGCGACGCTAGTGACACCCCTAAAAATTTTAGCCCCATTGGATCGGAGTCGTTCTGTAATCGACCCACATCCCCCATATCCAGTATTAGGCTCAACGACCCTCTCTAATATCATTAACAAAGCTTGGGATAATCCGTCGTCCTTAGCCATGCGATCTTGAGACCCAGTCTCAGTAGCAGACGACACTGGCGTCTCTGTCGTGTCCAGATTTGGCATACTGCCCAGTGAAGAGGACTCAGCTCGAGCCCTTCTACGGCCTCTACCTTGGACTCTATTACCTTGTCCGCTGATACCTCGTGCGCTTATGTCTAGCCAGATTTATCTGTATTATGAAATTTATGAATCAGTTACGGTTTTAATATTTATTAGTAGATATTTTATGTAAACATTTAGTAATTCAGAGTAATTTTCGTAAATCTCAGTCTCTATCAGTTTTGCTATAGTTTCAGTATACACTATCTAGAATGTTTCCACAGTATACTACCTACAGTAGTTTCAGAATGTAATATCTACAGTATTTTTAGTTTAAACTTATCATAGTTTCAGAATACTTACAGGATCGACGTCGGAGACTCGGTGTACCACAACTAAGTCAAATCATTTCAAATAATTTTGAAATTAATTCTTTAAGAACTAAGTTTTGAAATCCAAAATTTACAGCTAAGTTTTGCGACCTGGCTCTGATACCACTAAATGTAACACCCCAAATCTGGCCTAGACATTATGGCTAAATCTAGCGATGTCACATGGAAAGGAATTTGAAAATTGAATTCATCAAGTTAAAGTTATTTCCATTTATTAGCTTTTATTTATCTCTCGTCAATTTCAAAACTTATTTCCTCGCTAATTTGATTCTTTTAAAAACATATCTCGTAGGGGAAGCTTTTAATCCATGATATTTGAAGGAAATCGTTCGCATTTACGAAAAATGTTAATTTTAATAAAATCGAGTTTTCGTTACAATTCAAAATCTCATGAAAATAGCTTAAACCCAAAACAAAAGTAAACAGTCTAAAAGTAAAAATTACATCAAAACAACCCATAAAAATAGATAACAAAACCATAAATAAAGTTTAAACAGTGCGATAAACAAGTGGTCACTGTAAAGTCCTCCGCTGTGGTGAACCGTCAAGTCTGGGGATTACCTGCACAATTTAATAGAAAGGGATGAGTTTACGTAAACTCAGTGTGTAATACTCACAGGAAACATGCATACAGTCAATTAGCAGTAAAAAGTCATATGCAATCTGGGCCTAGGCCCATTAAGTTCCAGTAGCTGTTTGGGTCTTAGCCCAGTTCAGTTTCAGTATTCAGTATCAGTTATGCACTAGGGCCTTAGCCCATCATAGTAACAGTCATGCATACAGTAACCAGTAACAAAGTCCTATCCACCAGCCTCTACGCACCATCTCCGTCCATCCCTACATTCTATGTGGGGTTTAGAAACTCCCACCCATCCCTACACTCCAATTAGCACTGAATGCGGCACATTATTAGTAGATTTGCAGCTGAGCTACCACATATTAGGCTTAAGAGCCTTTCAGTACACTTCCTCTATATATCGTCATCCCAATCCAATGTAATGCAAACATACAATAAATGACATGCTATTACATGATTAACAGTTACACATACAGCTCAGTATACAAGCAAATAAGCATCATGCTTAGTACATACATTGTAATATCCCGAATCAGGGCCTAATCAGAATAGTGGTTTCGTGACCATAAATTCGAGATAGAAATAATTATTTTATAATTATTTTGAGGTTTATGATATGATTGCATGATTGTGTGAAAATTTCGTGATGAAATTCTATGCCTAAAGTGCTTAAATTGAAAGTAGGGACTAAATCGAATAAGTTGCAAAACTTGTATTCTAGAAGTTTTTAGTATGAAATTGCTTTGAAATATTTATTAGGAGGTCTTAAATAGCAATTTTACCAATTTTAAGTTCATGGACAAATTTAGGACATGAAGGAATTTTTGGAAAGTTTAGTAGTAAGGGTATTTTGGTCATTTAGTTATTAAAATGAATTAAAAACAAAATTAAAAGCCAATTTTTGTCCATCTTCTTCATTAGGCCGAAATTTCAAGGGTTCTCCATAGCTAGGGTTTGTTTCAAGCTTCCAAGCTCCATACTAAGTGATTCCAAGCCCCGTTTTTAATGATTTTTACGTTTTTGAGATCCCGGTAACTCGATAAAGCTTATGTTAGCAATAATTTAACCTAGGGTTTATATTTGGAAAAATACCCATAGGTGAAATTTGTGTATTTTGATGTTTTATGATAGAATATGAAGTTTTAAATTATGTTAGACAACTTGTACTACTCGATTTTAAGCAAAAACGAGTAAAAAGGCTTAATCGGTAAAAATACCTAATAGTCACAAGTACATGTTAGAGTGAGAATTTGATGTTACCATAGAAGAGAAAAGTGATCAGCATGTTGTAAAACATAAGAATAAGGAATAAAGTTTAATCCCGAGCCTAAGGGCAAAAATGTAAATATGCAAAAGTTTAGGGGTAAAATTGTAATTTTGCCAAAATTTGAGTTAAGGATTAATTTGATAATGTGAGTATTAAATAAGCTAAATGTGTTATTTTAGATCAAGAAAGACGTGGAATCGACCTCAATCGAGGAAAAGAAAAGATTGTGGACTAAATTGCAAAATCCTTGTATTTTGGTACCAAGGTAAGTTCATGTGTAAATAATGTAGCATAAATGTTATTTTTAAGTTATTAATGTTAATTATATGATATGCTGATTTTTAATCGTGAAATATTATGCTTTGTGGTTAATGTTGAGTAATATGCAAATTATGTTACTACTTGATAAATATGAATTGCTACCGAGTGTCGGTTTCGATATTCCATGGAAGACGGAAAATGTCAGATCGAGGGAAAAAGCCCGTTTGAACCTTAGGAATAGATTAGGATACAAGTGACATGTCACTAGGATGGTTGAGCATCCGAACTCGTTGAGTTGAGTCTGAGTTCATTTATGGATGCGAATGTCCGAACTCGTTGAGTTGAGTCCGAGTTCGTGAAATGTAACTAGGCATCCGAGCTCGTTGAGTTGAGTCCGAGTTCGCTTATGGGCGGGTTACATGATTGCTTGATTGCATATATGGCACTTATGTGCAAGTTATCCATGTATCCGAATTATATTCCGATGTGTTCAACGGGTAAAGTTCTACTCAAATGGAGGAATATTCGAGATGTAAAGAGACGTATTGGTAAGTGATGTGAAATTGATATTTTGGACAGGTATGTATTTAACCCTCGGGTTGAGTATTGATACAACCACGATAAGGTAATAAGATGATGAAAAATGATTAAAAATGTGATATGTGTTTTAGTGATACATGCTAATGTTGATTGGTATGACTGTTTGTTATGTTACTTATTATTTGCATATGAACTTACTAAGCATTTATCTTACTCCCTCCTTCTTACTCATTGTAGTTTTGGACAAGCTAGCTCAGGAGTCGGGATAGGTCGAAGGCTCAGTCACACTATCCAGAAGACTTTTGGTAAATGGCTTGTAAATTTAAGTATGGCATGTATAGCAATATACCTATTTTGTGTAAATGATCTTATGGTATGGTTGTGAAATGGTTGAGGAAATGCTTGATAATGATAAATTATGAAAATGGTTAGTTTAGATTATGTTTGATGTTAAGGAAAACTATTAAGATACTTAGTGCATAAAAACTCATAAAAAGGATGAAATTTACCATAAACAGAATACCGCAGCAACACTAATGCGAGTTTGAAAATTTACTAAAAATCATAGAAATTGAATTTGATGATTTACTACATATCAAATTGAAGCTTATTATGTCTAGTTTCACGTGAAACAAATGAAACAAGTAAAGAAATTATATGTTAGAAGATATTTTAATTTCAGTGGAACAGAGTCATAGCAGTTTCTGAATCCCCTGTTCCTACTTTAGAAATTCACCATAAATTGTAAAGATATAATTAGGTGGTGTATTTTATATCCTCAGAATCCTTATTGAGTCTAGTTTTAGTAGAAACAATTCTCATAGCCATATGAATTTTTTACAGAGATAAATATGGTTCGTAGTAAACAGAGGTCAGACCAGTCGAGTCCTGAAATAGGGGTAACTTTAACTAATAAACTGTACTAATTGGTCCAACCAAAAATTATAGAAACAAATTAGTAGATAGGTATATGAGTCTAGATTCAGATAAAATTTATGGATCTTAATTTCAAGTTTCGTAACTCGAGATATGATTTTTCTTGTGACTGTGACGCAAGTAGCTTAAAAGCTGTGAATGTAGAAACAAGTAATCCAAAGTTCTAAAAATGTTAAACTAAGCTTAGTAACACCTCATACTCGACTCCGGCGACGGTCTCGGGCGTGGGGGCGTTACATACATCGTGCATTCAATTTACGCATATAGGGGGTCCAAGTAGTGCTTACTGACCCCATAGTAGATTCACAGTCGACTTGGGCGACCTGTGCAACCTTAAGAAACTTATGGGTCCACAGGATCCAAATTGTCCTTCCACACGGCCTAGCCTAAAATCCAACACGCCTGTGGACCCACACACCCGTATGGCCCACATGGCCCAAATTAGTCTAACCCGTGTATTGTACACGGCCTACCTGGCCATCACACGGTAATGTCTTGCGCCCATAGCCTAGCCTCGTCAATCACATGCCCGTGTCCCATCACATGGCCTACCACACGGGTGACCACACGCTCGTATGGCATCGACAATGGGGTTTTTGGCTTTCATCATAACCCCATTTTCTGTGCAATCGAGTACACACACCTGGTATCGATTGATGCTAAAACAATCTTGAGATATCCAGTACCTTCGATTGAGAAATATAAATTTCGCACACTACAACGACAATGGAGAAACTTCAACCCCTTGAATATCCCTGATCAAATGAAAACAAGCGTTGCACAATGGAGACGAATTGAACAAGAAATCAACAAGAAGATAGGGTGAGTGAGATAGAAAGTTCAGCAGAGAGGGAGAAGAGAGAGAAGAATTTATTTTTTGGAAAAAGAAACTCCAAATGAATGTCCTGATACCCCCTATCCCAACTCCCCTAATTCTCTCCACCAAACTCTCCACTGCTCAAACGTCTAACACAACTCAAACTCTCTCCCTCAGAGCAGAAAAAAAGTATTGCCCATACAAGGATTCGACCACAAAACCTTCAGTAAACTAGCACTCCACTTAACCACCAGACCAGCAAGCCCATCTTGTTAAGTACGTACAAACTTTTAATTAAAAGCCTACTAGTTAGAAGTAGGGGTTAAGTCAGGAAAATACTAAAGTTTGCCAAATGTCAGGCTTTAACTTGGGACCTCACACACGCACAGAGAACACTTAACGACTGAAGCAGATACACATTTATGTCACATTTTCATAATAACAAAAATAATAATTTTGGGGTGTGACACTTCCAGTGTTTTGGGGTGGTCTCCCTCTAGTAGTTTTGTTACTTACTTTCGCCAGTTGATCTCTTTCAGCTGTAAACTTTTCTAGACAGTCCTTGAGATAATAATCAAGGGATCCACATTTAAAACAAGCTTTGCTCACTAATCTACATCAACTGTAATATCACTTATTACAGTGCTTACATTCAGGTCCAACATTTCTAACACTACGTACACAGGCAACGGTTGTCGTCTGAGGTTTAGAGCTAAAATGTCTCCCATCCCTATCTCTGATCGAAATCCCCGTATAAGAATTAGAACAAGGATGATATTCTCTAGATTTCTTTGATGCTAACTGATGTGATTTGCCCACAATTCTTTTCCTAAATGTCTCTAGCCTCAGAATCGACTTTTCTTTTATCTTTGCAAAGCTCTTCGGCTTTACAAGCTCTGTCAAACAGAACAACAAAATCTTTTAGCTCAAGAATTCCCACTAACAGTTTGATTTCTTCATTCAATCCATCATCGAACTTTGATTTCTTCATTCAATCCATCCTTGAACCTTTTACACATTATAGCTTCAGAAGAAACACATTCACGAGCATATTTGCTGAGTCGTACAAACTCTCTTTCATATTCTATTACCAACATACGCCACTACTTCAATTCAAGAACTTCCTTTCTCTTCTGATCAATAAACCTTTGGCTGATGTATTTCTTTTTGAATTCAAGTTGAAAGAACTCCCAAGTAACTCTTTCTCACGAAACTACAGATATCAAGGTATTCCACCACTGATATGCAGTGTCTTTCAACATTGATACTACACATTTTAAACATTCTTTATGTGTGTAGGATAATTTAAATACTCGAATCGTGTTCTCAAGTCAAAACTCTGCTCTCTCAAGGTCATCATTAACAGTGGCTCTGAATTCCTCAACTCTGTGTTTTCGTATCTTATCGACAGGTGGTTTACTCAATCGCAGAGGATCCATACCTTGAGGAACTATAGGGATCAGTTGGGGAATAAGTGGGGATGGAGGTTGCTGAACAGCCGGGTGTGTACGAACATACTGTGTGAACCACTCGTTCATTATTTTAAAGAAGGCTTCTTCAGCCTCACCCCCGTGACTACTAGACATGGGTTTAGATTCCAAAGGTGCTATCCCCTGAGCGGGAGCTAGCGCTTTATTCTCTACATCATCTATTATAGATCGTTCGGGATCCATTAATATATAAAACATATTTGAAAATGTCAGTAGTCATCACACTATCACAGTTTTATTTATGGCATGTATAGCTAGACTCACATACGTTACGTTAGTCCTAGAATCAACAAAACTGTAGCTCTGATACCAATAAATATAACACTCCTAACCTGTATCTGTCACTGAAATAGGGTTACCAGTTATTACCAATCAATACACATCATTTAACATACATAACTCATACATTATGCATTCATATACTAATACCATTCAATACAATCCTATTGCCCCTTATAAGGGCTTATGAGGCCTTAAACATGCTTTATAACTGGTTCGGGACTAAATCGATAATGTATAAAAAATTTTGGAAACTTAGAAATATTTCAACATTTCAGGGGTCACGCTCGTGTGAATAGGTCGTGTGCCTCACACGGCCAATAGACACTCACGTGTCTCTAACCGTGTGAAAACAGGGTATACATACTAACTTGGGTCACACAGCCGACCACACGTTCGTGCGTCTAGCCTGTCTGCCCTTCGAAATAGCCACACACACCCGTGTGCTAGTCCGTGCCACACCTGTAAGGTATACTGACTTATGCAACACAGCCAAGTCACACGGCTGTGTACTAGGCCGTGTGCCAGTTAGGGGAGATACTGACTTGTACCACTGGCCGGTCACATGCCCGTGTGTGAGACCGTGTAAAGCATACTGACTTTAATTAAATTTCAACACCAGAGGATGTACGGTAATGTAACATGGTTGCGTGTCACACATACTGAGACACACGTCCCTGTCTTTGCCCGTATGGAAAAAAATAAGCTATTTGCAAAGCCATTATGCCATCCTATTTTCACATGTAAACACAAGCATAAATGGTAACATTTTTACAACACAATAAGCAGCCATTTCATAACATTTCATACACATATAATGCCAATTCCACATAATATTCAATTACTTAACCAATATCATACATTTTCCATTCATAAGTTTACCTTATAACAAACACATTTCAAATCTTCATTCTATAACCTTTTTTTCAAAACATACCAAAATATATCATTAAGGTTAGCCAAATCACATGGCTTAACTTATACACTAAATATAATAAACCATAATCTCAAGTAACCATAACTATCACCATTATAACTAGCCTAGACATGCCATATTTACATATATCCACAAGTTTAAAAGTATCAATCAACAATTGGATAATGTAATGTGTAACTCCGACTTATCTGAAACGAGTGAGCTATCGAACCTCTATAAAACATAGAAAAAAAAACAGAGTAAGCTTTATAGCTTAGTAAGCCCTTATAATTCAGAATTAAACTTTCCATTTATACATAATCAAAGAAATAATTAAGGTGTATTCAATTCAATTACCAAATGCCAAAACACAAACATTCATCACAAGTTAGTCACCTTAATACATTAAAACATCCATTAACTTAATATAGATATTCAATACATTGTATCATATCAACTTCACATACATCATGTACATCATTTTTAACATTTTACTTTCAATCGTATAACAGTAATTTATTCGTATAAACAGTACTTTATCATATCACAGAATTTATGCCCGTTGAATCGATTAGAATCTTGAAGGATACTCGGGTGATATACAGTACATATAAATCAGTAATCCGTCAATTCATTACCATTTTCTGCTCTTTCGAGCTATGAACAGTAAGCTCTTCCTGAGCTAATGGATAGTAAGATCTATTGAGCAAAAATGGTAAGTACTGTCAAGTTGAAACAGTAAGCTTATACGAACTGATATATCGGTAAGCTCATACGAACTTTGGTGAGTCCACAACACATGCAAGATCTCAATCAGAACTGTAACCCTACGAATTCATACGGTTCAAACGGGGCTCGGTGACAATTAAACTATATCGATAAAGCATTCATATTCCAAGTACATCAACTACTCAATTATACACATTCATTATAAATAATTTCAAGTATTTAAAAATTCGATTCTAATTATAGAACTTACCTCGTATAGCTCGGATAGCAAATATCGGCTATTCGTGCATTTTTATTTTTCCTCGATCTAATTTCGATCTCAACTTATCTTAATCTATATATTATCAAATTCAGTACATTCAGTATTCAATCAATTCAATTTAGCCCATAATTCATATTTTGGCAAATTTACACATTTTCCCCTAAACTTTCACATATTTACAATTTAGTCATTTTCATATAAAATTGCAAATTCATGCAATTCAGTACAAACCCATACTTAGCCGAATTTAATACATGTTACTAGCAACCCATATTTTAAATTTATTCACACTTTTAACCACCACATTTCACATTTTCTCAATTTAATCCCTTTACAAAACTAGTTTAACTATCAACAATTATCCAAAATCCATTCTCAACCATCAAGTTACTCAAGCATTCAACAATGGCAACATGATAAATCTTTAACAATTTCAAAATCTAAGGTACGGGTTATGATAAACCGTAATTTATACATGTTTTTATCCCATGCTTAGCACATTTATGGATGGTTTCTCCTTAGATTTGGTGAATTCGATGCTCCTAATTCTTTAATTTCATGTTTTATACTTAGGTGAGCATAAGAGAGTAAAAAGAGCGAGAAACAGGCCGAAAACAGAGAAAATAGACCCACATGTGAAATCAACACGGCCTAGACTTCCTCACATGGGCGTGTCCCACGGTCGTTCCCTTTGGCAGGATCGAATCATGACTTACACGGGTAGACTACACGCTCGTGCCTATTCAACAGCCTTGACCACAGGCTGGAGTAATTGCACACAGGTGTGTCACACGGGCGTGTCCCTGCCGAGCCCAAGTATAACCCTATTTGAAAAAGGCTAATTTTGAGGGCTCCTAGGAATTCTAAAGCCTATTTAAACACTTGATAAGGCACTCAGGAGGGGGGATGCGGAGTAGGAAGCAGGGAATTACTCAAGCAGAGCTGATTGATCCATCTCAGAAGTCGGATTCATCATCAAGATTGAAGATCTCCATTCAAGTTCCTTCAGGAGTTTTGGGTTTTCTTATGTTTTGTTATCTTTATGCTTTTAAGATGTTTTCTTCCATAAGTATGAACTAAACCCCCTAAATACCTAAGGGGAATGAAACCTAAGACGGATCTTGTTATTATTATCTGAATTGTATGATAAATATTTGACTTGTTCCTAATTATGTATTCTTAATTCTTGTTTTAATATTCCAAGATATTGATTCGAGTTAATGCTCTTATTCAGAGGAGGAATAGACCCTGTCTAAGAGTAAATTTGTCATAATTAAGCGGAGTTGATTGCACGCCTAGAGATAGGGTGATAAGATTTTGTTGGATTAGGATGAAACCTAATAAGGGGATCCATAGATCGAGTTAATGCAACACTAGGGCGTTAATTAGAAAGAGATTTCAATTAATCAACCTAGGGTTAGACGTTATTAGTCTTGAGAGAGATAATAATATAACTTAGGGATTTCTACGGATCAAGTGAAATGAATAAATCGTCTGATTCAGAGTCAAATAATAAGTGAAGTCTAGGTGGATTTTTCCTTGGGTATTGTCTTAATCAATGGAATTTTCTAAAAAGTATTTTCCCAAATTTTCTCTCTGTGCACTCTTAGTTTAGTAATTAGTTTAGATAACCAAATCCCTTAAATTTTAGGCTAGATAATAAAAAGAAGGTAATTGCTAGTACTCTTGGTTCCTTTGGGTTTGACAATCCGGTCTTGCTAAAGCTATACTACTGTTTGATAGGTACACTTGCCTTCATTGTGATAATAGTTAGTTTCAAGAATGATTAATTATAAATATTTAAAACTTGTCACGAATATCACGTATCAAGTTTTTTGTGCCATTGCCGGGGAACTAGGATATTAGGAACACTCAATTTTTATTACTTTAGCCATTCTACTTCTATTTGCAATTTAAATTTTTATTTTCTTTTCTAATTTTTCTTTTCTTCATTCCTGGTAGGTTTTTATAGTGTATGACTAGAAGAACCCCGTTGGGACCATTACTGTTTGATAGTGAGATCGATCGCACAGTTAGTAGAAACTGAAGAGAAATAAGGCGAAACTTACAATACACAGAGGAAGAGCAAGAGGACGATACTTCAACCACAACCGAGGAGATGGCTGAAAACCAAGAAAATTTGCTACCTCCTGCGATTGCTGTTAATCAGAATCCTGCTCCGCGCACTATGTATGATTATGCTAAACCTTCTTTAACAGGAACTGAGTCAAGCATAGCTAGACCTGCTGTAGCTACAAATACTTTTGAATTGAAACCTAACACAATTCAAATGATACAGCAATTTGTTCAGTTTGATGGTTTGCAGGACGACGATTCCAAGCTCACTTGGCAAACTTTTTGGAACTATGTGATACATTTAAAATTAATGGCATTTCTGATGACACCATTCGCCTTCGGTTATTCCATTTTTCATTGAGAAACAAAGCTAAACAGTGGTTGAATTCGTTACCACGAGGGTCAATCACTACTTGGGAACAAATGATCGATACGTTTTTATTAAAATATTTTTTACCGGCTAAAACGACTAAATTACGTAATGATATCCCTTCTTTTGTGTAGATGGATTTAGAAACACTCTACAATGCATGGGAGAGATACAAGGACCTCTTAAGAAGATGCCCTCACCATGGGTTACCACTCTGGCTACAGGTTCAAATATTTCATAATGGCCTAAATCCTTCGACTCGACAAATGGTTGACGCAGCCGCTGGTGGAACCATCAATTATTAAGACACCTGAAGATGCTTATGAATTTATAGAAGAGATGTCACTGAATAATTATCAGTGGCAAGTCATGAGAACAAAGCCAACAAAAGTAGCTGGCGTTTATAACGTCGATTCGGTCATCATGCTCTTTAATCTGGTAGAACTCTTGAACAAGAAAATTGATGATTTTCTTAGTTCTTCACAGGTTCACCCAGTAATGCAGTGCGAAGCAAGTGGAGGTGGATCGAGCAATCCATATTACCCACCCTATGGCTACAACATGGAGAACAAGCAGTTAAATTACATGCGTAATAATCCTCGATCCCAATACTTACAATGCAGGTTGGAGGAACCATTCAAATTTCTCATGGGGAGGCCAAGGAAATCAGCGACCACCACCACCTCCAAGCTTCCAACAACCACCCTACCAACAAGAGAAAAAGCTGAACCTTAAGGTGATGCTAACAAAATTCATCTTGGTGTCAGAAACTCATTTTTAGAATACCGAGACAGCACTTAAAAATCAACAAGCATAGATCCAAGGGCTCGAAACTTAGATAGGTCAGCTCACTAAATTTATATCTGAACGACCACAAGGAGCCTACTGAGTAACACTGAATCTAACCCAAGCCTAAACCGAAACCGAGGCAAGAAACTGTGGTAAGTAAAGGTAAGGGTGAGGTGGACCACAATGACCAAAAATCGGTAAGTAAAGAGTACAAACCTCGTGTGCCATACCCAAACACAACAAGGAAAGACCGCACAGAAGAACAATTCGGTAAATTCCTTAAATTATTAAAGAAATTACATATTAACTTACCATTTATTAAAGCTTTTTTGCAGATGCCAAACGCAGTCAAATTCTTAAAGGAGCTTTTAATAGATAAGTAGAAGTTAGATGAGGCGTCGCATGTGGAACTAAATACGGTTTGCTCAGCCTTACTACAGAATAAGCTGGCCAACAAATTAAAAGATCCAGGGAGTTTTACGATTCCCTGTTTAATTGGTAGCCTAGACGTAAATAATGCTTTGGCTGATTTAGGGGCTAGTATCAATGTCATGCCTTACAAAATGTTTAAACAACTAGGTTTTGGGAAACCCAAACAAACTAGGATGAGTATTCAATTAGCCGATAAAACAATCAGATTTCCTAGGGGGATTATTGAAAATGTACTCGTTAAAATTAACAAATTTATATTCCCAGTTGATTTTGTTGTTCTAGACATAGAAAAGGATAGTAATGTTCCTTTAATTTTAGGGAGGCCCTTTTTAGCAACCGTTAGAACAACAGTTGATGTTACCACAGGTGAACTCACACTTCGTGTGGGAGACGAAACAATCACCCTTCAAGCTCGTAATTCGAATAACACATCGAAAATTGAAGGTGATTGTATAAATCATTCTACTAAAATTGACCATGTGGTGCAACCTACTTTGCAGGAAATAAGTTCGAAGAACCTACACGAGCCATGTTCAAGCAACAACAAAGGACCTATCTATGAAGAACGAAGGCTACAAATCGAGGAACTAGTTGAATAGTAAACACAGAAACCGAGAACACCCGATAAACCGAAACTGAGCCAGGACGAGCTCAATACATCACCAAATCAACTTAAGGTTGGAGACAAAGTACTACTAGATGCAGCAGATCCTCGCATTACCACTTCTGAACCTAATGAAGAAATTCCTCTCACGGTACTCAGTATTTTCCCATATGGTCCAGTCGAGGTAATTCACTCCAAATTTAAAACTTTTAAGGTAAAAAATACTCGTCTTAAACATAATATTGATAAAGTTGATAGTAGCGATGAGGAGTGTAAATTCCTCGAGCCACCATGATCACACACCAGAGACGTAAGTCAAGCTTAGACTATAAATAAGCGCTTCTCAAGAGGTAACCCGAGCACTAATAATAATGATTTATTTAAATTCTAGTTTTTCACATTTAACCTACTAATTGAGTCTTGAAACACAGGGTTTCTCATCCACACGGCCAGGCACACGGGCGTGCCTTAGGCCGTGCACACACCACAGGAAGAGACACGGCTGTGCGATATGACCGTGTGAAAAAAAGGTAAAATTTTTTCCCAACATGGGATGTGATAAGTCACCACGGCTGTGGGAAAAATTGTCAAACCAACACCGGCGTGCGACACGCCCGTGTTTTGAAACCGTGGGCGGACCTATCAAATTAGTACGGGCGTTCGACAAGCCTATGCCTAGCCTCCGTGGTCGACACTGTCAAACTAACATGGCGTGGGCTACCATACACGGGCGTGGGAGAAGAGAACGAAGCAAGACACGACCCTTCAACACGACCGTCTGCACCTACACGCCCAAGGAACACTGGTGTGGGGCGAATGTCAGATGCACCTAAATTTAAAAATCGCGAAACACACGGGCAAAAATTAGGGCACACGGGCGTGCCCCACGACCGTGTGCCCCAAAATCTATATAAACCCTTCACTATTCATCATCGCCCTCCCCAAAAATCCCTAACCCTAGCTGCTGCAACTCCACACGCCCTACCTGCCACGCTCGTGCGCCGCCTACAACACTATTTTAGGCAACTCAAGGTTCTCTATTTTACATTTGTTTACTCTTTTCTCTCTATTCTCTTTAAATATTTTTCCTATTTCATGTTTGCTTTGGTCCATTTGACTATTTTAAGTGAATATTAATAGTAGAATAATAGAAATACTCATGCTTGTCATTAAAGAATATTGCCATTTTTCATACTACATTCATCCATTTTTATTGTTTCCATGGATTTTATGTTTACCCACATACATTCATGCATTAGAGTTTCTCGTCGTATTATTCTCATAGTCCTATTTTAATGACTTGATATAATTGCTTTATTTGTTTTACTTTTGTTCTCTTCATTTAGTACAAGAGTCTCATGAAATATTCCTAATTAGTTTTGTTTTTCCATGCTATTTTTGGGACGTATTGGTTGAACTTCAACTTTTCAATGCAGGTACAATGTCATCCTCACGTGGTAAGAAAACCGCTGTTCTTGCCTCGAAGAAAAGAAAAGGAGCAGCGTCATCCTCGGGTCCTACCGCGGAGATTAGGCACCCGTTCCTCCAGGTTCCCTTGGGACCCCAAGAGGAATTATATTAGTTATTACGAGCCCGACCCCTAGGTGTGGGCTACTACATTGACTAGGCTACACTTGAAAAGATTCATTTGGCTGACTCAGTCCGAGCCCTCCTGACGATTGACCCATGGGGGCTCTTTTTTGAGATCTTCGAGCCGACGTATCTCAAGTTCACATTAGAACTCTGCTTGACATTCCATCTTCAGACCGTCATGACCAACTTCGACGATCCTAGAATGGTCCAGTTCCGCCTTGGTGGTCTAGTACACTAGTTGAGCGTACCCGAGTTCGGGATTGCACTAGGGCTATACATGGAGGAGTTCATGGATGATAATGAATTCGACACCCTCCACCGCCACATCCACTACTCCCCCTAAAAATGCTGGAGAGACCTCGTCCCTGCCTCGGCCACCTATGATCCTAGTCGCTCTAAGGCATCGGCCCTTGTCCTATCCCTGCGATACCTACAAGCTATCTTGGCCTACACTCTAATGGGGTGACGAGAGAGCACCGACGTCGTCACCACCCATGATGCCTACTTCTTATGGAGCATGGCGAACGGGCACGTCCTCGACCTCGCCTACTTCATCGCCCTCACCATCCGCCATCAGATGGAGCGACATCGGAGGGGGGTCATCTCTATCGGGCCTTATGTGACTTGATTGGCACAACACTTCGGGCTCCTTAACACAACAGCACAATCATCCTCCCTCACTCTCATCGGCCAGATGTCTCCACAGGGCATCTCGAGTATGCTAAAAATGAGGATGATCAAGAAACGACATGGCACCTACCCTCCTCAGTACTGCCTTGTCCGGTCCACTGAGGAGGAGGACCCAGAGGACATTACTGATGATGTCCCTCCACGTCATGAGGACTCGCCGTCTCAGTCACCACCCATCCATCGTTTAGTTCATGCGGTGGCTTCATACTCTGACATTTCTGAGCACCTTATACGATTTGAGCAGCAATGTTTTCAGCGCTTTGATCACATTAATGCAGCTCTACATCAGATTTGTCAGCACTTCCACATCTCATCGCCACCACCACCTCGCAAACCATCCGACGATGACGATGTTTAAAAACTTATTATTTATTATTTATTATTTTCACTTTTATCTTTATTTATCTTATTTAATTAATTTTTATTTCATTTTCCTTTATTATTATTTTAATTTTAATTTTTATAATTTTTATTGAATAATTTATAGTTTCGTCTATTTCATTACGAGTAATTATGCTTCCTTATATTTCCTAAAAAGTTCTTGATTCTATCACAGTTATAAAGAGCTCCAAAGCTCATCTCGCATAGGAACTAAAAACTCCACTGGCAAAGGTTCTCCACGACTGCCATGTCCTGCTCGACCACAACCATAGCTACCACCAGATATAATATACTTTTGGTGCAAGACTTATGGACTAATGAACCTCTACCACCACCGGAGTATCCTCCTCCACTCTCATCATTACCTTGGTCAATTATTCTCCATAACTCCAATTCAAGGAGTTCATTCATCATTCAGGAAGTTTCACTTCTCTCCCTATCTTATGATTATATATCTATCTTCTTCAATATATCTATCTTTGTACATTAAGGGCAATGTACATCTTAAGGGTGGGGGGTCTTTTATATCATCATTAGAAATCCCTGAATTTTGTCTTATTCTCACGTGAATCACTCATATCACTATTAGAATGAATTTTAATTAATTTATTATTTTTATTGATATGTCTTGAATTGAAATATAGGCATTTACGCATTAATTATTTAAACTTTAAGACATTAGGAAATCAAACATAATGAGTTGATTTTTGAAGAATTGTAAACTTTTAGGTTGTTTCCCTAAGTTTAGGTATTATCATGAGTTGAAATTCACAAGTTTAAACATAAAAAAGCCATAATTTTTGTGAGATCTTGAGCCTTTAGAGTATATTTTATTTCTTTCATGCTCACTTTTATTATGAGTGCGTCAGTATTGATTTGTTATTCTAGAACTTTCTTGATTATGCATGTCAAGACCACACCATTTGATTTGATATGTAAAGATGATATAGGCACTTAGGTTTAACTCACTCACTCTACAAAAGCCTACCTTCATAATTAACCCTTAGTGAACCCCTTTGAGCCTAACAAATCGTTAATTGATTTCCCCTCAATATTAACCCATAACCCATTATTGTTGAAATCCCCTAATTTGATCCCTATTTTTGTCGAGATTGATTTGAACTAATTGCTTAGCTATTCTTTGCACTTCTATGTATTTGACTTGTTCTTAAAAATATATATATACTTACATACATATTAGTAGTAATTCGTCATTCTTGAGCTTGAGTGTTAATTCCATATTCTGAGAAGAAGCTCACTTGTATTCAATTGATAATTAGTTATTTTTTTAGTTAGGTGATTTTTTTTTTCAATTTAATCTTGATTCTAACCTTTTCTTTCAGCTTGTGACCACACCCCTTAACCAAAGCCACGTTACAACCCTCTAAAGACCTTTTTGATTAATGTATCATCTCAATATCTAGTGGTGGAGATTTGATTTTCATGCAACCCTATGGAAATAACTTTTCATACTGACAAATGAGTGTTTTATTTGATGTCCTTAAACACCTCGAGTGATTTGAGTGAATCTTTAGTGAGGATGTTAAACTCTGTGATATTTTGATCAAAGGTAATCACTTAGATAAGGGGAGACACCTATGTTTTCATGATAAAATGCTCAACTTGGAATGTTTGAAACTTTGATGTACTTTTAGTTTAATTTCAATGTATGAATACTTATGGATTATTTTGAGATATTATTGATAGGGATTAAAAATTGAGAAGAATTTATTTTGATTGTGAGTTGAGGATTTTGCTTGAGGACAAGTAAACGCTTAAGTGTGGGGGTATTTGATAAACTGTAATTTATACATGTTTTTATCCCATGCTTAGCAGCTTTATGGATGGTTTCTCCTTAGATTTGGTGAATTCGATGCTCCTAATTCTTTAATTTCATGTTTTATACTTAGGTGAGCATAGGAGAATAAAAAGAGTGTGAAACAGGCCGAAAACAGAGAAAATAGACCCACATGGGAAATCAACACGGCCTGGACTTCCTTACACGGGCGTGTCCCATGGTCGTGTCCATTTGGCAGGATCGAAGCACGACTTACACGGGTAGACTACATGCTCGTGCCTATTCAATAGCCTTGACCACAGGCTGGAGTAATCGCACACAGGCGTGTCACATGGGCGTGTCCCTACTGAGCCCAAGTATAACTCTATTCGAAAAAAGGCCAATTTTAAGGGCTCTTAGGCATTCTAAAGCCTATTTAAACACCTAAGAAGGCACTTAGAAGGGGGGATGCGGAGTAGGAAGTAGGGAATTACTCAACGAAAGTCGATTGATCCATCTTAAAAGTCGGATTCATCATTAAGACTGAAGATCTCCATTCAAGTTCCTTCAGGAGTTTTGGGTTTTCTTATGTTTTGTTATCTTTATGCTTTTGAGATGTTTTCTTCCATAAGTATGAGCTAAACCCCCTAAATATCTAAAGGGAATGAAACCTAAGACGGATCTTGCTCTTATTATCTGAATTGTATGATAAATATTTGACTTGTTCTTAATTATGTGTTCTTAATTCTTGTTTTAATATTCCAGGATATTGATTCAAGTTAATGCTCTTGTTCATAGGAGGAATAGACCCTGTTTAAGAGTAAATTTGTCATAATTAAGCGGAGTTGATTGCACACCTAGAGATAGGGTGATAAGATTTTGCCGAATTAAGGTGAAACCTAATAAAGGGATCCATAGATCAAGTTAATGCAACACTAGGGCAGTAATTAGAAAGAGATTTCAATTAATCAACCTAGGGTTAGACGTTATTAGTCTCAAGAGAGATAATAATATAACTTATGGATTTCTACAGATCAAGTCAAATGAATAAATCTTCTGATTTAGAGTCAAATAACAAGTGAAGTCTAGGTGGAGTTTTCCTTAGGTATTGTCTTAATCAATCGAATTTTCTAAAAAGTATTTTCCCAGATTTTCTCTCTGTGCACTCTTAGTTTAGTAATTAGTTTAGATAATCAAATCCCTTAATTTTTAGGCTAGATAATAAAAAGAAGGTAATTACTAGTACTCTTGGTTTTTGGCTAACAAAGATGAATATGAAGCCTTAATTTGTTTTATTTTATTTAACTTAAATTACCGTGTAATTACCAAACTAACCTTTAATAAAATCTTAATATAACACATAAATCATGGACATAAATGTCCACTAACCTTATTCATGGTCCAATTTCAACATAAGGACTCACAATTTAATTTTACAGCTATCTAATACTTTTAACTATTAGAACTCAAGTTTTACATTTTACGCGATTTAGTCCTTTTTACCGAATTAGCCATTCAAATGGTAAAATTTCTTTACGAAACTTTCAAAAAATAATTCTATCATGCTGTAAAATTTAATAAAATAATAAAATAAATATTTTGACTTTAGATTTTTTTGTCCCGAAACCACTGTTTTGATTTGACTTAAAAACAGGCTGTTACAAACTGGGTCAAGCAAAACCCCTATTTGTCAACTCTTGCAACTGTGCTTTAAACTCTTTTAACTCAGTAGGAGCCATTTTGTACAATGCTATCGATATTGGTAATGTTCTTGATACAAGTTCTATAGCAAACTCGACCTCTTTAATCGGCGATAATCCATGTAACTCCTCTCGAACCACATTAGGATATTCACAAACCACTGGTTCTGATTCTAACTTCGCTTCAGACACTTTAGTATCCAATATATAAGCAAGGTAAGCATTACAACCTTTTCTCACATATTTCTAAGCTAGCATAACTGATATCACAATAGGCAACCTACTCGAATTATCTGATTCAATACAAAGCATTTCACCATTCTGACATTTCAATACAATAAGCTTTCGTCTGCAATTTACCAAAGCATCATGCAGAGTTAGCCAATCCATGCCCAAAATCACATTGAATTCATCAAACAATAAAAGCATCAAATCAACTGGAAAACTATAACCTCGAGTCATCAAAAGACAATTCTTGCAAACTTTATCAACTAGTATATACTGGCCTAAGGGGTTCGACACTTTAACCACAAATTCAGTAGACTCAACATGTAAATTTTTTTTAGATACTAAATTCATGCAAACATATGAATGGATTGATCCCAGATCAATCAAAGTAGTAACATCAGTATCATAAATAGAGAAAGTAACGGTATTCACATCTGGCGCAGAAGCATCCTCGCGAGCGCGATTATCATAAGCCCTAGCTAGTACTTGTGCCTCAAATCTTACAATAGTGTTTTTTGTCATGCCACGGCTACCACTCGTATTTCTAGGATTTCAAGGTGGTCTACCTCTCACAGTAGTATTGCTCGACCTCGTGGTCTGAACTTTCTCTTTTTCGAATTTCTCTGGGTAATCTCTAAAATAATGTAACAATCTGGTTTTGACCCTAGTCGAAATAGTGGTTTTGAGACCACATATCCGAGTCAAAAAAATAGTTAAATATTATTTTCTGTGCTTATGTTATGTGAATGAGCATGTGTGAAAATCTTGTATGGAAATTTGAATGTTTGTATGCTTGATTTTGAAAAATGACCTAATCGCGTAAAATGTAAAAGTTGTATGCTATATGTTAAAAGTGCCTATTTGATTTGGATTTATGATTGTGAGGTCCTTACGATGTTATTTGACCATAGAATGAATTAAATCACCTAGTTGGACATTAGATAGTGGAATTTTAATAAAAATAGTAAGGCTAAAATGGTAAAATGAATATAAATGTTTATTAATTATAAAAAAACATGGAAATTGTGCATTTTATCATCTTGTTTGCCGAAATTGAAGAAACAAAAGCTAGGTTTTTTGTGTTTGAAGCATTCAGCCAACATCTAGCTTGATTAAAAGTCCGTTTTAACTCATTTTTTGATAATTTCTACGTTTTTGTAATCGTTACTTCGTATACTATCAAGCCCATGTCTTAATTTCTAATTTTGATGATGATTTTGAAATGTTCCATGGATGAATTCATGAGCTTTATGTTTTTAATTGATAAAATATGAAAGTTTGATGTTGGATTTATATGTTTTGTCTTTGGATTTTTGATGATTTTGAGTAAAATGGGCTAAATTGTAAAAATATTATTTTGAGGGACTAAAATGTGAAATAAATGAAGTCTATGGACTTGTATGAGAGCTATGAAAATTTGGATAAGCTTGTGTACAAGCAAATTATGTGTATGTTGTGATTTTGTGAATTAGGGATAAAAATGTCAAAATGTGAAAATAAAAGGGCTAGTTTGCAAATTTACCTAAATATGTGTTTATGGATTGTTTTGAATGAATTTATGATTGAATAAGTTAAATTTGAATTTATTAGATCAAGAATTAAAGAAAACGGAGTTAGATCGGAGAAAGTCGAAAGTTGTCGAGTAACCGAGTTCATTCATTCGAATCTGTACGAGGTAAGTCTATATACAAGTAAATGTGTTTTGAATTAGAATATTAATGTTTATATCCTATTGAACATTGATGAATGACAATATGAGTTGAATATGAGAAAATCTGAGAAAGTTCTGATAATGTGACAACGTCCGAAAAGCCTCATACGAACCATAGGAATAGTTAGGATGCATATGTTATGACATAGGATCTGATATGTGTTTTCATGTAAGACCACGTCTGGAACGTTGGCATCGATTTATGTTTTACGTGTAAGACCATGTCTGGAACATCGGCGTCGTATTTGATTTTGTGTAAGACCCTGTGTGGGACAATGGCATCGATGTTTGATTACATGTAAGGCCACATCTGGGATGTTGGCATTGTATATGTTCTCTGAGCTATCCACGTATCCTTACGTTTCCTAATGGTTCAAACGAGCATTCCGAGAAAATGAATAATTTAGTGAAATCATATCAGATTCAGGTATGTTTACTTTGTATAGCCTAATTGAGAATGAAAGGTAAGTATTTGAATATGAGATTCGTGTTAGCATTGGTATACAAAGTATAAATGATTTGATGACAATTATTTGCTTTGAATGATATGTTTATTTGTATATGGCTTACTAAACTTTTGAAAGCTTACTTTGTGTGTGTTTGCATTTTTTTATAGATATCAAAGTTATTAAGAGCTTGGGGATCATCGAGGATCGTCACCACACTATCGAACCTTATTTTGGTACTTTGAAAATGTATATATTAAAGTATGGCATGTATAGGCTAGAAGTTTGGGAATTATGTATTGTGATGTACATATTTAGCCATGTGATATGGCTAGTTTGTGTTAGAACTTATAGTTTTTTAATGTTATATGATATGTGATGCTAATGTGAAATTGTGGTATGTTTTGGTTGGCCAAAAGAAATGGTTAATGTTGAGAAGTTTTGGTAAGTTTTGAGCATTTGATTGAATGATGTATTGATTATATGTTTAGGTATGATTTTAGTTTAAGTTTTGTTATGAATTGATTGATGAATTGAGATTTGAAATGATTGATAATGTTATAGCATGAATTATGTATGGTTTGGTATAGATATTGACTGAAATGGTTGTGCATATATGTTTGGTTTGGTGCTTGTAGGTTTGACCCAATTAGGGTGGCAAGTTGGCTATTCAAATGGCCTATTTTGTCCACACGGGCAGAGACACAGGTGTGTGTCTTAGCCGTGTGTGACACACGGCTATGTTGTACGGTCGTGTGTCCCCTGATGTACCCTACAATTGTAAGTCAGGTTCGAGCACGGCAAAGGCACACGGGCATGTGGCTAGCCGTGTGGCCCAAGTCAGACTCGACCACTGTCAAGGCACATAGGCGTGTCTTGTGGCCGTGTGAGCAAGTCAGTATGTATGTCCTGTTTTGACACAGCCTAGACACACGGGCATGTCTAATGTCGTGTAAGGCACATGGCCTGACTACACGGGCGTGACCTGTACTTGTTTGAAAAATGTTTAAGTTTTGCGAAAATTTTGTATGTCATTGGTTTAGTCCCGACTCTTTTCTGAAGCATGTTTTAGGCCTTGAAAACCGTTAAAAAGGACTATATATTGATGTTGATCTCTGATGCTTTGATGTTTATGAAATGAAAGTTAAATGTTCCAATTCGTCTAGTAATGCCTTTAACCCTAGTCCGGCGATGGATACGAGTTAAGGTCTAAAGAACCACACCTGAAACATGTTTCACTCTTTACTCGACACTCACCATAATGTGGCCTCTTACAATGCTTGCACTTACTGAGTCTAACACACTCCTGAGCATACTTATTGAGTCTAACAAACTCTCACTCGTATTCTATCACAGAAATACGACCCTATTTCAACTCCAAAAACTCTTTGCGTTTCTGATCAATGAACCATTGATTGATTTATTTCTTTTTGAACTCAGCTTGAAATAAATCACAGGTAACTCTTTCTCTCGGTACCATAGACACCAAAGTATTCCACCATTGATACGCAGTGTCCTTCAAAAGTGATACAGCACATTTTAAACACTCTACCGATGTGCAAGAAAGTTCATCAAATACTCTGATAGTGTTTTCAAGCTAAAACTCGACTCTCTCAGGATCATCGTCAACATTAGCTCTAAACTCTTCAGCTCTGTGTTTTCTAATCTTATCAACTATCGGCTTATTCAATCGTAGAAATTCCATTCCTTGAGGAACTACAGAAACCGGTTGGGGATTAGGTGGGGGTGGAGGTTGTTGAGCAGTCGAATTTGTTCAAATAAACTCCGTAAACTACTCATTCATCATCTGAAAGAAGGCTTCTTTAGCCTCTCCTCCCTGGCTACCTGATACGGGTCTAGACTCTGATTGCGCTACCCCGTGAACAGAGGCAGGCGCATTACTTTTAACATCATCAGCTACAGCTCAATTAGAATCCACTTACTATATGAAAACACATTTTAAACTATCGGGAGATATCACACTATCACAGGTTATATATGGCATGTATAGCTAGACTCTTACATATGCTACGTTAGTCCGAGAATTGACTAAACTGTAGCTCTGATACCAATAAATTAACACCCCTCACCCATATTCAACGTAGAAATAGGGTTACAGAGTATTGTCAAACATATAATATAATTACACATACATTTCATATACATTTTCAAGTTTCAAAATAATCATCATTCATTCAAGTACATATTGTCCCTAATATAAGCCTACGAGGCCTAAAACATGCATTCGAGAAAGTTTGGGACTAAACCGATAACTTATGAAATTTTTGAAACATATAGAAATTTTTACCAAAATATAGGGGACACATGCCCGTGTGGCCCGGTCGTGTGTCTCACACGACCAAAGACACGCCTATGTTACAGGCTGTGTAGACATTTGAAATGAAATCACATGGTCGTGTTCCAGCCTGTGTCCTACCCCGTGTAACTCACTGACTTGGGTCACACGACCAACACGCACGCCCATGTGGCTAGCCCGTGTGCCCTAAAAATGGCCACACACACCCGTGTGCTAGGCCATGCCAAACCTGTAGGGTATATTGATTTATGCCACATGGCCAAGTCACGCCTATGTACTGAGTCATGTGGAGCATACTAACTTGATTTTAATTTCAACACTAGGGGACACACGATAGTGCAATATAACCGTGTGTCACACACGGCTAAGACACACATCCGTGTCTCTACCCGTGTGGAGAAAATTAGGCTATTTACCAAGCCATTTTGCCACCCAATTTGCATGTACCCATATCAAACTCAAATAGCAGAAAACATAGCATATAATAGGCATTCAATCAGCCTCAATCAAGCATATTACATACCATTTCCAACACTAACTAATCCAAGATATACACTCTCACAATGTGCCATTCAATTTCATGTCAAATTTCACTTTATTAATACATCAATATGATCATTTTCTAAACATGCATTGCTTAACCTAATTTCACATACATAACAAACTCCAATCTCAACCATTTGCTATCCATAATACCTATTATCAGCAAGCATCATATAACCATATTCAAACACATAATAAGAGCCATATGAACAATTATATTCACAGCCAAACCAAGCAAACTAAGCCAACTTCCATGGCTATAGACAAAACCAAATATTAAACATTTACAAGCCAACACAAATGGCTAAATTCATAGTTAACACATATTATCAAAATGACCAAACTCCTATACATGCCATATATTCAAAATACTTCAGTTCAAAAGTACCAAAGTGATAGTAGGATAGTGTGATGAAGTCTCCGATGGTCCCCGAATCCGATCAAGCTTTGAAATCACTATAAAACACAGTAAAACAAATAATGTAAGCTATAAAGCTTAGTAAGCTCGTATGAATTAATAAGCCAACTCACCATTTATTCACAATCAAATAGTATAAACATAATATGCTACAAAACATTCAAATCAAAATGTTAACTTGTATTCAATCACAATTACAACCATGAACTTATAACTTTCATAAATTTGATGGTCACATAGTTTTTGTACATACATGTACTGTTACGTATCTATTTTCACCATTTCATATCTTTGATATACCGGTTGAACCATTTAGAATATAAGTCGGATACTCAAAAGTCTTGCACCCTAAGTGCCAATATCATGGCCCAAACCCAACTCAATAAATCTAGCACCCGAAGTGCCAATATCATGGCCCGAAGCCAACTTAATGTAACCCATGATGACATGTCATTTGTATCCTACTCTATTCCTAAGGTTCTATTAGGAATTCCAATGTCGAATCTTTGTCGAATGTGTCCGCAAGGTCATAATTCACAATTTAGGCAATATTAAGGTATTTAAAATAAAATTAAAACAAGTCTTATTACATAAGACTTACCTCGGATGCAAAAACGGCAAAACGAGTCAATTAATCTGAAACATTGTTCTTTCCCCAATCTAAGTCTAAATTTCGCTTTTCATGATCTATATAATATCAAATTTAGCTTATTTAATAATCTTTCTATTCAATTTAGTCCAAAATACACTTTAAGGCACTTTTACATATTTGCCCATAATATTTCACATTTTTACAATTTAGTCCTTATTTTATAAAATCACAAATTCATGCAATTCAACCAAAACCCATGCTAGCCTAATTTCAATTAGGTCCCTAGAAATGCATATTTTTTATTTATTTCACAATTTAACTGATTTCACAATTTAATCCCTAATTGGACATTTTATTAAAAATCATTTAACAAATTTTGTTTACCTAACAACAACCATGCATTTTCTACCATTAAACATCAAAACACGTATAGATTCATCAATGGAAAAACCCTAAACCTTTAACAGTTTTGCAAAATAGTCCCTGGGCTAGTTAGACTAAGCTGCAATGATCTCAAAAACATAGAAATTATTAAAAACGATACAAACACCATATCTAATTGAGAAAAGATAGCATGACTGAATGAAACCCTAAAAAAATGGCTTTTCTTCTCTACAATTTCTGGAAATGAAGAAAATGGACACCAAATTATGATTTTATTTTATTTATTTTATGTTTATTTACATATTTACTTAATTAACCTTAGTTATAAGACATTAAAATCACTTAATGCATGACCATAATTGTACACTCATATTAACAATGGATTTACCACATAAGGACCTCTACTATTTAATTTCATAGTCATTTAATACCTTTAGCTATTAGAACATCACTTTTACACTTTACGCAATTTAGTCCTTTTTATCGAATTAAACACTCAAACAATAAAATTTCTTAATGAAAATTTCACACAAACATATTATCATGTAGTGGACATTAAAATAATAATAAAATAATTACTTTGACCTCAGATTTGTGGTCCTAAAACCAATGTTTTGATTTGACTAAAAACGGGCTGTTACATGTGCTCTGTCAACTAAAATAACGAATTATTTCAACTCAAGAATCCCGACTAAAAGCTTTATATCCTCGTTTAATCCATCTTCAAATCGCTTATATATTGCAATCTCGGTCGGAATGCACTCTTGAGCATATTTACTCAATCGAACAAATTCTTGTTCATATTCAAACACTGTCATACGGCCATGCTTGAGCTCGAGAAACTCTTTATGTTTCTGATCTAGAAACCTCTGACTGGTATATTTCTTTCAGAACTTAACTTGAAAGAATTCCCAAGTGACCTGTTCTCTCGGCACTACAGAAGTCAATGTATTCCACCACTGATAAGTCGAATCTTTTAGTAGAGATACTGTACACTTTACATATTCAGCAGGGAACAGAATAACTCGTCAAAAACCCTAATGGTCTTCTCTAACAAGAATTCAGCTCTTTTAGGATCATCCTCAGTAGTAGCTCAAAATTCTTCAGCCCTGAACTTATGGATCTTATCAACAGGAGGCTTACTAACTCAGATAGGTTCTGTACCTTGAAGAATAACCGGAACTGATTAGGGAATAGGAGTGGGTGGAGGTTGCCAAGTAGCCAGGTTCATCCGTACGAACTCGGTGAACCATTCATTCATCATGTGGAAGAAGGCTTCCTTAGCCCCTCCTTCTCAGCCCTCAGATACGAGCCTCGTACCACTCGAAGCTACTCATGAATGGAGGCTTGAGCATTACTTTCTACTTCATCGGAATTAGCTCGGTTGGATGCCATTGCTATATGAAAACATGTTTTAAAACGGTCAGGAGATATCACACTATCACAAGTTATATAATGGCATGTATACCTAGACTCGTACACACTACATTTAGTCCAAGAATCAACTAAACAGTAGCTCTGATACCAATAAATGTAACACACTTAACCGTATCCATTGCCAGAACAAGGTTATGGAGCATTACCGGAGTTTACAGATCAAACAGACAGAAATTTCAAAAATTTCATATCATATAATATTTATGTTAGAAACCAATCAAAATCATACATACTATCCCTTATACAAGCCCTCGAGTCCCAAAAGAAGCGTTAGAAACAAGTCGGGACCAAATCAAAAACTGAAAAAAAATTTCAAAGCTGCAGGGGTCACACGGCCAAGAGATACGCTCGTGTCTTAGGCCATGTGGGCATTCAAAATAGGGACTCATGGTCGTGTCCCAGCTTGTGTCAATGTTTGTGTAACTCACTAACTTCGATCACACGGCTAAGCCACACGCCTGTGTGGTAGGCCGTGTACCCTTTAAAAGTAACCTCACATGCCCGTATGCCAGGCTGTGTAACAGGCTAACTTGCAAACCTTTATAAAGTTACAAGGGATATGGTCATGTCACCTGGCCGTGTGTCACACATGGATGAGACACACACTCGTGTCTCTGCCCGTGTGGATAAAAATAGGTCATTTTACAAGCCACATCTCACCCAATTTGGCACCAACCTAAACTCAACATTTTGCCTATACACAAGTCATAAATAGGCATCCAAAACAAGCTAAAATCAAGCCTTAACATGTAATATCTTCTCATACAACCAATATGCCCTTAGGCACCTCAAATGACAACTTATAATATGTAGATCTAAACATTCAATATTCTGAATTCTTTAACTAACTTATATGCATGTTTGTACCAAAACTTACCATGTAGGTCATTAATCAAAACATACCATTTATGTACTTGATCTCTAGCATCAAATGGTCCTTTAAGTTACTTGTAACTTGTGTACTAAAAACACCAATACAAACCATTCAAAACAAACGCCATTATATATATATGCTTTCCACAACAAGCACTAAATCACTGCAAATTATAATACATATCGATCTGCATATTCAACTACCATTTAATTTTCATCCATCAAACATAAATCAATTCACATATTAACCATACCAAACTATATATCAAACATGATAAGGCCATTTATATATACATAGCAAAATACACCAAAACACAAGTCTAAGCATATGGCCACAAACACAACATCACACTTAGGCCAACATTAGCCGAAATAACCTATACATGCCATTATAATTGAAATTAAACAACTATAAGTACCCAAATAGTCGATGGATAGTGTGATATAACTCCGACAAGCTTCCAACCAGAACGAGCTTCTAAATCACTATAAAACATGGAAAATAACACAGAGTAAGCATTTAAGCTTAGTAAGTTCGTATAACATAGAATTTAACTTACCATTTAATCAAAATTTAGATAAGTAAAATAGCATATCCCAACTCAATTTGGCCAAAGCCTAAACACATATTCACCAACATGTTAGCTTATGATATCCAATACACATGGATGAACTCACCCATTATTCATATTTCATATACATGTATCATACATTTCATAAATTAATATATCATGTAACATTATTTCCATGTACATCATGTAAATACATGTAGTAGTTCATATCGATCTCATATATTCTCGTAACATAACTGTGCCTGTTGAACCATTTAGAATATCGTTGGAGACTCGAGTAGCACACACAAGGTGTACTAAACTGTTACCTGTCAATTCCTGTACATGTATGCTCATATGTGCTCTGAATCAGTATGCTCTTGCATTTCACAATTTAATCCTAAAATCAAAATCTAACAAAAATCACTTCACAAAATCATCAAACAACTTAACTAAAGCTTCAAATACATGGTTATGATAAAAAAACATTCAAGATCCATCAATGGCAACTTCTAAAATTTTCAATAGATTCAAAAACGAAGGTACGGGCTACCTGGACCTAGTTGCAACGATCTCAAAAACATAAAAATGACAAAAAAACAGATATAGAAAACACTCACATCCAAAGCAAATAGCTTGGTCGATTCTCCTAGCTTATACAACTATGAATTTTTGGCTACCGAAAGTAAAATGAAGAAGAAAACTTATTTATTTACTTATTTTTGTTTTGATTTTATTAAAATTACAAATTTTCCATTGAAACATATTATTTTATCATTTTCCATTAGTTTGATGTCCCATTATATTAATTAGGTCTTAGTTATCACTTAATTCATTCCTCACTTATTAATTAAACCATTTGACAGCTTTAATGTTATTTCCATGTTTTGCATCTTTTACAATTAATCATTTTTCCTTAATTAACTATCTAAACATTAAAAGTTTCAAACTAAATTTTAATACTACTCTAATGACTTCATAAATATTCTAAAAATAATATTTATGAGTCGACAAGATGGAAATCTGTGGTCCCAAAACAACTGTTCCGTCACCACTGACAATTGGGCTGTTACAATTCTCCCCCTTAGAAAATTTCGTCCTCGAAATTGTTACTTGAGAATAGATTCGAATACTGTAGTTTCATTGATTCCTCGGTTTCCCAAGTAACTTCTTCTATTCCATGATGATGCCATAAGACTTTTACTAATGGTACCCATTTATTCCTTAGTTCTTCCCGAGCCAAAATTTTCACTAGTTCCTCAGAATATGTCAAATCTGGTTGTAATTCAATCTCAGTATGAGGAATCACGTGCGAAGGATCATATCTGTACCGTCTCAGTATTGAAATGTGGAACACATTATGAATTTTCTTGTGTTTAGAGGGCAAAGCTAATCTATAAGCTATAGGACCAATTCTTTCAACAATCTCGTATGGTCTGATAAATCTCGGACTCAACTTCCCTTTCCTGCCAAAACATAATACTTTCTTCCATGGATAAACTTTTAGGAATACTAGATTGCCAATAGCAAATTTGATGTCTTTTCTTTTCAGATCTGCATACGATTTTTGACAATCAAATGCAGGTTTCAAACAATCTTGAATAATTCAAACTTTGTCTTCAGTTTCTCGGATCAAATCAATTCCCACCATTTTGGATTCACTCAATTCAGACCAATACAATGGTATTTTACACTTTCTTCCGTAAAGAGCTTTAAACGGTGCCATTTTAATACTAGATTGATAGTTGTTATTATAAGAAAATTCAACTAATGGTAGATACTTTTCCCAACTACCTTCAAACTCGAGTATACAACATCTCAACATATCTTCTAGAATATGCATCATTCGTTCATACTATCCGTCTGTTTGAAGATGAAATGTAGTGCCCAAAGCCTCGTGAAGTTTACTCCAAAATCTCGATGTAAATCTCAGATCACGATTAGAAATGATGGATATCAGAACCCCATTTAATCTCACAATCTTAGACATATATAATTCCACTAATCTCTCAAGTGAGAAATCTATTCTGATTGGAGTAAAATGTGTCGATTTAGTCAATCTATCAATAATCACCCAGATCGAATCTTTCTTTTTCGGAGTAACAAGTAGAACAGGTACAAAATCCATCGTGACTTGCTCCCACTTCCACTCAGGAATCAAAATAGATTGTAGTAAACTCAATAGTACCTGATGCTCTTCTTTTACCTGCTAACAAATCAACCATTTAGCTACAAATTCACATATTTCACGTTTCATACTCGGCCACTAATACATCCGTTTCAAATCACAATACATCTTTGTGCTACCAGGATGAATAGAATACGTGCTACTATAAGCTTCAGATAGAATATCAAGTTTCAAATCTAGAACATTCAGAACGTAAATCCTATCATGATAACGCAACGTACCATCAGCATCAATATTGTATTCAATAGTCAAATTATTCTGAAACAATTATCATTTCAACATCAACTTTGGATCATCGTTTTGCAATTCCTAAATTCGTTGTAGAAACAGAGGTTTAGTTCTTAACTCTGCCAATTTTGAATCATCTTCATTCAGAGCTAAATGAGCATTCAACACTCGAAGTGCAAAAAATGACTACTTTTGACTAATAGCATCCGCAACCACATTAGCCTTTCTTGAATGATAATTAATAACCAAAACATAATCTTTCAGTAACTCTAACCAATGTCTCTATCTCAAATTCAATTCTTTCTGAGTCATCAAATACTTTAAACTTTTGTGATCCGTAAACACATGACATTCCTCGCCGTATAAATAATGTCTCCAAATCTTCAAAGCGAATACAATCATGGCCAGCTTGAGATCATGAGTAGGATAATTCTTTTCATACGACTTTAACTGCTGAGAAGCATAAGCTACTACTTTCCCTGCTTGTATTAGCACACAACCCAAACTATTGAGACACGTATCACTATAAGCAGCATATACTACCCCAGGTTCAGGCTGCGTCAACACTTGAGCTTCTGTTAACATGTTTTTCCTCTGTTGGCACTTATGAGATCAAACAAACTCAACATTTTTCCATAGTAATCTGGTCATCAGTGAAGCAATAATCAAAAAATTTTCAACAAAACGTCGATAGTAACTTGTTAAACCCAGGAAACTTCATACTGTAGAAACATTCTTTGGAGTTTTCTAATTATCACAGTAGAAACTTTACTCAGATCAACTCAAATCTCGTCAGATGATACTATGTAACCCAAAAATCCAACCTCACAAAGCCAGAATTCACATTTACTGAACTTTTCGTACAATTGTTTTTCTCTCAAAGTCTGTAAGAAGAATCTCAAGTGTTGAGCATACTCGGATCCTATCTTAGAATAAATTAAAATATCATCATTAAACAAAAAAATCTATCCAGATGAGGCTGAAAGGCTTCATTAAATCCATAAAAGCAGTAGGGACATTAGTCAAAGCAAATGACATTACCAGAAACTCATAATGACCGTAACGAGTTCTAAAAGCAGTCTTTGACACATCACAGTCTTTAACCCGTAACTGATAATACCCGAATCTGAGATCTATCTTGGAGCATACAGTGGCACATTTTAGTTGATCAAACAAATCATCAATACGTGGAAAGGGATACTTATTCTTTATTCTGACTTTATTCAACTGTTTGTAGTTGATACATAATCTCAAAGAGCCATCTTTCTTTTTACAAACAATACAGGTGCACCTCAAGGAGATACACTCGGTCGAATAAACCCTCTATCTAACAACTCTTGCAAATGTTCTTTCAAATCTTTTAATTCAGCTGGTGCCATGCGATATGGTGATATCGATATCGGTGCAATACCAAGAACCAGATCAATCACAAACTCAACTTCACGATTAAGAGGTAAACCTGGTAACTCTTTAGGAAACACATCAGTAAACTCACTAATAACTAGTAATTGATCTAACTTAGATTCTAAATCTCTAGTATCAAGAATCTATGCTAGAAACACTTCACTACCTTTACATATCAATCTCTATGCGGAAATAGCTTAAATGATTCTAACATCATTTTTCGGCCAATCAGACTCTACTGCAATCATCTTTCCTATCTGACATTTCAAATCAATTTGTTTCTGTCTATAGTTTACCACAGCATTGTGCAATGATAACCAATCCATACTCAGAGTAACATCAAATTCCCGAAAGGGTAG
The DNA here is from genome assembly GCF_007990345.1 of Gossypium hirsutum. Lineage (NCBI taxonomy): Eukaryota > Viridiplantae > Streptophyta > Magnoliopsida > Malvales > Malvaceae > Gossypium > Gossypium hirsutum. The sequence goes on from NC_053436.1 coordinate 78,442,088, forward strand.
TAACATTAAATCAGCAGGAAATTCACAGGCTCTAACTTTTAGCGGGCATTTACGAAAAACTAAGTAAATTATCACACTCTGACCCAGTGGTTAGTAACTTGAATATCATATTCAGTTGATTCAATAAGTAATTTCTTTTCCGTTACTAATGAGTGCAAATATAAGAATGAGTTGACCTAGGGTCAATTAGTGCATACATAGTAACATCAATGAGATAGAATATACCAGCAATCACATCAGGTGCAGTAATGTAACACCCCTAACCCATATCCGTCGTCAGAATAGGGTTACGAAACATTACCAAAAACTTTTAACTTAAAACATTCAAATATAAACATTATATAAAACACATCATATTACATTCAAACACATGCATATTGTCCCTTATTTAAGCCTTTGAGGCCTTAAAATCACATTAGAAATTATTTGGGACTAAATAGAAAACATATGGAATTTCATGGAAAAAGATAGGATTTTTCACACTGCAGGGGTCACACAGCTGTGTGGCCAGGCCGTGTGACTCACACGGCTGAGACACACGTCAGTGTCTCACGCCATGTGGACATTCAAAGTAGGGACACATGACGGTCTTCCAGCCCGTGTCCGTGCCCGTATAACTCTCTGACTTAGGTCACATGGCTAAGCCACACGACCGTGTGCCAGGCCGTGTTTTAGGTCATGTAACTACCTGACTTGAAACCCTTTGAAACCTACAGGGGAAACATGGTCATGTTGCATGACACACAGCTGAGACACATGCCCATGTCTTAAGCCGTGTAGACAAGAAATATGTCATTTCTAAGCCAATTCTCTCACCCAAAACAAGTTCATCTATACAAGCCATTTGCATTTATATTCAAGCATTCAACATGTACCTAAAACATGCATAATCATTCTAAAACAATATTCTATTTTCCCATACAACCAATATGCCTAAAAGGTACCTCAATCACAACAACCAAATATGTTTAAATATTTGCATAATCTAGCCATTAACTAACCATACATTTCTCATCTAATTTCCTCACCAAACTTACCACCATGACTACATGCCAAAATCATACTCAAACATATCAAAATGGTTACTAAAATATACATCAACTTGATCATTCCAACATTACCCATAAAAGCACCAAAATGCCAAAATATCATCAATCATAAAACCACATATATATATGCCAACATGATAACTAGTTCATCAACCAAAATACCATATTTACAAGCCAAATATAATGGCCACTTCATCAAGCACAAAACACCTATACATGCCATTATATCCATGACTCAAAAACATTAAAAATCTACCGATATAGCCGATGGATAGTGTGATAGGTCTCTGACAAGCTTCCACATGAACGCTTCTGATTAACTATAAAACGTAGAAGAAGAACAAAAAATAAGCATATAATGCTAAGTAAGTTCGTAAATCATAAACAATGCTTACCATTTCAATGCATAAGCTTATAAATAATTATGAATTAATCCAACATAGCTTGGCACAAGCCTAAGCATCATTAACAACACAAGTTAGTGATTGAACACATAACTTAGCAAGTATCAGCACATGGTAAAATAGCTTTCATGAATATACCAATAAGCATTCAAACTTTTCATGAGCATAGCTATACGCACTTTGATCATAAAAATTTTATACATTTCCATACCTTCATAACATTGCAAATCGAAACATGTACCGTTCCTTCCCTTTATATGCCTGTTGAACCACTTAGAATAATATCAGATACACAGGAATCTCACACAATGTGTGCTAACATATGGTCAAAACCATTTCTTTACTTTTTCCTTTAAATAGATGCTCTCTCTCGAGCCATAAATAGGTTTGCTCACACAAGCTATCAGTCAGAACATAGCTACACGGTGCTGGTCACACAAGCTATCAAGTATCAGCAACACATGCCAGAACTCAACCACTGATAGGACATTCATGACTATCACCCGAAACATGGTGACCCTCATGACATGTCATTTGTATCCTATATATTCCAAAGGTTCAAACGAGGCTTGATAGTGGTCGAAACGTCATTGGATTTTCCTCGAAACATGATATGATAATATAACATAATAGAATTTAAATCAAACACATTAAAAATGCGATTTAAACGTACGAACTTACCTTGATCACAAATGAAGAAATATGACCAACTAGTCCGACACTTTTTCTTTCCCCCAATATAAATACGTACGATGCTTAACTTGATCTGAATAATCAAATTCAATTCATTCAAAACCCATTCTATTCAATACAATCCAAAAATCATTTTTTGCAAAATTATGATTTGGCCCTTAATATTTTGATTTCTTTACAATTTAGTCCTTAAGCTCATAAATTAAAATTCATGCAATTTCATCCCTACCCAAGCTAGCCGAATTTCATATACAATCATAGTAACTCATACATTCATTATTTTACAATTTCCACCACATATTTTACATATTTTATTAATAAATCTTTATTTGACAATTTCAACAAATTTCACTTTACAAAAGTTGTTTATAAATCAACAAGGATTTATTTTCTTCCATCAAACTTCACAAACAACATGAATACATTCATGGAAAACCTTAATATTTAAATATTTTTGCAAATTTGTCCCTGGGCTAGCTAGATTAAGCTACAACAACTCCAAAAACATAAAAATCATTAAAAATGGGACAAAGTATCACTCACATGCAAGGATGAACTATGGTCGAATCTTGAAGCTTCATTAATGGCTTTTCCTTAGCTTAATTCTGGTGGAAGAAGACAATAACAAAGATGATCCATTTGTTTTCTTTAATTTTATTAACCTTTATTTAATAAGTTACTTATTTAACCTTATTAATAACCGTTAAAAACAACATATATAAGGGCCATAAAATTCCATTCATAATATCAATGGTTTAATTACAACATAAACCCTCTAACCATTGAATATCATAGCTATTAAACCTCTTTAGCTTATAGAACTCAAGTTTTGCACTTTTTGCAATTTAGTCCTTTTTACGAAATTAAGCATGCAAATGATAAAATTTCTTAATGAAATTTTTATAAGATAATACAAAGATGTTGTAGACATTAAAATATTAATAAAATAAATATTATCACATTAGATTTGTTGTCCCAAAACCACTATTCTGATTTCACTAAAAATGGGCTATTAGAAGTACTTTCCTCTCTAGCTCGAATGGCATATGTGTGAGTAGGTGCTCTAGCCTCTGACCGAACAACAATGTCTTCTACTCCCATACGAGCAGTCCCAATAGTACTATTTTGGCCCGGATGTATACCTTTCTGGGATGTAGAACATTTGGTTTTCATTAAGTTCTTCATTTTCTTTTAACTGTTTAGGACAATTTCAGAGAAAGTGATCAATCGTCCCACATCTATAACAGGCTTCTGACTTAGCTCTACACATGTCAGGATGATATTTTCCACAATGTCTACAACTGGGCTTCGGAGCATTTCATACACTTCCCACAATATCTACTGGTTTAGTAGGAACTTTGAAATCATACTAAACTGATTTATTTTTGTTCAGATGCTCAGACACTAAAGCAGTTCGACTAAAATCTTTTTTAGTCTTCTTTGCTGGTGATACAAAAAACGACTTAGAAGAACTTCTTTTGTGAAATTCTCAAATCCGTCTATCCCTTTGTATCTTGCGGTAGTACACTTCTTCCATTTTCTTTGCATGATCAGATAAAACAGAAAATTCTCAGATTTTATCATTCAGGCCATCTTAAAACTGAATACACATCTCTTTTTTAGTAGGCACAATCTTTAGGGCATATTTACTAAGATATACAAACTCTCTCTCGTACTCAGCCACTGATTAATTTCCCTACCGTAACTCATGAAATTCTTTCTTTTTCTTCTCCAAATATCGTTTCCCAACATACTTATCTTTAAACTCGGTCTGAAAGAATCCCAGGAAATTTCTCTCTCGGTACTACAGCTACCAATGTAATCCACCAACTATACGCTTCCTCTTTTAATAATGAAACGGCATGTAACACCCCATACCCGAGACCGTTGCTGGAGTCGGACACGAGGGGTTCACAGACTAAATTCGCTTACTATCGCAGTCCATTTTAAAATTTTCCAGGCAGTTGGATAACTGCGACACTGTCACCTTAAAAATCATATCTTGAGTTTCACAACTCGAAAATCAGTTTCGTAATTTTTCCCTAAAACTAGACTCATATGCCCATCTACATATTTTTTTCTAGAATTTTTGGTCGGGCCAATTAGTAGAGTTTATTAGTCAAAGTCTCCCATGTTACAGGGATCGACTACACTGACCTTTTCGCATTACGACTTGGATATCTCCCTGCACAGAGCTTCAATACTGATGCCGTTTGTTTCTATAGAAACTAGACTCAGAGAGGAATCTATAAATATATGGAATGACTCCTAATTATCTCTGGTTAGTTTATAATGAATTTCCAAAGTCGGAACAGGGAATCCAAAAACCGTTCTGGCCCTGTCTCACGAGAACCTGAATATCTCTTAACATACTGTCCATATGATCATTTCGTTACTTTCCTATGAAAATAGATTCATCAAGGTTCGTTTACATAATTTATTCATTATTTAATTCCAATCCTACTATTTTTAGTGATTTTCCAAATCTACATCACTGCTGCTGCCAGCATCTGCCTTTAAGGTAGACTTTACCTATTTCATAGTTTCCATGATTCAACTAGCCCTTTTAGCATGAATAGCACAAATTATGATAGTGATTAACCATTCCATACCAAATGATTATAACATTATGCTCAAACATATATAAGCCATTTTCGCATGGCTATATACATTAACCAAAATATTCTTCCGCCACTAGTCTATTTTATACATGCCATAAGATAATCCAAAACATAGCAGTACCAAACATTGGATAGTGATAGTGTGACTAGTTGCTGACGATCCCCGAGCCTGTAGCTTCGCAATGAGATCTATAAAACAGAGGAAACAGAGTAAACGGAGTAAGCATTACAATTCTTAGTAAGTTTTAAGCAGTGTCAACAGATAACAATCAAATTATAACATAGTTGTTCGTATTTTTATTTCACTCTTCCTTCAGGCATACCATCCCTTTACCGAATATGCACATCTCATCATATACAATAGGCAGATAAACTTTCACATAAAAGTGAGCTCATGTGACATAGATATATCGTATGATTTCACATAACCTCTCACTCTGATCCGATGTCACATAATCATAGGAATAGTCTCATAGATTGCTCTCGTATGCGTCACATAACTACCTTATGATTTAGTGCAAATCAAGCTCACATATAAACTTGGAGTACATGCCTGTTTAACCTTTCGCATTGAATATATTTATAAGCAATTCTTATTACGAAGTCTTACCCGGACATAATCTCCACACGAAGTTATCGGGTCTTACCCGGACAAAATCCCCACACGTAGTCATCGGGTCTTTAGAGCTCGGATATAGTACGAGCACGAAGCTTACGGACATTAATCAGTGATAATATTCTCGCATAAAGCCTGCGGGGTTTTAACCCATATATAGTACTGACACAAATGCTCTTCGGGACTTATCACATTCATCACATCGGCCATTAGGCCCTATCACATATATACACACTTTCACATTCATCACATCGGCCATTAGGCCCTATCACATATATATACACTTTCACATTCATCACATCGGCCATTAGGCCTTATCACATATATACACTTTCACATTCTCAAAGTAAGCTATTTTAGCTTAGTTACAAGCAATTTAAACAATTTAAAAGACATTAAAAACTCAATTTGAGTAACCAAGTCCTGCTACTAAAATCACATATTCAACCAAACTTGACTACCAATATATATCAATCAGTCAAGTTTAATACCTAACATGTTCGAATATACATAAACTCTAAAAATAATAATAATAATTACTTAACACTTCCCATCTTACCATTTAATACCTAGTCGAATGTTCACTCATATATAAAATAAATAATCAAACATTATTATATATATATCATATCATTTTATTATTATTATCATTATTTATTTTATTTTATACTTTTCAACTCATCCATCTCTCATTTTTCCAAATCTATCATACATATTATATTTATAACTACCCACCATATAATTTCAAGTTCAATAATATCAACCACAAAGGTTTGATTACGTACCTTCATTATTACGAACATAAATATTACACTACTACTCTTGCATTTGATAATTAGATCGTCTGATCATTTTCCTTCACCCGTTGTATTCGCACACTTAGTGCTATTGTTTAACTAGAAAGGCCATGAAATCGCACACTTAGTGCTTAATATTTTCCTTCGCACACTTAGTGCTCGATAATCAAACTCGCATGCTTAGTGAAATTTTCATATTTATTATTTCTATTTGCATTAGACAACACCAAGATTTTATATATTTCAACGTGGCTCACACAAATATATAAATTATATTTATTTAAACCAACAATAAATATTTGCTTAACGACTTACCTCGGATTTCGACGGACAGTCGAATTCGACTACTCAACGTTTTTTTTTATTTTCCCCGATCCACGTCCGATCTTTTTGGTTCTTGATCTAAAAATTTCGAAATTAATCTCATTCAAATAGAATTTTCTTCATTTAGGTACAAATACACATAATTGAGTAATTTACCAATTTACCCCTAATATTATGCACTTTTACAATTTAATCCAATTTTCTCAAAACACAAAATATGAAGAATTTGTATATACAATGCTAGGGCCGAATGTTCACTAAGCTTATATAAATCCTCCCATTTCACTAATTTCACAATCTAGTCCTTCAATTTAGTACTTTTTTTCAATTTAACCCTAAATGCTCAAAATTACCAAAAATCCCAATACCAAAATGTTAATCTAACACATTTATTTTATTTTCTCACATCAAACGTAAATTTTATCAAACTATTAACAATGACACTTCATGACTATATCATCAATTTCAAAATTTCAAGCATGGGCTTTATAGTATTCAAAGCAACTATCTCAAAAGTGTAAAAATTAACAAAAACCAAACTGAAATCACTTACCTAATTGAACATGCAAGGACCGAAAATATCAAAGCTGAAACTTTCCTTTCTTTCTCTTAGTTTCGGCCGAGTAAAAATAAAAGAAAGATGAACACTTTCATCTTTTATTAAATATAATATATTAACATATATTAAAGTATACCATAATGCCATAAAATATAACAAACAATTCAAGTCATTAATCCATGCATATTGGTCGGCCACCAATTCCTATTTATGGCCAAATTGCAACCTTAATATTCCATAATATAAAAACAATCATAATTTGGCCCTTATACATTAACCCTTAAATTTTCCATTTTACGCGATTAAACCATTTTTTCATCAATCGACCTCCAAACACTAAAATTTTTAAACGAAACTTTCACAAAAGCAACTTCACACATTTTAAACATAGAAAATGATATTTAAATATTATTATAACTCGGATTCGTGGTCCCGAAACCACCATTCCAATTAAAGTCCAAATTGGGCTGTTACTTTATTTATTTTTATTTAATACATTTTAATATTCCATTTACCTTTTTGTCCTTTATAATAATACATAATTTCATATATGCCAAACCACCAATCTCTACTATCATAAAGTAATGGTTTAATTGATAAATTTGGGACTTCTACTTTAGTAAAACATGGAAAATAAACACTTAAACAATTAGAATGTAACTTTTTGCATTTTACGCGATTTAGTCCTTTTTGCTTAATTAACTATCGAAACGATAAAATTTTTCAACGAAACTTTAATACCATCTTTTTGCCACTTTGTAAATATTTATAAAAATATTTACGACTCGATTTATAGAAATGAGGTCCTGATACCTCATTTCCTAAACCCACTTGACCTTAGGGTCATACCACTTGAACTTAATAAATCACTTATAAAACAAATATCACAATATCAAAAATATTTTTAAAAATCACAATTAACTCGTAAATATTAAATATAATATTTACAAACCTACTCGTCGGATTTGGTGACCCCGAAACCACTGTTCCAGTTAATCCTAAAAACGGGCTGTTACACGGCACATCTAAGAAAATCATCAAGAGGGCACGTCATTTCTTCGAAAACTCACAAGTTATTCTGAATCCAATACTCGGCTTTAATCGGATCATCTTCTGATCTACCTCGGAATTCTTCGACACCACACTTTCTAAGTGTAACAACCTGTTTTTTAGTGGTGTCAAAAATGGTGGTTTCAGGGCCACCAATTTATTCAAGTAAGTCCATAAATATTATTATTTAATATTTACGAGTCAAATATGGTTTTAAAAAGGTTTTTGATTTGATAATTTAGGTTATTTAAGTGATTTATTAAGTTCAAGTGGTATGATCCTAAGGTCAAATGGTTTTAGAAAATGAGGTATTAGGATCTCGTTTCTATAAATTGAGTAGTAATTTTATTATAAATATTTAAGGAGTTTCATTAAGGTGGTATTAAATTTTCGTTGAAAATTTTTAATGATTCAATAGTTAATTAATTAAAAAGGACTAAATCATAAAAAATGTAAAATTTAATCACTATTTGACTTGAATGATTAAATGGTTAATTGAATAAAGGAAAAGGGACATAAATGGTAATTAGACCATTCAAGGAGTTAGTGGACGATTTGGGCATGAAATTGGTGTTTTATTTATTTCTTAACCAAGGTTAAAAAGGTAATTTGGTATATTAAATTAAATTAAATTAAATTAAAACCAAAATGTCTATCATCTTATTGTCTTTTTCACCAATTTTGAATAGGGAAAAAAATTCCATGGAAGACTTTAAAGTTTTGACTTACCTTGTGATGATGCATGTAAGTCCATTTTAGCCCCGTTTTTAATAATTTTTATGTTTTTGAGATTATTGCAACTAGGTCCAACCAGCCCATACCTTCAATTTTGAAATTGTTAAAGATTTTGAATGTTTAAATTGATGAATCTAGTGATTTTTTATGTTAAATGATGAATTTGAAATATTGGTTGGTATTTAAAAGTATGTTATTAAGTGATTTTTGATGAATTTTCTAATTAGGGACTAAATTGTTAAAATAGTAAAAGTACAATTATTTGATGTGAAATCAATACAAATATGGGCTGATATGGGTACCATGAATATTCTGATATTATAATTTGGTATTAAAAATGGTTAATTTGCATGTTTTTGGCTCATGGACTAAATTGAATAAAAGTAAAAATTTAGGGGCAATTTTGTAAAATTTTCAAAAATGACCAAATTGGATGAAATACATTGTTTTACTGTCTAAATTGATAAATTGAATAAAATTATTAATTTAGATCAAGATCGGGTGAAAAATTGAGGAAAATAGAAAATTACTAAAATGCCCTTGACTTTGGTATTTCTGCAATTTAGCCAGGTAAGTTCGTATGAACTATACTATCTATAATGTTGATTAAATTTAATGTTATTATATGATTTTATTGAAGATGAATCAATATATATGTTAATTATACAATTTATCAAATAAAGAAACAATGAAAATTCAACGACATACGACGACTATTGAGCCCCGTTTGAACCTTAGGAATATATAGGATACAAATGACATGTCATTAGGCTTACCGTGTTTTGGGTGCTGGTACTGAACATCCTACATGTGGCTGAGTTCCAGCATGTGTTGCGAATACTCGACAGCTTGTGTGAGCAGCACCAAGTAGCTACGTTCCGACCGACAGCTTGTGTGAGCAGACCCAGGTTACCATGTTTTGGGTGCTTGTAACAGCCTAATTTTGGGCTTAGTCGGAACAGTGGTTTCGAGACCACAAATCCAAATTCAATAAATTATTTTTATTATTATTTTGGTGTTATAGCATGATTATATTAATGCATGAAAAATTGGGTGAGGTAATTTTAGCGTTTGTGAACCTAATTGCGAAAAATGACTAAATCGCATAAAGGGAAAAAGTGTGATTTGCTAGCCAAAGGTGTTAAATAGATAGAGAGCTATAATTGGAGGCATTTAAAGTGCAATTACACCCCCTTAAAGAGGCATGGTCGGCCATAAGGACAAGAAAATCAATGGGTCAAATGGTTAGGTAAATTGATGACCTAAAGTATGATAAAATAATACCCTAAGAGACTAGCCTTCATCTTTTTCATTTTTCCTTCCTCCTCCATCAAAATTTTCAGCCATTCTAAGGGTTTTGGAAGCTTGAATTTTCAGCCATTCATCTCTCTCTCAAGTAAGTGATTTAGATGTCCATTTTTTATAATTTTGTTACTTTTGGAACCCTTATGGCATGAGCTAGCTAATGGGGGGACCATTTTGCAAAATGGTTGATAGTCTATGGAGTTGCCATGAAAGGATTTATGATGTTTGCTGAGTTTTTATGGAAGAAAATAAATCTTAGTTGTGTAGTAAACAACTTTTATGGAAGGACTTCTCATAAAAACCCTAATAGGACCATTTTGTAAAGTTTGTAAAATGGATAGTAATGTTGTGAAATAATGGGAATTTTGGGTCACGATAAGAGTAAAAAGGTTTCGGCTAGGCTTAAGATTTGAAGAAATTCGATAAAAATTGATTTTACGAATGCAAGGGTGAAATTGTAATTTTTGTGAAAGTCTAAGGGCAAAATGGTTAATTTTTTCAAATTGTATATTGTCGATGTTTTTATTAATATGGTGATTAAATGAGTGAAATTATTTATCATTTAGACCAAGAAAGATGAAAACTGGACTTGGACTGGGGGAAAGCCAGACAAGTAGAGTAAATCGTGTAGTCGCCTACATTTTGTAATCCGAGGTAAGTTGTATGCTAATAATGCAACTATATTGCTATGATGTACGATTGAATTGACATTGCATAAATTGTTTGATTGTGATTATGAGAATGCATATCGAGAAATAAATGTAGTAAAGACTTTCGGTTGAACATTTGGAATAGACTTGGATATTCGTACCATGACATTGGGTGGTATGTGAGTCAGTGTAAGACATGTCTAGGACATGCATCGGCATTGAGACGAGAGCTAGTGTAAGACATGTCTGGCACATGCATCGGCTTCGGGATATACAAGCTAGTGTAAGACCTATCTGGGACATGGCGTCAGCTTGTTATGTGTCAGTGTAAGACCTGTCTGGGACATGGCATCGACACTGATAGATGAGACCCAGTGTAAAACCTATCTGGGACATGGCATCGGCCTCGATATAGGAAAGTCAGTGTAAGACCTGATTAAGACACGGTCTCGACTTTAATGTGTTAGCCAATGTAATACCATGTTTGGGACATGGCGTTGGCATCTTATCCCATGTTCGGGGTTATTGAGCATCCGGTAGTATTCCAAATGATTTCAACGAAAGATTTATGATTTATATCGAAATGAGAAAATTTATGACCCTGTGGTGAGTGGTACAGGTACTTATTTGAAATGTATGAGATGTGGGCTCAATATATGCCATATGAATTGTATTGGATGGTGATGAGTAAGCTGTACTTATGTCTATTTATGGTATCCATGAACAAGTCATAAAAGGTTATGAGCATATTGTTGTATGATAATTAGTTGATGTTTATTTTCATGCAACTTACTAAGCTTTATGCTTACCCGTTTTCCTTTCCATTTTCTTATAGGGCCGTCAAAGTAGCCCCTGGATCATCGCATGCGTCGAATAAGCTAGTCACACTATCATCTGAAGTACTTGGTATAGTTAGTTCTTTTATTTTGATTATGGCATGTATAGGATCTTTTAATCTTGTCTTAGTGTCGCAATGTTTTGGGGCCAAATGTGTTGGCTTACTTTAGTATTTGACTCATTTTGTATAAGGCCATGAAAAATGGCTAATATTGAAAGTTTTTATATGAATACAAGAAGGTTTTTCATGAATGTGAAATTGTTGGTATGGTTGAACATACGAGTTTCAGCGTATGGATAGCAAAGTGCATAAATTGGTTGCTTAAGCATATGTAAAATGTGTACAGGCCTTAGTTATGGTTGCTTGGTTTAGAAATCATGTTATGTAAGACTTTGGTGATAGATGGTGTTATATTCGTTTCAAAGTGGCAAAAAGGCTTGGTGGATAGCCTTATATTGTCCACATAGGTAGACACGCGGGCGTGTGTCTAAGCCGTGTGTGACACACGGTCAGCCCGATGGGCTTGTTATGTGGTCGTGTGTCCCTTACACCTCGAATTTGCAAGTCAATATGCATGGTAGTCAACACACGGGTAGAGACACGACCATGGGTCTCAGCCATGGGGAGGACACAGCCTCTCATCACGAGTGTGTGCCTTGGCCGTGTGCCTCTATTTGGTTGCTGACGTCAGAAACAAAATGTCAAGATTTTTAGACACGGGCGTGTCATGGCCGTGTGAAGGACACGGGCCATAGACACGAGCATGTGTTAGGCCGTGTGAAAACCCCTGTAGGTTTGAATTTGGAATTTAATTCACAAGAGCTCGGGACACGGGCGTGTTCCCTTATGCTTAGCCGTGGGAACCATATGGGCTTTCGGCAAGGCCAAGTCAACAGGGCCACACAGGCGTGTTGCCCTTCCACATGGGTGTGTGGCCTATTTCAAGTGACATTTTCTGAAGTTTTCATAAGTGATCAAATTAATCCCAGACCATTTCCAAAGTATGATTTGGGCCTTGTAGGCCCATATTAGGAATCAACAGATTATGAATGGAAAGTTTTAATTTGACCTAGCTTTTACATTTCAGAAAAGATTGAATGCATGTGTTTAAGTCAGGTAATACCTCATGCCCAGCTCCGGTCTCAGACTCGAGTAAGGGGTGTTGCAGTGCTGTTCTAGAATGTCCTACCGATAGTTGAGGTCCGGCATTAGTTGCGGATACTCAATAGCTTGTGTGAGCAACATCGTGTAGATTCCATTCTGACCGCCAGCTTGTGTGAGTAGGCCCATTTTACACTTTGTGAGAGCAACAAAAATATGTTAGTACACTTTGTGTAAGCTTCTCATGTATCTGATATTATTCTAAGTTGTTCAACAAGCATGAAAAGGGATGAGCTGGTAAGAGTTTCGATTGATTACATTATGATAATTATAGAAAGGTATGATGTATAGATGATCAAAGTAAGAACATTCATGATTATGAAGCCTATGATTTAAATGATGCTATGTTTATGTACCATATCTTACCAAGTGATGATATAGCTAAGGTATGTGTTTAATCACTAGCTTGTGACTATGGTTAATGCTATGTTTATGTCTTATGTGTTATGCAAATGATATGGTAAGTGTTCAGTATGAATTAAGATATGTATGCATGAAACTCATTCAAATGGTGATACATGGAAAATATGATATGTTATGAGATGGATGATTAATCCAATTGAATTGTGCTCAAGTATAATGGTTATCCATGTCAAATTCATATGAATCATATCTAAATGAACTAACATGTGTTGTTGATGTGTTTAGGCTTATGCCAAGCTTGTGGATATGATTAATGTTTATAATTCTGCTTGTACTATGCATATGAAACAGGCAAGGAAAGAGAATGAAATGGTAAGTACGTATTTGGGATGTATTATGATTTTATAAATGGTTTAATGTGATAAATGGTGTATTTAAATGTGAGCAAATTACATATGCTATGGATGAATCTACCTATGTCAAGGATAAATACACTAAGTCAAGAATTGGTAATGTTGTTTAGGCTTATGATAAGCATTGGGAATGGAATGGAAAGTAACTAAATTGAAAGGTGTATAATCTTATAGAAAGGGTGAAGGTTATACATTATGTCCCATAAAATCCTTTCATGTTATGAATTATAAATATATGTGGCATTAATGAATTTACTCATTTGTGAGTCGATGATTATTTAGATTTATGAATTTTGGCATTGGCATAGGGTTATGTCTATTCTAATAATTTTATTTTCAATATGGAATTTTATGCTTAAAGTTTATACGAGCTTACTGAGCATTCAATGCTTACATAGTTATTTTTCTTTACCTTACATATTATCGGAAGCTCGATCAGGTTGAAAGCTAGTAGAACATCCATCACACTATCCATCGATTTTATCAGTAGATTTTGATACTTTAGCCATGGTTATAATGGCATGTATAGGTGGAATATGTCTATTGTTTAGTTGATGATAATGGCATCTAATGTTACTATGAACTTGTGAAACTTATGTTATTTTGGTGCCTTGTTGGTTGGTGTGTATATGATCAAATTGATACATGGTTTTATGGCCAAAGTGGTAAGAGTTGGCATTTTTGCAAAGTGATCATTTTTATAACACCCCAAACCTGGCCTAAACGTTATGGCCGAATCTGGCGATGTCCCATGATAGCGTTTGAAACTAAGTTGTTACGATAAAATAATTTTCCATTTGTTCACACTTGTTAACCCCAAAATCGTTACTCATCTAGTCATTCATTTTTACACATTAGGTTGCGGAAGCTTTTAAAAGTCGTTTTGAGTAAATCGTGTGTTTAGAGAAACCTTTGCTTTTTGAAAACTGATTTTTTAAACGTGTTATCGGTTATAAATCCATAAAAATAAATAATAACCCAAATAAGTAAAAGTCCTAGAAAGTCCGCAATTTACATCAAAAATTACCCCAGAGTATAATTAAAATTAAATACCCATAGTTGAAATAAAAGTTTAGGTTTGTGTGGCCACCGCCAAGTCCTTTGCTGCACCAATTCATCAAGTCTAGGGGTTACCTGGACAAATTAAGCAGAAGGGGTGAGTTTACGTAAACTCAGTGTGTAATTCCCCGTGCAAACAAACAGACAGTATCATTTAGGGCTTTGGCCCATCTCAGTACAAAAGCAGTCATGTGTTTGGGCCTTGGCCCGTTACAGTATCAGTAATCAGTACAGTAACAGATTATGCAGTAAACAATGCCTACCTAGCTAGCCTCTACACACCATCTTCGTCCAACCCTACACTCCATGTGGGGATATAATCAACTCACCCATCCCTACACTTCAAATTAGTACCAAAAACGGAACTAGATAGTAATTTTCAAGTGAGTTGCAAGTATATTAGGCTTAAAGCCATTCAGTACACTTCCTCCTCATATATCATCCCATCCCCATGCAAAACAACATATAGTCATGGCATGCTACCGCATAGTGCCTTGCATATAATCAGTACAGTATTCTAATCATGCTCAGTAAATAGTCATACATATATCATTCAGTCAATTAGGGAATTAAAGCATTGCTTACAGTCCCCACAGTAGGTTCACAGTCATATCGAGCGACCCGTGCAACCTTATCAAACAAATTAGTAAATTGGGCTCAGACGCCTATGCATCTGCCCGTGTGGGCCCACACGCCCATATGGCTCACACGGCCCAAATTGACCTTGGTCGTGTGGATCACACGGCCTGGCCCAACATCCCACACGCCCGTGTGGTTCACTCATGTGGCCCACATAGCCCAAACTGGTCGAGCCCGTGTGTCACACACGGCCCACCAGGCCATCACACGACCGTGCCACGCGCAAACGGCCTGGCTAGTCGCTCACACGCCCGTGTTCTGTCACACAGCCTACCACACGGGCTGTAACACCCTGAATTTGGGGCCTAGAAGAGTTGGGCTTTGAGTCTGGGATTCGGATAGAAGAAAACCTGAATAATTAAGAAGTTTTAAATATTATCGTTTAAGAAAAAAATTTTGAATTAATTACTACTAGAAAATTTTTACTGTATTTATTATTATGGATATTTTAAATTTTTAAGAAATTTTAATTAGTATTATGAGATAAAATTATTATTATTAGAAAAATATTACTGTATGTATGTTTGAAAAATTTTATGAAAATTATTATTATTACTTACTGTATTATTGATATTTGAAATTTTTATTATAAGATATATTTATAAAAGTATTGTTGTTTTGGTGTTCTGAATATTGGAACTGTGTTTAAATGTGTTAGTGGGCCTTTAGAAGGCCCAAGCCTAAGTTAAACACGGTAAAATATCAAGGTTGGATTTTAAGTGAATAGGAGACTTGGTTAAGTGGGCTTTTAAGAAGAACTTCATAAATTACGACACAAATAAGGCCTTGGTAAAGTGGCAAGGTGGCGCCACTAGGTTCCTAAAAAAAATGGTGTCTGGGAAGGAATTAAAGGTCTAGGGTTCAAGTTGCAAGATAGGCATATTGTTACTTTTTAATTTTAGGCATGTGTTAGGCATGTGATCACCTAAGTGAATTTCGGCAAGGGCCTTAGGGAGGTTGGGCCGATTGTTTTAGTTGATATTAGGTTTAGGTTCTTTTCTTTTTCTATCTTGGAGAATTAGGGTTAGCCACCTAAAAGCTTTCACTTTCATTCATCCTCTCTGAGTTCTCACAAAAGCCGAAAACGCAAATTCCTTCTCCTTGGTGCCGATTTCTTCAATCCAAAATCCTTCAGTTATTTTTGTTCTTTTTGATCAACTTTCATCTTCTCTAAACCCTTAGTATCTTTCGGCAACATTACTACAAAGTTATAGCCTCAAATCGTCATCTTCTTCATCACTTAAAAAGTCGAAATACCATAGATTTAGGGACTTATAGCCGAAACTTCAGATCTCTTGGATTCGAGTTCTACTATCGTTTAGAGGATAGATCTGCATTAGATCTGCGTAGGAATCAAAGAGGAATAAGTGGTAAGTGCTCATCACCTCAGATCTAGTCTTATTT
This sequence comes from Gossypium hirsutum, assembly GCF_007990345.1. Taxonomy (NCBI): domain Eukaryota; kingdom Viridiplantae; phylum Streptophyta; class Magnoliopsida; order Malvales; family Malvaceae; genus Gossypium; species Gossypium hirsutum. Next base: position 78,458,768 of record NC_053436.1, read on the forward strand.
TACAATTTAGAAAAGCCAAAGTCCCTAAAATCTAAGGAGGCTGTCGATTTGGGCATATGGCTTTAAGGGTCTTTAACCGATGATTTCTTTTGGTGATTAGTGTCTTCTAGAGGTTTGATCGAAAGATTGGATCTATGGAACAACTAGACTTAGATCTAGTCATCAGTTTTCGGCAAAAAGGTAATATTCTAAAGGCTTTAGGGGCATGGTTCGAATATGGGTAGATGAATATTGGGATTGGTTGTTGTGGGTTGAAATCTAAGAATTGTGGTAATCAATTGTAGGACATCGTGAGGGATCTCAGTAGCAGTCGTCGCGAAACAGGTGTGTATCGAACACCCTCTCATAGTTCAATTCGGCAAAAGCCGAAATGCCTAAATTTCAGCATTTCGTGGGCTTGTGAGTGTGTGAGTGCTCACAAGACGTTTAGAAATCATTAGATATGAAATCGAAAAGTGGTAAGTTAGTCGTGTGTGAAATTTCGTGCACTTCGATAATTGGGCCTCGATAGGCTAAAACTGGGCCCAATGGGCTTACGGGCTCATAGGGTTAATAATAAAAATATATAATATAAAAAAATAGGTAATAAGTATGTTCTGTTAGACTGTAGAATCGAAACTGCTTAAACCGGTAAACTGGTCATAAAACTTTAAGCCAATGGACACTATAGGGCCCATTAGGGGTTTTAGGGCCCAATGGCTAAAATTGTGAAATTGAGATAAATAAATTACTGCGATGAAAAATGGGCTAGTAAGGACCATAACATTCATGAGAACCCTTAAAACTGATAAAATTACTAAAATACCTTTATAAGTGGAAAGTTTACAGTTTTACTCTTAGGAGCAAAATTACTGATATACCTATAGGGTTAAGGTTGACCTGAATGCATGTTTGACTGTTACTATTTACTGCATGCCATGTTATTATTATCTGATGTATGGGACTGGTTTATTGATGGAGGAAGTACTGAAAGTGGCTTGACCACGTACTGGAGGCTTTGCCTCAACTTACTGATATCTGAGCAGCTATGCTACAACTGTGGAGTGTAGGGCTGGGTGGTTGAGCTATTCCCCACATGGAGTGTAGGGCTGGTACGGGTGGAGTGTAGCGGTTGGTTATAGGCTGGGTTGGGCTTGCAAACACGAATATGGTTGTTTAGTTCTGGAATGGGCCTATGGGCCATACTGTTATCTGAAAAGGGGCTAAGGCCCAGTTTACTGTATTTTGAAAAGGGTTTCGACCCTGTACCCACGGTTATCTAAATAGGGCTTAGGCCCAATGGGCTTGAGCTGACTTGGGCTGTGGATGGGTTTTCCATACACACTGAGTTTTCCAAACTCACCCCCTTTCTCTTCCATCCTTGCAGGTGAGCCCTAGTTGGTGGACTTTTAGCTGGACGGCAGAGTGGCCACGAAGATTAAATTTCTGGTTTTTTTTAAATAAGTTTCAATTAGCTTCCTTTTAAATTTCACATTTATTTTTGTATTATTTATATTTTGGTTAAAGTTTTAACAAGGCTGCTCTATTATTTTTATTTTGGGTTTTTAAATTGGTTAGCTCTAGGGCGCGTTTTATAAAAGTTACTTATTTTTAGAATATCACGATAATAAAGCAAAATTCCGCAATGTAAATGTTTTCAAAGGAAATAAATATTTTAAATAGACATAAACTTAATTTGTTGTTCGTGGACAAGTAATAAGCTTAAAGTGTGGCAATGGATGTGTGCATGTCTAGGATTGAATCATGGAAGACCTAGGTACTTAAGCAGTCTAATTGACTCACCTCCTCTTTTCATGAATCCTACCTGGTGCGCAGCTTCCATTCACTTTAATTTAAAACGAAAATGTTCTTTAAACACTAAGAAAGATTTTAGATAAAACATGACTTCTCTAATAACGCTTCAATGTGACATGCCAGATTCGGTCGTAACGTCTAGGCCGGGTTTGGGGTGTTACATGGGCGACTACACGCCCGTGTGGTATCGACAGAATGGTTTTCGACTTAAGTCGAAACCGACACACACCTGGTTTTGATTGATGTAAAAACGATCCCCAAGCACTCCAAAACCTAAAATGGTCCAATAACAACACTTAATTCAGTATAACATTGAAACCTTTAATGGAAACAGTCCTCAAACGAAAACCCACAATATCATTAGCGCCTTTGCGACTTACTGGTAATGAGTAGGAACCTTAACGCTGAAATGCCTCAGGAACACCGACAGAATCTTATCCTTCTCCTAAATCGAGAGACCAAAACAAAACCCCATTTAGAAGCCAACCACAAAACCTTAAAAATAGAAAAAATGATACTTACTGAACAAGCGTAACAACGTTGACTCAAAAGGCTACAATAGGAAAATTGGAAAGAAAAGGGGAAACAGATAAGAATTTTAGCAGACTAAAGGGAAAAAGAGACGTCAAACTAGAAGAAGATTCTGGGGATTTCAAAAAAATAAAATAAAATAAAATAAGAGATAACAAAATCCCCCCTCAGTCCTATTAAATCACTACCAACTAGTAACTACCCACTCCACAGACTTTTAACTCCATCCAAACACTCACTGCCAACCGAAACAAAAATTAATACCTACGCTCATGCCTGGATTCGACCCCAGGACCTCCAACACTCCAACACTCCACCTAACCACCAGACCAGCAGGCCCATTCTGATATGATTCTGTAAATACTTAAACTTACGCCCTATAGAGCAGGTTATGGATTTACCCATAAAATTACAAAAATTTTCCGAGGCTTCAACTTGGGACCTCTCTCAAACACCTAAGACACTTAACCACTAAAGCAGATATACAATTGTGTCACAACATACGATATATAAATATCTGGGATTTTGGGGCATTACAACTCTACCCCCCTTAAAGAAAATTTTGGCCTCGAAATTTTACCTAATCGGAAAAGATGAGGATATTGCTGTCACATCACATCCTCAGGCTCCCATGTAGCCTCCTTAGAGCTATGATTACGCCAAATAAACTTAACCAGTGGGACAGACTTTCTTCTTAGAACCTTAACGTCCTGCTCCAATATCTGAACTAGCTCCTCCCCAAAGGTTAGATCTAGCCTAACCTCAATCTCTTCAACAGGAACAATATGTGTGGGATCAGAGCGGTAGCGCCTTAACATCTAAATATGAAAGACATCGTGAATTTGATCTAGCTCTGGAGGTAGCTCTAACTGGTAGGCAACCAGTCCCACTCGTCTCAGAATACGATAAGGCCCAATAAATCTAGGGCTAAGCTTACCCTTTCGACCAAACCTCAGAACCTTCTATCAAGGCGAGACCTTCAGAAGCACAAAGTCTCCCACAGAATACTTGATTTCACGATGCTTCAGGTCTATGTAAGACTTCTGTCTATCTGATGCCACTTTCATTCAGTCTCGAATTAGTCTAACTTTATCCTCGATAGCTTGTGCTCCAGAACACATCGCTTGCCCAACTCAGTCCAACATGATGGTGTGTGACACCTACGACCATATAGTGCCTCGTAAGGTGCTATCTGTATACTAGACTGATAGCTATTGTTATAAGCAAACTCTACTAATGGCAAGTAATCCACCCAACTGCCACAGAAATCAATCATGCAGCTCTTTAACATGTTCTCCAATATCTGAATCACCTTCTCCGATTGACCATCTGTCTGAGGACGGAAAGCAGTACTGAAGTCCAATCTAGTACTCAGAGTTTCATAAAGCTTCTTCTAGAACCGAGACGTGAAGTAAGGATCCCTATCAGATTTGATCGAAACCGGTACCTCATGCAGTCTTACTATCTCAGACATATACAGTTTATCCAGCCTTTGTAGAGAGTAATCAGTGCGAACAGGTATGAAATGGGCGGACCTGGTCAATCGATCCACAATGACCCATACTGAATCCTTCTTAGTGGGTGTTAGGGGCAACCCACTAATGAAGTCCATAGTCATTCGCTTCCACTTACAAAGTGAAATCTTAACTGGCTGAAACAACCCCGAAGGTAACTGATGCTCAGCCTTAACCTACTGACATGTCAGACATTTACCCACAAAGTCTATAACCTCATGCTTAAAACCTGGCCACTAATATAACTTACGAAGGTCTCGATACATCTTATTTCCTCCAGGATGTATAGCGTAAGGGCTACTATGCACCTCCGCAGTATAGACTGCCTTAACTTGGTATCTTTTGGAACATAGATTCTTCCACGGAAACAGATTACTCATTCACCTATTCAGTCCAAAATCCATAGTATCCCCAGTCTCAACCTGTCGAAAGTGAGGATCCAACGACTCGTCCTCTACCTATTTGCCTTTAATCTTATCCATCCACGTCAGTTTAACTTGAAGCTCGGCCAACAAGCTACATCATGAAATAAACTAAGGCGACCAAACATCACCCTCAGATCAGTCATGGCTCTATATCTTAGTGCATTGGCCACTACATTGGCCTTCCTCAGATGGTATTCAATCATACAATCATAGTCCTTAAGCAGCTCAATCCATCTACGGTGCCTAAGTTTAACTCCTTCTTAGTGAGGAGATAATTGAGGCTCTTGTGATCCGTGTAGATGATACACTTTTCACCATATAGGTAATGCCTCCAAATTTTAAGTACGAAAACCCCTACGGCCAACTCTAGGTCGTATGTTGGATAATTAGCCTCATGAGTCTTCAGTCGACAAGACAAATAAGCTACCACCTTAACCTCTTGCATCAACACACATCCCAAACCAACGTGTGATGCATCACTATAGACAGTGAACTCTTTTCCAAAATCTGGCTGTATCAAAACAGGAGCCTCTATTAGTACAGTCTTGAGCTTCTCAAAGCTCTCTTACTGCGCATTAGTCCAGTTAAAAGGCACCCATTTTCATAGCAGCTTCGTCAATGGTGCAGTGATAAGTGAGAACCCCTCTACAAATAGTTGATAATACCCAGCCAGTCCTAGAAAACAGAGGATCTCAGATACACTTTTAGGTTGCTTCAATCCAAAATAGCCTCAATCTTTTGAGGGTTAACTCTAACCCCCGCCACTAAAACCACATGTCCCAGAAACATTACTTCACGCAACTAGAACTCACATTTACTGAACTTGGCAAACAGTTGTTTCTTTCGTAGATTCTGTAGAACCACTCTGAGGTATTCACCATGCTCATCCTTAGTCTTCGAATACACCACTATGTCCTCAATAAATACCACTATGAACCGATCCAAATAAGGCTAAAACACTCGGTTCCTCAAATCCATAAAAGATGGTGGTGCATAAGTCAGTCCAAATGGCATTACTAGGAACTCGTAATGTCCATAACGAGTCCTAAACGCCATCTTTTGCACATCAGCCTCCTTAACTCTCAACTGGTGATACCCCAATTGGGGATCAATCTTAGAGAAAACTGAAGCACATCGGAACTGGTCAAACAGATCATCTATCCTCAGTAAGGGGTACTTATTCTTGATGGTCAGCTTATTCAGTTGCCGCTAGTCGATACACATACGTATGAATTCATCCTTCTTTTTCACAAACAACACTGTTGCTCCTCATGGAAACACACTAGGACGAATGAATCTGCGATCCAGTAAATCTTGAATTTGAGCCTTAAGCTCCACAAACTCATTTGGTGCTATTCTATAAGGAGCGATGGACACCAGAGCCATACCAGAAAGGAGCTGAATCCCAAACTTTACTTCACGATTCGGAGGTAACCCAGGTAGCTCTTGAAGAAAAACGTCTAGAAAGTCTTTAATCGTTCTGATATCCTTAACTAAAAAATCCCAAGAATCTGAGACACTGATATAGCCAGACACGCCTCACATCCGTTACGAACCAACTTCTCGACCCTCGATGCAAAAATCACATTCGACAAGTTGCTCTGACGCTCCTCAATTATGACTACCTCGCTGTGCTCCGCAGTTCTCAGTACAACCCTTTTCGTGGCAAAGTCTAGGCTCTCTCTGTGTTTAACCAAGCAGTCCATTCCTAGTACTAGATCAAATTCTCCAAAAGGTAATTCCATCAAATCAGCCAAGAAGATAGCTCCTTGTACCTCCAAAGGGACATCTCTAAACAATTTATTCACCTTTACCGATTGCCCCAACAGACTCAGTACAATGACCTCACTCGTAGTGCTCTCAATCAGTATACCTAGACTTTCGGACACAGTATAAGCTATATAGGAGTGAGTGGATGCTATATATGTTAGTGCAGTATAAGGTACATTATAAATAAAGAACGTACCCCTGATGACGTCTGGAGCATCTCCATCTTCTCGGGGACGTGCAGCATAAACTAGAGCCAGTTGCCTTGCCTTAGTATGACCAGCACCTCTGCCCGGTGCTCTCTTACCACGGCCCAACCCATTACCACCTCTGACCTGACCATGGCCTCTCGGTGGCTCCTAAACTACTCTCGGTAGTGGTGCAATTCCAGTACCCTAAGCTTGCATCTAATCGGACCTTCATGGACACTCCCTAACACAGTGCTCCAAGGAACCACACATCAAGCATGCTCCAGTCCTTTTCCAACACTCGCCCTAATGGCGTAGTCCACAGTCAGTACACGGCTGTTGTCAAGTAGCAGCAATAGGAGCCCCAACTCTGATCGGCCTATCAACTCTGGCCCTTTTTTAAGCCTTTGACTGGAACTCGAGGACTCCGAATCCCTCTTATTCCTACCTCTTTCTCTGTTCTGGCGCTCCACGTGCTTCACTTCCTCGACGATCTTCACCTTATCAACCAAGTAGCAAAGTCCCGCTCCCTCTGTGGAGCTATTAGAACCCTCAGATTATCCCTGAGGCCATCTTCGAAGTGAACACGTCGCTCATACTCTGTCGCCACCATACCCTGCGCACAGCGGTTCAGTTGTAGAAATTTGGCCCCATACTCGGCCATTGATCTATCCTCCTGAGTCAAATTCAAAAAATCCCTCCTACGGGCATCCACATAACTGGCACCCATATACTTCCCCTGGAAGGCAGTTTTGAAGAACTCCCAACACAGTCGGTCGGGCTGAGTGCCCTCTTTAACCGTAGGCCACCACTGGTAAGCTTCATCTCTCAACAGTGATACTGCACCCTTTAGTTTCTGCTCGGGGGTGCAGTCCAAATCATCCATGATCCTCTCTGTGGCCTCAATCCAGTACTCAACCACATTAGGGGCGACCCTAGCGACACCCCTGAATTTTTAGCTCCACTAGACCGGAGTCATTCCGTAACCTACCCTCAGCCTCTAGCTTCAATATTAGGCCCAGCGACCCTTTTCAAAATCCTCAACATAGCTTGGGACAATGCATCGTCCCTAGCCACTCAATCATTAGACCCTGACCCAGACCCAATCTCTGTAACCGGTGACACCGCCTCTCGCTAGTGTCCAAATTCAGCATATTGCCCAGTGAAGAGGACTCAGCTCGAATACGGCCTCTACCATGGCCTCTTGTACCTCATCTGCGAGTACCCCGCATACTCATTATTGAATCGCGTTTATCTGGATTTAACAGTTTTATGCATCAGTTTACAATTTCAGTAATTGTTTAACAAAAGTTTTGTATAGAACAATAACAGTTATAGAGAACTTCCAGAATCGACACCGGAGACTCGTGTACCACTCGTTTAGTAGAAATATTCCAATATTTAAAAATTAGTTAAAAATAAGTTTTTCTTTTTAAAACCCAAATCCACAGTCAATTTTTGCAACTTGACTCTAATACCACTAAATATAACACCCCAAACCCGGCCTAGATGTTATGGCCAAAATCTGGTGATGTCACATGATAGCATTTGAAACTAAGTAGTTACGATAAAGTAATTTTTCATTTGTTCACACTTGTTGACCCCAAAATCATTACTTATCTAGTCATTCGTTTTTACACATTACGTTACGAAAGCTTTTAAAAGTCGTTTTGAGTAAATTGCAAGTTTAGAGAAAATTTTGCTTTTTGAAAACTAAGTTTTTAAACGTCTTATCAGTTATAAATCCATAAAAATAAATAATAACCTAAATAAGTAAAAGTCCCAAAAATGTCCGCAATTTACATCAAAAATTACCCTAGAGTATTATTAAAATTAAATACCCATAGTTGAAATAAAAGTTTAGGTTTGTGTGGCCACCGCCAAGTCCTACACTACACTGATTCATCAAGTCTAGGGGTTACCTACACAAATTAAGCAGAAGTGGTGAGTTTACTTCAACTCAGTGTGTAATTCCCCGTGCAAACAAATAGACAGTATCAGTTAGGGTTTTAGCCCATATTAGTACAAAAGCAGTCATGCGTTTGGGCCTTAGCCCGTTACAATATCAGTAATCAGTACAGTAATAGATTATGCAATAAACAAGTCCTACCCAGCCAGCTTCTACACACCATCTTTGTCCAACCCTACACTCCATGTGGGAATATAATCAACCCACCAATCCCTATACTCCAAATTAGTACCGAAAGTGGCACTAGGCAGTAATTTGCAGGTGAGCTACCAGTATATTAGGCTTAAAGCCTTTCAATACACTTCCTCCTCATATATCATCCCATCCCCATGCAATGCAACATACAGTCATGGCATGCTACCGCATAGTGTCACACATATAATCAGTACAGTATTCTAATCATGCTTAGTAAACAGTCATACATATATCATTTAGTCAATTAGGGAATCAAAGCATTACTTACCAACCCCAAAGTAGGTTCGTAATCATCTCGGGCGACCCGTGCAACCTGAGTGAACAAATCAGTAAATTGGGCTCACACGCCCATGTCATCTTCTGGTGTGGCCCACACGACCCAAATTGGCCTTGGCCATATTATCACACGGCCGGGCCCAACATTCCACACACCCGTGTGGTCCACCTGTGTGGCCCACATGCCTGTGTGGCCCACACGGCCTAAAGTGGTCGAGCCTGTGTGTCACAACACGGCCCACCTGGCCATCATACTGTCCTGTCACGCGCACCGGCCTGGCTCGTCACTCACACGCCCGTGTTCCATCACACGGTCTACCACACGCCCGTTTAGCATCGACAGAATGGTTTTTAGCTTTCGTCGAAACCTCATTTTCTGCATTTTTGAGTACACACACCTGGTTTCGATTGATGTAAAAACGATCCCTAAACACTCTAAAACCTATAGTGGACCAATAACAATACTTAATTCAATATAACATTGAAACCTTTAACGGAAACGTTCCTCAAATTGAAACCCAGAATATCACTAACGCCTTCGCGACTTACCGGTAACGAGCAGGAAACTTAATGCTGAAATGCCTCAGGAACAATGACAGAACTTGTCCTTCTTTTAAACCGAGAGACCAAAACAAAACCCTCATTTAGAAACCAACCACAAAACTTTAAAAACAGCAAAAATGATACTTATCGAACGAGCGTAACAACGTTGACCCAAAAGGCTATAATAGGAAAATAAAAAAAAAAGGGAAACAAAGAAGAATTTCGGCAGACTAAGGGGAAAAAGAGACTTCAAACTAGAAGAAGATTCTGGAGATAACGAAAAATGAAATAAAATAAAATAAGAGATAAACAATTCCCCTCAGTCCCACTAAATCACTACCAACTGGTAACTACCCACTCCACAGACTTTTAACTCCATCCAAACACTCACTGTCAACTGAAACAAAAATTAATTCCTATGTCCGCGCCTGAATTCGACCCTAGGACCTTCAACACCCTAACACTCCACTTAACCACCAGACCAGCAGGCCCATTCTGATCTGATTCGATAAATACTTAAACTTAAGCCCTATAGACCGGGTTATGACTTTACCCATAAAAATACAAAAATTTTCCAAGACAAGGCTTGAACTTGGGACCTCTCACACACACCTAGAACACTAAAGCACTAAAGCAGATACACAATTGTGTCACAACATATGATAAATAAATATATGAAATTTTGGGGCTTTAAAATTTTAGGGCATGTTTGATATAGAAACAAGTTAATCGAAAAATGGTTAAATATACACATGTGTAGGTGTTTTGTGTTTGATGATATAGCCATTATGATTGACTTGTAATTACAGTATTTTGGATGACGGATTAGTTGTTATGTTGTCATATATATTTTGATTTATAATGGTTGATATTTTGGCATGTTGGTGCTTAAAGGTTGAGATTTGTAATGGTATATAAAATGCATGTTATGAAATGTTGTTTTGATATGCTTGAATGTGATCATTGAGGTATGGAAATTGATAGTGAACATCAAGTAAATAAATCGCTAGCTTGGTGTGTTTAGATATGTTGACATATGGTCAAGTTTGCTAAGGTAGTGATGATAGGTGTTGAATAGTCAAATTGGTGTTTTTGAGTATGATATTGGTATGTGAACATTGTGGTAAATGATGGCATAAAAATAGTTATAAAGGTTATTTGATTTGTGGTTAAACTTAGCAGATGTATAGCCATGTTTAATTGTTGTGATTAACATGCCTTTTAGGCATATTGGTTGTATGATTATATACTATGACGATTTAGCTTGAATATACATGTGTTAGGTACATTTTGGATGTATAAAAATAGGTGTATATGGCTAGATTAAGTGACTATGTTTTAGGTGAAAGAAATGGCTTAAATTTGGCCTATTTCTTGTCCACACGGCCTAAAACACGAGCGTGTGTCTCAACCGTGTGTGACACACAGCCACGCGACATGGCCGTGTGTCCCCTATAGGTTTTTAAAGGTTGCATTTCAAGAATGACACGGCCTGGAACACGGGCTTGTGGATTGGCCATGTGACCCAAATCAAAGAGTTACACAGGCACAGACATGGACTGGGACACGGCCATGTGTCCCTATTTCCAATACCCATATGGCCTAAAACACGGGCGTGTATCAGCCACATAGCCGTGTGACCCTTGCAGTATGAATTTTCCATCTTTTGCCATGAAGTTCTAAATGTTTTTGATTTAGTCTCGAAACGTTTCTAAGTGTTTTTAAGGCCTCAAGGGCTCAAAAAAAGGATGTTATGCATGTGTTTGAATGAAATATGATGTGTTTTATAAAATGATTGTAATCGAATGTTTAAAGTTAAAAGTTTCTTTTAATGCTCTGTAACCCTATTTTGATGATGGATACAAGTTAGGGGTGTTACACTAAGCTTCTCTATCAGAATACGTCAACTAGGCTCAGTCATAGGAGGAGGTGGAGGTGCAACCAGAGGTATAAAAAAGGTATAACATGGGGTGGAGGTTGTTGGGCCGGACTATTCATTTGCATAAACTCATTGAACCACTGGATCATAAACCCAAAGAACAAGTTTTTAAGTTCATGCTCTTGTACTTGAGGAATCAGAATATTACTACTTGTCCCATGATCACAGGTTGGTACATTACTATTAACCTCATCATTGTCAGCACGATCCGATCCATCTGACATCTTTACAATTTATAAGAAAAAACAAAGGTTAGGTCAGATGAATAACGTCACACTATCACAGATTTATATGGCATGTAATTCTATACATTTCACACTCTACGTTTAGTTCATGAACTAACTAAATCGTAGCTTTGATACAACTAAATGTAACACCCCTAACCCGTATCCATTGCCAGATTAAGGTTTCAGAGCATTACCGAACAAATGGAACATTAAACATACAATTCTTACATCATTGCAAACATATTAAAATACATTTATTCACATATGTACCATCCCTTAATCGAGCCCTTGAGGCCTTAGAAACACCTTATAAATAATTCAGGACTAAATTGGAAACATTTGGAAAGTTCAAGAAAAATTTAGAAAAATTTGACTGCAGGGGTCACATGGCCGTGTGGCCAGATCGTGTGCCTCGTACAACTGAAACACACGCCTGTGTCCCAACCCATGTAACCTTCGAAATAAGGACACACGACCGTATCTTAGCCCGTGTCCTCACCCGTGCAACTCATTGAATAGGGTCACACGACCGTGTCACATGCCCGTGTGTCAAGTCGTGTAACTCTCGGAATAGCTCCACACGCTTGTGTGCCAGGCCTTGTGCTAGGCTATGTAACTACCTGACTTGTATGCAATGGACCTATAAGGGACACATAGTCGTGTCGCCAGGCCATGTGTCACACACGGCTGATTCACACGCCCGTGTCTTAGGCCGTGTGGACCCAAAATGAACCTAAATCAACAAGTTTACCGTTTCAAACTTACTTAGACCTTAAGCAAACCATTTTCCAACCAAAATACCTATTCAAAGGGACGTTAAACAAGCCAAAAACATGTCAAATCAACATCCTAAGTGCCTAACCAATGTATCCTCATTGATACCACAAGTATATACAATTGTACGTCAAAATAAAACATCAAACACAACTTATCAATTCATCAAATCTAACACCTAACCAATGTACCTATCATAGGTACCCCAAATACAACATATCATTAACACATATCATTCATATTTGAAATGGAACATCTAGCATCATCCACATATATCATGTAATTTAGTAATATATACATAATATTTCACTTAATATTTTACACATCCAAAACATTAGTAATGACATACAAGCCTATTACATGCCATATAATTCAAAATAAACGTTCGAAAAACTATCGAAATATATGGATAGTATGACTTGAGTGCCGATCCAATCGTCCAACCTTTCAAGTATCTACAAGAATAATAATACAAGTAAGCTCAAAGAAGGTTAGTAATTTTGACGTATTAAAACGATAAATCTTACCGAAGCATGTACAACAAATCAAACAATAACATTACAACCATAAATGTTCCTTGTCATCTACAATCTCAACTTGTAATCATAAAAGTTCAATTCAACATTCAATTATATAGCAAATCCATCAAAATCACTAAAAAAGTCTCTTACCAAGATTTTCAATTCGATGAACAACTTAGGATAAAAGTACATTGGCAATCCAACCAAAACAAACCAAAAGCTCATAAAAGTTAATCCATTTGAAACATACCAATGCTCATACGAGCTAATCCATCCGAAACACACCAAAACAGAGAGTAAAATATGAGATTTTGAAACAAATGTTGAATCTCAATCCACTCAAGAAATAGTATCCACAATAATCTCCACTCCAATCCCCCATAACACACCAAATCTCGATTGTACTCTACCCCGCGTTCAATCTGATCCAAAAATCAAATTTAATAACATATTCAAAATAACTTTTCATCAACAATAATTAAATATATCTATTATACCATGTTATACTATTCAACAATTCATATAGATATTAAATTTTAAACTGTACAAACTTACCTGAACTGAATTGTAGTAGTTGCAGAAGTTCAGGAACTATTCCATAATTTTTCCTTTTCCACGTATATCGACTGGATCTTGATCTAAAATGTAAAATTCTTAAATTATTAGCTTACATTTCACCTCTCAATTCACTTTACATTTTATACCCTTTTTTTAATATACACAATTACCCCTAATTTTTACAATTTTGGCAATTTAGTCTCTTAACCTGAAAATCATCAAATTAACCATTTTTCTCAAGTTAATAATCCAACCGAATATACTAGGTCCTTAAACAATCCCTACTAAATATCAAACTCAATATCAAACCATGAAATTTATACATTTTCACAATTTAATCCTAAAATCAAAATCTAACAAAAATCACTTCACAAAATCATCAAACAACTTAACCAAAGCTTCAAATACATGGTTTTGATAAACAAAATATTCAAGATTCATCAATGGAAACTTCTAAAATTTTTAACAAATTCAAAAACGAAGGTACGAGCTAGCTAGACCTAGTTCCAACAATCTCAGAAACATAAAAATTACAAGAAACAAATATAGAAAACACTCACATGCAAAGCAAATAGCTTGGCTGATTCTCCTAGCTTATACAACCATGAATTTTGGGCTATGAAAAGTAAAATGAAGAAGAAAACTTATTTCTTTTACTTAATTTTGTTTTGATTTTATTAAAATTACAATTTTTCCATTGAAACATATTATTTTATCATTTTCCATGAGTTTGTTGTCCCATTATATTAATTAGGGCTTAATTATCACTTAAGTCCTTCCTCACTTATTAATTAAACCATTTTATTACTTTAATACTATAATTACTATGTTTTGCACCTTTTACAATTAGTCATTTTTCCTTAATTAATTATCTAAACGTTAAAATTTTCGAACTAAAGTTTAATATGACTCAAATGACTTTATAAATATTCTAAAAATAATATTTATGAGTCGGCACAATGAAAATTTGTGTTCCAAAACCATTGTTCTGTCACCACTAAAAGTTGGGTTGATTTAGATCTACCAAGGGAAAAGCAGCCAATGTCGACCCAATTGCTGCCCAAATCAGTTGGTTATCATATTTTCAAAACAACTCTTAACCTTCTCCAAAATCTTGTTCCAACCCCTCTTCTTTTTGTGCATTCTCACTTGTGGCGTTAAGCTAAAATTAATAAAGCCATCTCAACCCCTCTCCCTACTATCAAGGGCCAGCCATGAGAAGGGGGATTGGCTACTATTTTTAGCCAATTCCAGTTGTCATCTTCAAGTATAACTATCCCCTTCACCTCCTCATATCTCATCCCACACATCCCTCACTCATCTCTTCATTAACCATTCACTTCTCTCATTCACTCTCCTTTGCCTTTTCATTTTTTTTCTTCCCTTGCCAATTTCTCATATTGATAACGAGCTAGAAAGCCTCTTGGAGTAGTAGCAATCAAACATCTTAAAGGCCTTTGATGGACAAAACAAGCAGGGAGGAAAATAAGCAGACTAGTCTAGCTTCGGAGAATCACCTAGATTTGTCTTCTAGTTTCCTTCTCTTAATCTTTTCAGCTTATTCTGTGATCATAAACATGAATGTTTATTTTTTTATGCTTCTAATTTAATTAAGATTACTTAATTCTTTTTTGTGTTAGATTGATTACATTTTGTTCGCTTAAATCTTTAAAATCATGTTTGTACTGTTATAGGCCTTGGTAATTTGTTCAATTAGATAAAATCATGGTTATGTTATTCTTGCATTATAATTTTAAGGTAATAAATGAATTTTAAGTCCCTATGGGTATGATAACTCGACATACTTGTCACTTTATTACATATTACGATTGTGTACACTTGCACATTTCTTTCATTTCGACATATTAATCAAATCCTACTCCTAAACTACTAGGGTTTTTAAGTGTGTCTAGGATGACTTAGTTACAGCAAACCGCTAATGTCTTATTTATAGAAATGTTGGCAGTCCAAAAATTAGGTCTTCGGCAATCCTAATTCTTCGTATAAAGTCAATTGTGCAGACGAAAATAGCCTTGATATTCTTGGGTTACAAGTTGACCTGTGTCACGCCATAGCCCTTGCATGGTGTGACACGACATGCATTTCATGCCTTGTACCATTCGTTCCATGTTTTGACGGCTTGGGAAACTTGTGCATCACTCGTCCCTTTCTTCTATGTCAATTGGCCTATAAGCCTTCATCCTACACACTCAATTGAACATATTAGCACTACCTAAGTCCAGTGTCAACCTAATAGGTCACAACACTTACAAAATGTGTTAAAAAAACACTTATTTTACTAATATTTAATCCTAAGTGCTAAATATTAGAAATTTAATGTAAAATACTAAATTGCCTAGAAAACAAGCTCCTTAAGTATGGAAATAGACCAAATTAACTACTACATTTTACAGTAGGTCGGTAACAAAGAAATATTTAAATTTTTGTTTTTATTTTTGCTTAGTTTTAGTAATTTTTAGTTGAATTTTTTTTCTTTTCTTGTGTGCTTGTTTGTGCTTGAACTTGTAGATATAAAAGTGATTAAATATAGCCTAAGAATAAATGATTTTAAATTGCTTGCATTTAGACTAGTTAGTTCAATTTGTTAAACTATAAATAGGAAAATGAAGTTAAACGTACCAAATAAAAAAGGTATAAACAAGTAGGCATAAATGTTTGTTTGAATTATAGGTTGTTTGAATTTTATACTCAGTTAATGGAATCCACAATTGTTGAAACGGTATAGTATAATAAGTATAAAAACCTTACAAGTATGTGCTTAAAAAGGAAAATTAATGAGAGAACAAAAGCATTGTGAGAGTTAAAAACAAAGTGAGTGTGATAAAAGCCTAGAAATGTTAAAAGCCATGGGAGTGAAGAGTGAATAAATTTAAATAACTCAAAAATATGAGTAATTGAAAAATCTCACTCATATTGGCACAAATTCTTGTGAATTGCTTATACTTGTAAACACTATATTAAAGTTCAAAGCATGGATAAAAGAAATTGAGTAAGTAGAATTCGAACCGACTATTTTCTTCAACCATATATGTTATACTCGTGTATATGTTTTGATGGAATTATATGTTTAGATTTCTTTAACTTGTTTACTGTGTAACTTATTAAACTAGCATGTTTGAAGTAAAAATATGAATGGTTTAGACATCTAGCTAGAATTACTTGTTTAACAGATTTTTATATCTCAGATGTTTCGAAACCAATCTCGTGTATGAAACATGCTCAAGTACATTATTGTTTTGTATGTTTTCTCTTTTTTTTCATTTATTTTTGTTTTGTTTACTTAAGGACAAACAACGAGTTAAGTGTGGGGGAATTTCATTGTGGCAAATTAGACTATTCTCAGCACTTAATGATCTTGTTTTTAGGTCACTTTATGTTATTTTAATTCATTTTCAATTTTAGTAACTTATATTTAATTTCTAGTAAAATAATAACTTTTACGCATAATTTAGCTTTAATTGACCTAATGGGCTGATACAAGCCTAAGGTAGTTTTAATGAGCTTAACTGATTGCGCAAGACACCTATTTTTAGGCCTAAGAGCTTCAAGAACAACAATCGAGTTGCAACACGAGCTTCCAAGGTTGTAACACAGTACAACAAGCTCCAGAGTTTAAGTTTAAAGTTGTGTGTCACTACATAGCTATGACGAGGGCCAGAAATTGAGCGAGGGTGTTTTCATCTGCACAAACGATATTTATCAGAACTAAGGCTTGTAATTGACCTATTTAAAGCAGGTATTTATGCCTATAAATAGCAGGGCTTAGGCTGAGCTATGGGAGGCAAATAGGAGCCAAATTTTAAGGTTTTAGTTAGTAGATTTAATTTTAATTAGGTTTTTATTTTAGTTCCAAAGTTTTCTTTCTTGTTTCAATCTTGGATTCGATTTGAGTCCAAGCCTTCATTATTTTATTATTCAGTATTTTCTTTTACTTTTCTCTTGCAATCGTCGATATCTAGCTAGTTGTTAAAGGAATTTTCGCAACCAAGCACATCCAGCATCTTAAACGGATTGATTTCTATTCTCTTCTCATTTTAGTTTAATTTGTGTGTTTTGCATAATTAAATTATTTCTAAGGAAAATGGTATTTAGATTCATGAGTAGCTAATTCATGAGTATCTAATTCCTTTAAAAAGATTAACGAGCGGATGTGGGGGTAATTAACGGAAGAATAAGGATTTACCTTAGGATTAGTTAGCTTAAATTATGCATGCTTAAACCCTAGAATTGGCGACCCTAGAAAGTAATTTAGGTAGATATGTCAAAAGGATAAGTCTACCAAGCATCTCATAATTTATCCCAATTTGAACTATGAGGTCGAGAGATAAGTGGTTTTTATCGATTAATTAATCAGTTAAAGATCAATAGGTAATAATTGGTTAGTTATTACCTAATTCATTAAAACCTAAGTTTTGAAGTTAATTACTAACACTGAAGTGACTTAATCTTCTGCCTGTTATTCGAGATTTCATTGATTGTTAATTTGTTTTTAGTAAACTTAGTTTATTTTAGGATCTTAAATTTTTTTTATTTGTCATAATATAATTTTCAGTTATTACTATTTAGACCTGTTACTGTAGAAAATAATATTAAGTTTAATTTATCCTCCCTTAGGTACAATCCTCGGAGTACTTCCAATACCCCATTGTACAATACTATATTACAATTTGACTCGTATACTTGCGGACACCATTGCTTTAACTTCATATCTTTATGTTGCAGTATTTTCAATCCAAACATTTGCACGTTTGGCAGCGATCATTTATCTGCTATTCTCGTACCCTAAATCGCTTCGAGTGTGGGCTCAAACAACCATGAATTAAATACAAAACCAAAAATGTTTTTTTTACTTTCAATAGAAAAAGTAAACCTCTCTCTATAAAAATTGATAGAATTATTGTTCCCAGAAAGTATAATTTATACTTAGAAACAAATTATCACTATTTTCAGACAAAATAACAATATTGAAAACTTATCTGTAAATAGCTCTACTCGTGCCATCTATTCATAGGGAGAAATTGAATAATCTTGGTTGAATTAGTAGAATACAAATAATACTTATATGATAGGAAAACAAGTCCCCTAATTCTACTAAGAGAGAGTGTAACACCACTTACCCGTATCCGACGCCAGAACAGGGTCGAAGTGTTGCCGGACTTAAACATAAACATTCATATAAAACCGAGTCATAAAATTTCGTCCCAATTTAAAACTTTTAAATCACATGCAAATTGTCCCTTATAAAGGTCTACAAGACCCGAAACATACACCAGGAGCGGTTCGGGACCAAACCGAGAACTTTCGGAACCTTTTAAAACACTTAGAAAATTTTTATTGTTTTGGAGAGTCACACACCAGTATGGGTAGGCCGTGTGGTTACACATACCTGTGTGGCTCGGGACACACTCGTGTCCTCATCCCGTGTAACTCTTTGACTATGACATCATTGACAAAATAAGGTCACACGGCCAAGTCACATGCCCGTGTGCTTAGGCCGTGTGGCGACTTAAATTCCAAAAATTAAGTGCAAACTTCACACGGCCTGGACACATGCCCATGTCCTATGGCCATGTCCTTCACACGGCTGAGACACATGGCCGTGTCTCTACCCATGTGTTTACTACTGGGCATTCTATTTTGCCTACTTAGGGTGCAAGGGACACACGGCCAGATCACACACCCATGGGGCAAACCATGTGTCACACATGGCCGAGACACATGCCTGTGTGTCTAACCGTGTGGACAATTTCTAGGCTATTTTCCAAGCCATTTGCCACCCTTAAACACTCACACATTTGTACGCACTTCATGGCATGCAACATGGCACATTTGATTATTCAAACATTCACATTCATGATTAAACTATGACCTAGCAAGGTCAACATGTCACCCCTTCAAATTATCATACTTTCATATGGCATTCCACGCCAATTTCATTTTTATATATCATCTTTACCAATTTACCTTCAAGTTACACATTTTCACCACATTTACTGCATACTTATTAACCATATCACAATCATTAAACGTAAATGCCAACCTTCACACTCATCAACCCCAAACAATCATAACCATATTAACGCATCAACATATTTTCATGCGTGCATTGATAAATAGGGTTACAACGTAGAATAATCAATATGAGCCACCTCTCATGGCCATATACAAAATAATCATGATACCATCATAAGCCAACACATTTGGCTAATCAATATGACACATAACAAAAGGCCAAGTCCCTATACATGCCATACTCAAAATAATAAGGCTAGTTATACCTCAAATGTTCAACTGATAGTGTGACCGTGCCTCCGACGTCTTCCGATCCCCGAGCTCACTTGGCGAAACTATAAGAGATGGAAAAGAAAGGGGGTAAACATAAAGCTTAGTAAGTTCACATGCAAATATAATGCAACTTAAACAAACATAGATCATGCATTTAACATAACGAACATAACCTTGCGTTTTATCAATTCTCTTGAACTTATTTCTTATATATATGTATACATGTTCTTACCACAAACTTATTCTATTTCATGTCATCCACATGAGTTCGATGTACATACCTGTGCCACTTGCACGTAATAACTTACTTTCTTGTCTTGATGTAATCATTAAAGTTTCTCATTAAGCTTCTCTTGAACTACCCATTGAACACTCGAAATACTATTGGATACATCGGAAACTTGCACCTAAGTGCCTCATATGTAGCCAATGCTACTCCATATCTCAGACGACATGTTGCTCACTTACGAGCTACTCATGGGACTGCTCATACAATCCGTTAGGTATCCGTAACACATACCAGACTACCTCGCCATTAATAGTATATACGAGACTAGTACCCGGACACCAAAATATGTGTCATACATATCATGAACTCAAACCAGAACTCAATGAGTTCGGATGTCACATATATCATGAACTCAGACACAAATCAATGAGTTCAGATTACATGATTCCTAGTGACATGTCACTTGTATCCTAAACTATTCCTATGGTTCAAACGGGATTCTTTGATACCACATTTCTGTTGAACTTGCTCATAGTGTCGATTTCAATGCTCGTAGCACTAATCACATACTCATGGAGTAATTAAGGCATCATTTATAATAGAAATGTAAACATTTAATCACATGGCACAACATCTCATTAATTATATACATACTTACCATACATGCAATATCAAGCATTTAAAAAATGGTACATGTTGCATTATTTGGAAATAAACTTACCTCAGTACAAAAATGATAAAAACGAGCCTAATCCCCATAAACCTTGTTCTTCCCCCGATCAATACCCGAATCACGTTTTTCTTAATCTATAATGCCAAATTTAACTTTCTCAATACACACATTACTCGTATCAACTTATAACATATACTTTGGTAAAATTATCTTTTTACCCCTAACTTTTCACTTATTTACACTTTAGTCCCTAGGCTTGTAAAATGGAATACATGCAAATTCTTGGTTATCCAAGCCTAGCCAGTCCATATTCTACCTCATATCAACCCATATTTTCCTTTATTTCACATTTCTACTATTCATTTTTACACATTTTATAAACAAGTCCTTTTTAGTTGTTTTCACTAAAAATAACTTAGCAAAATATGTTTATCACACATCAAACATTCATATTATTCCATTGAACATCAAAATACAACCATGTTACACATGGGTCAAATTTTTTGCATGAACCCTAGCTCAAAATAATGGTAGAAATGGATAGATCATGCTTAAATAACTTAAAAAATGCAAAGAATATCAAAAACAGGGCTAGGAAGCACTTACAATCAAGCTTGAAATGTTGAAAACCCTAGCTATGGAGTTCCTTGAAAATTTCGGCACCCTTAGAGAAGATGGACATCATTTTTCCTTTCTTTTTCCCTTTTTTTATTTACCAAAAGACAAAAATGTGCTCAAGGCCTTTCTTTCAAATTTTTCCTAGTCATGCCCATTTTTGTCCAAATTTTTAGAACTTGGTCTAATTGCTATTAAAGGACCTCTAATTAATAATCCAATGCAATTTCATGCTTAGATCTTCTAGAACACAAGTTTTGTAACTAATTCAATTTAGCCCCTGATCGCATGATTCGTAACAAGTAATAAATATTTATAATGAAGATCAAACCTAGACTAACTATTATCGTGATGTAGGCAAGTGTACCTATCGAACAGTAGTATAGTTTTAGCAAGGCCGGATTGTCGAACCCAAGGAACTAAAAGTACTAGTAATGACTGTCTTTTTATTATCTAGCCTAAGAATAAAAGGGTTTGTTTTAATTAACTAATTATCTAAACTAAGAACGCACAGAGAAAAGAATTGGGGAATTGCTTTTGGGAAAATCGATTGACTTGAGACAATACTTAAGGAAAAATCCACCTAGACTTTACTTGTTATTCTGGCTCCGAATTGGACGATTTATTCATTCAACTTGTTCCGTAGAGATCCCTAAGTTATGTTATTATCCCTATTCAAGACTAATAACGTCTAATCCCTAGATTGAATAACCGAGACTTTTCTCTAATTAACACTCTAGGGTTGTATTAACTCGATCTATGAATCCCCTTATTAGGTTTCACCCTAATCCAGCAAAATCTTGTCACCCTATTTCTAGGCGCGCAATCAACTCCGCTTAATTATGACAAATGTACTCTTAGACAGTGTCTATTCCTCCTTTGAATAAGAGCGTGTCTTGAATCAGTATCCTGGGATATCAAAACAAGAATTAAGAACACATAATTAAAAACAAGTTAAATATTTATCATACGATTCAGAAAAAAATAACAAGATTCGTCTTAGGTTTCATCCCCCTTAGGTATTTAGGGGTTTAGTTCATAACTAAATAAGAAAACATCTCAGAAGAATAAAGAATACAAAACATAAAGAAAACCAAAAACTCTTGAAGGGAAATTGAGGAGAGATCTTCAACCTTGATGATGAATCCACCTTCCGAGATGGATCAATCGGCTTTATTGGGGTAATTCCTTACCCCCTTCTCTGTCTCCCTTTTCTTCCTCCTCTAGGGTGTATTTATAGGCTTTAGAATGCCTAGAAGCCCTCAAAATTGGCCTTTTCTGAATTGGACTCAACTTGGGCTCGGCAGGGACACACCCGTGGCACACGCAAGTGTTCGATTACTTCAAGCCGTGCTCAAGCCTGCCAAATTGACACGGCTGTGTGGTCTACCCGTGTGAGGAGGTCCAGGTCGTGTTGATTTTGTACTTTGGCCCATTTTCTCCATTTTTGGCCCGTTTCTCGTTCCTTTTGATCTCCTATGCTCTCCTAAGTATAAAACATGAAATTAAAGCATTAGGAGCATTGAATTCACCAATTCTAATGAGAAATCATCCATAAAATGCATTAAATATGGGGTAAAAATATGTATAATTTACGGTTTATCAAATACCCCCACACTTAAGCATTTTCTTGTCCTCAAGCAAAATTCTCAACTCATAATCAAAATAAATTCTCCTCAACTTATAATTCTTATCGATAATATCTCAAAATAATCCATAGGTAATCATACATTGAGAATTCAATTAAAAGAACATAAAAGTTTCAAACATTCCAAGTTGATTATTTAATCATGCAAACATAGGTGTCTCTCCGCATCTAAGTAATTACCTTTGATTCAGAATATCACAGAGTTTCACATCCTCACTAAAGATTCACTCAAATCACTCGAGGTGTTTAAGGACAATAAATGAAGCACTCAATAGTCAATAATGAAAAGTTATTACCATAGGCTTGCATGAAAATCAAATCTCCACCACTATAATTTAAGATAATACATCAATCAAAAGGTCTTTAGAGGGTTGTAGTGTGGCTTGGTTAGGGGGTGTGGTCACAAGCTGAAAGAAAGGGTTAGAATTGAGATTGAATTAAAAAATTACCTAACTAGAAAAAGAGTTAATCTTCACTTGCGTACAACAGAGCTTATTCTCAGAATATGGAATTACTAATATATATACATAAATTTTTTTTAAGAACAAGTTAAATATTCATAGACTAACTTATTACAAACAAGACATAGCTAAGCAATTTCCTCAACTCAAATCTCGACAAAAATAGGGATTAAATTAAGGGGTTTCAGCAATAATGGATTAAAGGTTAATATTAAGGGTAATACAAGAAATGACTTATTAGGCTCAAGGGGGTTTACTAGGGGTTAATCGTGGAGGTAGGCTTTTCATGGCATGAGTGGGTTAATCCTAAGTACCTTAATCATTTTGATATATCAAATCAAATGGTGTGGTCTCGACATGCATAATCAAGCAAGTTCTAGAACAACAGTTCAATACTGACGCACTCAAAGCAATAATAAAAGTAAGCATGAAAGAATTAATAGATGCTCAAAAGGCTCAAAAATCTCACAAAAAAATTATGGCTTTTTGATGTTTAGACTCGTGAATTCCAATTCAAAGTAATACCTAGACTTGGGGAAACAACCTATAATTTTAAATTCTCAAAAATCAACTTATCATGCTTGATTCTCTAATGTCTTAAAGTTTAAACAATAAATGCATAAATGCCTATATTTTAATTCAAGATATATCAATCAAAATCATAAATCAATTAAAATTTATCCTAAATATGATATGAGAGCTTTTCAAGAGAATAAGGTGATCATTCAGGGATTTTTCTGATAATGAAATAAATACCCCCCGGCACTTAAGATGTACATTGCCCTCAATGTACAAAGATAGATATTTAGAGTATAAAGATAAGATAGGAAGAGAAGTGAAACTTCCTGTATGATGAAATCCTCGAACTAGAGTTCTGGAGAGGAATTGGTTCGAGAGTGGAGGAGGATACTCCGGCGGTCGTAGAGATTCATTAGGCCATAAGTCCTGCACCAAAAGAATATTATATCTAGTGGTAGCTATGGTCGTGGTCGATCAGGACATGGCAATCGTGGAGAACCTTTCCTGGTGGAGTTTTAGTTTCTATGTGACGATGAGCTTAAGAGCTCTATATAACTGTGATAAAATTAGGAACTTTTTAGGGGATATTAGGATGAATAATTACTTAAAAATAAAATTTCTAAAATCCAATAAAAATAAAAAGTAGTTTCAATAAAAATTAAAAACATAAAAGAAGAAATAAATATTTCTAAACATCTTCATCGCTGATGGTTCGCGAGGTGGGACTGGCGATAAGATGTGGAGGTGCTGACAAATCTACTGTAGAGTAGCATCAATGTTGTCAAATCGTTGAAAACACTGCTGCTCAAATTGGGTGAGGTGCTCAGAGATGTCAGCATATGAAGCCGCTACATGAACTGGACGAGAGGGTGGTGGTGGCTGGGTTGGTGGGCCCTCGTGCTGTGAGGGGACATCATCAGTAATGTCCTCATAGGCCTCCTCCTCGGTAGATTGGGTGAGACGATACTGGGGAGGGTAGGTTCCTCGGCGCCTAGGACCACACCCGTGAACTCTAAAAGTGAGCCCATGTTTTTCGAATTTTGTGATTTAGGTCATGCCCGGCTACTATCCCACACCCGTGTATCTTGGACTGTATGGCACATGGCCATGTTGCACAGTCATGCCTAGCTTTGTTTGCTTCTCCTACGCCCGTGTGTTAGGGTACCACGCCTGTGTATTGTTGTCCACGGCTTAATGGCACGGGCGTGACTCACGCTCGTGTTGAAGAAACAAAATCGAGCCTTGCCTCTGGCACGCCCGTGTTTTTCTATTCCCATGCCCGTGTTCACCTATCAAGTTCACCCACGGCCATGTTGCACGGCCATAGGGATTTATCACATCCCGTGTTTTGGGAAAATCATGTCCTGCTTCCACATGGCCGTATCGCACGGCTTTAGGCACGCCCGTGTGTCTGGCCGTGTGTGCTGAAAAACTTTGCAGTTCAAAGATAAAGTTAATGATTTAAAGTGTTAGAAATTAAAAATAAAGAAATCAAAATATGTTAGTGCTTGGGTTGCCTCCCGAGAAGTGCTTATTTATAGTCTAAGCTCAACTTACCTCTCTAGTGAATGGTCAGGGTGGTTCGAGGAGTTTTTACTCATCATTCCTGCTATCAATCTCATCAAAATAGGGTTTTAATCAGGTGTTGTTTACCTTAAAAGTGCCAAACTTGGAGTGACTCACCTCCACCGTGTCGAATGGAAAAATACTGAGTACTGTAAGAGGGATTTCCTCATTCGGTGTGGTAGTGACAATGTGAGGATCTACGGCATCTAGTATAACTTTATCGCCAACCTTAAGTTGATTTGGAGAGGTATTGGCCTTGTTTTGGCATAGTTTCGATTTATCATGTGTTCTCGGTTTGTGTGCTCGCCATTCGTCTAGCTCTTCTATCCGTAGCCTTCATTCTTCATAAGTGCGTCCTCTATCATTTCTGGAACATGGCTCGTGAACTTCTTTGAAGCTCAATTTCTGCAAAGTCATATTGTCAGTTTTAGTAGATTGGTGTGGACTATTACCTTCAATGTTCGATGTGATGCCAGAATTACGAGCTTGAAGGGTGATCGTGTCGTCTCCCAAACGAAGCATAAGCTCACCTGTGCCAACATCAATAATTGTTTTAGCAATTGCTAAAAAGGGCCTCCCTAAAATTAAAGGGGTGTTATTATCCTCCTCTATGTCTAGAACAACGAAATCAACGGGAAATATGAACTTATCTACTTTTACTAGTACATCTTCAATAATACCCCGAGGAAATCTTATAGTTTAATCTGCTAATTGAATGCTCATCTTAGTTTGTTTAGGTTTCCCAAGACATAGTTGCTTGAACATTTTGTAAGGCATGACGTTAATACTAGCCCCTAAATCAGCTAATGCATGACTTATATCTAAACTACCAATTAAGCAAGGAATTGTAAAACTCCCTGGATCTTTCAATTTGTGGGGTAGCTTATTCTGTAGAATAGCTGAGCAGACTACGTTTTGCTCCACATGTGACGCTTCTTCCAACTTTCGCTTATTTACTAAAAGCTCTTTTAAAAATTTCATTGCATTTGGCATCTGTGACAAAACTTCAATAAATGGTAAGTTAATATGCAATTTTTTCAAAAGTTTGAGGAATTTACCGAATTGTTCGTCTGAGCAGTCTTTCCTTGTCGCATTAGGATATGGGATACAAGGTTTATATCCTTCATTCACCATTCTGTTATGACTTACCTCACCTTTACCTTTGCTCACCACAGTTTCTTGCATCAATTCTGGCTCAAGCGCAATGAATCCTTCCTTATCTTGAGTACTAATTGCATTGAGGTGTTCCCTTGGGTTAGATTCAGTATTACTTGGTAAGCTACCTTGTGGTCATTCGGAGATTAGTTTGGATAGTTGGCCTATCTGAGTTTCGAGCCCTTGGATTGATGCTTGTTGATTCTTAAGTGCTGCCTCGGTATTTTGGAAATGGGTTTCTGATACCGAGATGAATTTAGAGAGCATCTCTTTAAGGTTCGGTTTCTTCTCTTGTTGATACGGTGGCTGTTGAAAACCCTAAGGATTTTGTGGCTTTTGATTCCCTTGACCACCGCAGGAGAAATTTGGGTGGTTCCTCCAACCTGCATTATAAGTATTACTGTATGGGTTATTTTAAGATCTAAAGTTATTATTACCCATATAGTTGACTTGTTTCTCTTCGGTTGTAGGATTGAAGGATTGATATTCTGTATGCACACCTCCTCCACTTGAGTCACACCTCATTACTTGATGTACCTACATAGAAACAAGTAAACCATCAATATTTTTATTGAGGAGTTCTACCTAATTTGACAGCATAGTAACTGAGTCGATGTTATAAACGCTGGCTGTTTTTGTTGGCTTAGTCTTCATGACTTGCCACTGATAATTATTCAGTTACATTTCTTCAATGAATTCATAAGCCTCGTCAGGTTTTTTGTTGTTAATGGTTCCTCCAGCAGCTGCGTCAACCATTTGCCGAGTCGAGGAATTCAGACCATTGTGGAATGTTTGTACTTAAAGCCAAAGCGGTAAACCATGGTGAGGGCACCTTTGCAATAGATCCTTGTATCTCTCCCATGCATCGTAGAGTGTTTCTAAGTCCATCTCACAAAATAAGAAATATCATTACGTAACTTAGCCATTTTAGCCGGCGGAAAATATTTTAGTAGAAATTTTTCTGTCATTTGTTCCCAAGTAGTAATTGACCCTCGTGGTAACGAGTTCAACCATTGTTTAGCTTTGTTCCTCAATGAAAAAGGAAATAACCGAAGACAAATGACATCATCAGAAACGCCAATGATTTTAAATATATTGCAAAATTCCAGAAAGTTTGCTAAGTGAGCGTTGGGATCTTCATCCTACAAACCATCAAACTGAACAAACTGCTGTATCATTTGAATTGTGTTAGGTTTCAGTTCAAAAGCATTTGCAGCTACAGCCGGTCTAACTATGCTAGATTCAGTTCCTGTTAGAGAAGGTTTAGCATAATCATACATAGTACGTGGAGCACGATTTTGATTAGCCGCAATTGCAGGAGGTAGCTGATTGCCTTGATTTTCAGCCATCCCTTTGGTTAGAGGTTGAGTATCATCTTCTTGCTCGTTCTCTGTGTATCTTAAGCTTCGCCTGATTTCTCTTTGGTTTCTACGAACTGTACGATCGATTTCTTTGTCAAAAAGTAATGGTCCCGACGGGTTTCTTCTAGTCACAAACTAGGAAAACCTGCCAAGAGAAATAAAAAGTAAATTAATTAGTAATAATTAAATTGCAAGAAAAAAATAAATGGCTAAAGTAATAAAAATTGAGTGTTCCTAATATTTTCAATCCCCCGCTACGGTGCCAAAAACTTGATCGCGTGATTTGTAACAAGTAATAAATATTTTTAATGAAGATCAAACCTAGACTAACTATTATTGCGATGTAGGCAAGTGTACCTATCGAATAGTAGTATAGTTTTAGCAAGACCAGATTGTCGAACCCAAAGGAACTAAAAGTACTAGTAATGACTGTCTTTTTATTATCTAGCCTAAAAATAAAAGGGTTTGTTTTAATTAACTAATTATCTAAATTAAGAACACACAGAGAAAAGAATTGGGGAATTGTTTTTGGGAAAATCAATTGACTTGAGACAATACCTAAGGAAAAATCCACCTAGACTTTACTTGTTATTCTAGCTCCGAATCGGACGATTTATTCATTCAACTTGTTCCATAGAGATCCCTAAGTTATGTTATTATCCCTATTCAAGACTAACAACGTCTAATCCCTAGATTGAATAACCGAGACTTTTCTCTAATTAAAACTCTAGGGTTGTATTAACTCGATCTATGGATCCCCTTATTAGGTTTCACCCTAATCCGACAAAATCTTGTCACCCTATTTCTAGGTGCGCAATCAACTCCGCTTAATTATGACAAATGTACTATTAGACAGGGTCTATTCCTCCTTTGAATAAGAGCGTGTCTTGAATCAGTATCCTAGGATATCAAAACAAGAATTAAGAACACATAATTAAGAACAAGTTAAATATTTATCATACGATTCAGAAAATAATCACAAGATTCGTCTTAGGTTTCATCCCCCTTAGGTATTTAGGGGTTTAGTTCATAACTAAATAAGAAAACATCTCAAAAGAATAAAGAATACAAAACATAAAGAAAACCCAAAACTCCTGAAGGAAAATTGAGGAGAGATATTCAGTCTTGATGATGAATCCATCTTCTGAGATGGATCAATCGGCTTCCTTGGGGTAATTCCTTACCCCCTTCTCTGTCTCCCTTTTCTTCCTCCTTTAGGGTGTATTTATATACTTTGGAATGCCTAGAAACCCTCAAAATTGGCCTTTTCCGAATTGGACTCAACTTGGGCTCGGTAGGGACACGCCCGTGTTTGATTACTTCAAGCCGTGCTCGAGCCTGCCAAATTGACACAACCGTGTGGTCTGCCTGTGTGAGGAGGTCCAGGCCGTGTTGATTTCGTACTTTGGCCCATTTTTTCCATTTTTGGCTCATTTCTCGTTTCTCGTTCCTTTCGCTCTCCTATGCTCTCCTAAGTATAAAACATGAAATTAAAGCATTAGGAGCATCGAATTCACCAATTCTAATGAGAAATCATCCATAAAATACATTAAACATGGGGTCAAAATACGTATAATTTATTGTTTATCAGTCCCCAAAGTCAAATTGGACATTTTAGGCATAGAATTTATTCATCAAATTTCACAAAAGCATGCAATCATATCATGGACCATCAATTAATCATAAAATAATCATTTCTATTTCAGATTTGTGGGCTCAAAACCACTATTTCAATTAGACCCTAATTCGGGATGTTACAACTCTTCCCCCCTTTTTAGGGGTTTTTGTCCCTGAAAATCTTACCGATGAAAAGGTTCTGGTATTGCTACTTCATGGCCTCCTTGGTTTCCTATGTAGCCTCTTCAACCCCATGTCTTTGCCATAGTACCTTCACCAAGGCAATGTTTTTGTTTCTTAATTATTTAACCTCTCGAGCCAAAATCTTAACTGGTTCCTCACCATAAGTCATATCCAATCGAATCTCGACATCTGTCGGTGAAATCACATGCAAAGGATCCGATCGATATCCGCTCAACATAGACACATGGAACACATCATGAATCTTTTCCAACCCTAATGGTAAGGCCAACTGATAGGCAACAGGCCCTATTCTCTTGGTGACCTCATATGGCCTTATAAAACGAGGACTCAACTTGCCTTTCTTGCCAAACCTCAAAACCATTTTCCATGGTGACATTTTCAAAAATACCTTATCACCGACTTGACAATCAATCTCTTTCTGTTTCAGATCCGTGTAAGATTTCTGTCTATCTGAAGCGACTTTCAAGCAATCACGAATCACCTTCACTTTCTCTTTGGTTTCTTTGATTAGATCAACTCCGTGAATCTGACTTTCTTTTAGCTCGGTCCAATACAGAAGTGTTCGACACTTACGTTCGTACAGTGCCTCATAAGGTGCCATTTTCAAACTCGACTGATAGTTGTTGTTGTAGGCAAACTCTACCAACGGTAAATACTTTTCCCAACTACCTTGGAATTCAGCATCAGAGCATGTCTTCCAAGATCTGAATTACTCGCTCAGACTGACCATCAGTCTGCGGATGAAAAGCAGTTCTAAAATTCAGCTTTGTACCCAAACCTTCTTGTAAATTTTTCCAAAATCATGAAGTGAACCTCGAATCTCTATCCAATACAATCGATATAGGTACTCTATGGAGTCTAACAATTTCACCAATGTACAATTCTGCTAACTTATCAAGTGAGAAATCGGTACGTACTGGAATAAAATGAGCCGATTTAGTCAGTCTATCGACAATAACCCATATGGCATCTTTCTTTCTCGGAGTCAAAGGCAACCCCGTTACAAAATCCATAGTAATCCAGTACCATTTCCACTCGGGAACCATGACGGGTTGAAGTAAACCTGAACGTACTTGGTGTTCAGCCTTTACTTGCTGACAAACTAAGCATTTCGATACAAACTCTGCGATATCCCTTTTCATACCATTCCACGAATACATTTTCTTCAAGTCATTATACATCGTGCTGCCCAGGTGAACTGACAAACAACCGTTGTGTGCCTCATGCAAAATATTCTGAATCAACTCAGTGTCTTTCGGAACACAAATCCTACCACAAAACCTCAAACAACCATCAAAGTCACTCAAAAATTCGGTTCACTGCTGGACTCACATTGAATTCTCTTAGCTTGCAACTCTTTATCAACTCTCTGAGCATCACAAATCTATTGAAGAAAAGTTGGTCTAGCTTTCAACTCGGCTAGAATCGAACCATTATCGAACCAAGTCAGTGGTGTATTCATAGCCCTCAAGACAAACAATGACTTCCTATTCAAAGTATCGGCGACTATATTCGCCTTTCCGATATGGTAATCAATCACAATCTCATAATCTTTTAACAGTTCCAACCATCTTCGTTGTCACAAGTTTAAATCCTTTTGAGCCATTAAGTACTTAAGACTTTTGTGATCGGTATAGACATGGCATTTCTCACCAAATAAATAATGTCGCCAAGTCTTCAAAGCAAACACTATGGCAGCCAACTCTAAGTCATGTGTCGGATAGTTCTTCTCGTGAGGCTTCAACTGTCTCAAAGCGTAAGCTACTACTTTACCTTCTTGCATAAGTACACATCCCAAACCATTCAAGGAAGCATCACTATAAATCACAAATTCTTTACCTAACTCGGGTTGTACCAAAATCAGAGCCTCAGTCAACAATGCTTTTAATTTCTCAAAACTCTGTTCGCACTTTTCTATCCATTCAAACTTGACATCATTCTGTAACTGTAACACCCTGAATTTGGGCCTAGAAGTATTGGGCCTTGAGTGCGGGTCCGTAAGGAGGTTGTATATAGGTATTTAATTGTGCAATGAAATAACACAATTAAATGTCTGCTTTGGTGGTTAATGGCCCTGAAAAGTGTTAGAGAAATCTTGGGTTCAAACATGGGCTTTAGCAAAAATTTTGGTATTAAGAGAAAAAAAACCTAGATGCTTGGATGAGGGTTTTTAAATTATTGTGTTAAATAAATAACACAAGGAAGCTTGTAGTCTAGTGGTTGTGGCGTCATTAAGGTTGTATGGGAGCTTGGGTTCAAGCCTTGGCTCTTGCAATTTATTTTGGTTTTTTTAAGGGAACCTAGACTTTGGCCTTTAGACCTTATAATTAATTGGTTATAAAATATAACACAAAAAGCCTTGTGGCTTAGTGGCAAGTAGCGTGTGGAGCATCTGAGGGGAGGCATGGGTTTGAATCCTATGGCAAGCAAGGAGCATTTATTTTGCTAACAGGGGGCGGCAAGAGTTGGTGTTGAATTTAAACTCTGATGTTGGAGGGATCCCACATCGAGAAGCTAACATAAGAGTGGTTGCGAAGCTGGCTTTAAATAGAGGGAACCATGAGGAGAGTAAAGGTACCTTTCTTGGCTGATCCCTTTCGCTGTATGGCGTACTCGTTTGGGTTGGGCGTCGGCTAAGAGTGCTCGGAGCTTGGATGAACTCCAGTCGCCAATCAGGTGTGTATTTCTCGCTACTATAGTTGTAGGATGGCTACTTCGGGCCGCGATGGGCCGAAAGGGGTCATGTGGGCCCAATGTGCCGACGGGCCCAATTGGATAAGCTGTTTGATTGTGTAGTAAATATTAGACTAGGCTAGGTGAATCTCATATCTGTGGCTAGATCTAGGCTAAAAGGGCCACACGAGCGTGTGGGCCCATTTGGGCCGAGAATAGGCTTTAGGCCCATTCGTATTGTTATCATTGTTTAGAATACTTTAGTTTACCAAATTATTGAAATACCCTCAAATTGTAAAATTACCAAAGTACCATCGATTTATAGAATTATCATTTTACCCTCGATTTATAGAATTACCGTTTTATCCTTGATTTATAGAATTACTGTTTTACCCTTGATTTACAGAATTACTGTTTTACCCTCGATTTACAAAATTACTAAAATACCCTCGGTTTACAAAATTACCAAAATATCCTCGATCAGTAAAATTACCAAAATACCCTAGTCTGTAAAATTGCTAAAATACCCATGGTTTGTAAAATTACCGAAATACCCTCAATTTGTAAAATTACCAAAATACCCCTAGTTTGTAAAATTACCAAAATACCACTAGTTTGTGAAATTACCGAAATACCCTCAATTTGTAAAATTACCAAAATACCCCTGATTTACAAAGTTACAGAATTACCCTTGACTTTCTAAAAATTATGGAAATACCATTGGTTTAACAAAATTACTGAAATACCCTTGGTTTGTAGATTTACCAAAACACCCTTGTAGGATGAAATGACTAAAATACCCCTATTAGGTAAAGAGACCGTAAAGCCCCTGTAGGGTAAAGAGACCGTAAAGCCCCTGTAGGGTAAAGTGACCGTAATACCCCTGTATGGTAAAATGACGAATGTGCCCTTCTGTTCCGTATGATTGATGTGCTTAGGATTTACATATATTGATATTGGATTAGTTAAGTTTGAGTGACAGGTGGTGGTTATCGTAGACGATTGATTTTGGAAACGTTTCAACTTCAACCCATAACAGGTGTGTACTAACCCTCGTAATAGCTTAGATTAATATTTGCTGAGAAGCTGAAATGCTAAAATATCGGTATTTTGGGAACTTGTAATGTTACATTTGGGTAGATGCGATAAATACGATAAGATCGGTGTTTGGATCGATGGAACGGGTAAGAACTCAATTTTGTGCACGATGGTAAGTTGGGCCTCAATGGGCTTTCAGACCCATTTGAGTAGAATTGATAGAAAATGGAATTTGGAAAAGTTGCACGTTAACACGGTTAGTATTGTTGTAAAATTTGGGTTAAGTAGGCTAAATCAGCATTCGTAGGGCCCATTAGGGGTTTTGGGCCCAAAAGCCCGAATTTGATAAAGTGGGTTAAAGATCATTGTTTAAGCACTCGGAAATATTGATAATTGTAATGAACATGGAAAATCCTGATATTTTTTAAAATTACAAAAATAACCATATAATGTGAAAAATGACTGTTTTGCCCTTGTGGGCAAGTGACTAACTTGGACTGTGTGGTTGACGGATTGATTGTGAATATATGTTGGTGATATGAATGACTTGACTGTGATTGTTTATTCAAATATGGGCATGACATTCTGCATACATAACATGTTGCATTGGGTTGGGTTTTTATATGGATGGAGGAAGTGCAAAAGGGCTTATGCCCCAGTTTATTGAAAAGGGCTTATGCCCCAATTTACCGAAAAGGGCTTATGCCCTAGTTTATTAAAAAGGGCTTTGCCTCAGTTTACCGAAAAGGGCTTTCCCCAGTTATTAAAAGAGGCTAGGCCTCCAGATATATGATAAAGCAGCTATGCTGCCAGTGGTGTGTTGTTGGGTAGGTTGAATCATTCCCCACATGGTGTGTTGGTTGGTACGGGTGGAGAATAGCGGATGGTGGGTCGAGTAGTCTCCCCAAATGGGCTTGCATACATCCATTGACATTATATGTGATATTGAAATGGGCCTAAGGGCCATACCGTTTACAGTAAAGGCTTCGGCCCAATGATATGATTTATGAAAAGGCTTCGGCCCAGTGATATGATTTATGAAAAGGCTTCAGCCCAGTAACCGTTAAATGAAAGGCTTCGGCCCAGTATATGTCAAGACTAAATAGGGCTTTGGCCCAGATTGTACTGATGCTGTGTTTTCACTGTTTGTTTGTTATTGGGAATACATATTGAGTTTTCGTAAACTCACCCCGTTTCTAACTGTGCAGGTAATCCCTAAGCTTAGATGGTTTGGAGCTGCGAGGGACTCGGAGATGGCCACACTACTGTTTCTGTTTCTTTTAATTGCAATAAGTAGCCGATTTATTTCTTTATAAGTTTTATCTTATTAATATTATTGTTTGGTTTTGAGTTGTAATAAGGCCATTTTAATTATTTTTCTGGGATTATTTTATTTTTAATAACTTTAATCTGTTTGTTAATAAATGGGCTAGACTTATGAGGTGTTTTCAAAATGATAATTGTTTTCAAAATAACACCACACCACGATTATCCGATTTATTAAAGATTTCAACTTAAATAAATTACAACTCGATTTAACCAAGTGTGGCAATGGTTGTGGGCATGTCTAGAATTGGGTCCATTAAAAGAGCTTGGTACTTAAGCAGCCTTCATGGCTCACCTCCTCTGTTACGGATTCCTACCTGGTGCCCAGCTCCCATTCACTTTGTTAGCTTAACAAAGTCGGTTTTTAAAGTACTAAAATGAAACATGGTTTTTAACTTCAATGTGGCACATCAGATTCGGCCATAACGTTTGGGCCGAGTTTGGGGTGTTACAGTAACAACCTTTTCATCCGAGTAGCAATCATAGAGAATCCTTTAACAAACCGTATGTAATAACCAGCCAAGCCTAAAAAGCTTCTAACTTCAGTTACATTCCTCAACGGTTTCCATTCAACAATAACTGAGATCTTACTCGGGTCAACCCTAATGCCATCACCCGAAACAATGTAACCCAATAACCCAACTTCTCGAAGCCAAAACTCGCTTTTACTAAACTTAGCATGCAACTGCTTGTCTCTTAAAGATTACAAAATAGTTTTCAAGTGTTCAACATGCTCAGATTCATCATGAGAATATATCAGTATGTCATCAATAAAAACAACCACAAATTTATCCAAATACAATCGAAAAATACGATTCATCAAGTCTATAAATGTGGAAAGAGCATTTGTTAAACCAAAAGGCATGACAATAAATTCATAATCACCATACCTTGTCCGAAAAGCAGTTTTTGGCACATCCGAGTCTTTCACCCTCAGCTGGTAGTAACAGGACCTCAAGTCTATTTTAGAAAACCATGTCGGTCCTGGTCAAACAAGTCATCAATCCTTGGCAAGGGATGCTTATTCTTAATTTGTACCTTATTGAGCTATTGGTAATCTATACATAACCTCATGGATCTATCTTTCTTCTTCACGAATAACACCGGAGCACCTCACAGTGAAAAGCTCAATTTAACAAAACCATTGTCTATCAATTCTTGCAACTATGACTTTAGTTCTTTCAATTCAGTCAGAGCCATTCTATATGGAGCAATCGAGATAGGTGTTGTACCAAGGACTAACTCAATTCCAAACTGATCTTCCCTAACAGGAGGTAATCCAGGTAGCTCTTTCGGAAACACATCTAGATCCTCACATACAACAGGCACTGATTCAATCTTTGATTCGAACTCTTTCGTATTCAACACATATCTCAAATAAGCTTCACACCCCTTTCTTATACGTTTCCTAGCAGACATAGAAGAAATCACAATTGGCAACTTATCTGACTCATCTGATTAAACCCAGAGAATTTCACCATTTTCACATTTCAATTCAATAACTTTTTGCCTACAGTTCACTATAGCATCATGAAATGTTAACCTATCCATGCCCAATATAACATCGAATTCATCGAATACATCAAACGGCAATAACATCAAGTCAGCCGAAAAACAATGATCTTTAATCATCAATGGACATTTCTTACATACCTTATCAACTAAAACATGCTTGCCTAACGGGTTTGACACTTTAATCATTTATTTCGTAGACTCAACAGGCATATTCATGCTAGATATCAATTTTATGCACACATATGAATGAGTAGAACCAGGGTCAATCAAGGCAATAATAGATGTGTCATAGAGAGAAAAAGTACCCGTAATCACTTCGGGAGAAGATACGTCCTCGTGCGTACGTATACCTTAGGCTCTAGCTAGAGTTCTAGCCTCGGATCTCTCCGTTGTATCTCTTTTTACATTCTTACTACTAGCCCTATTACCAGTGTTTCTTGATGGCCTTCCCTTCGTAGCCATACTACCTGGCCTTGAACTCTGAAATTTTTCTTTCTCGGCCATCTCAAGACAGTCCTTGATATAGTGGTCTTGAGAACCACATCGGAAACAAGCTCTATGGATCACCCTACACTTACCAAAATAACCTCTACTATACAGTTGGCACTCAGGTTTGGGAGCTCTATCATTACCCACACTAGCCACAGAGGTAGCCTGAGATCTAAAACCCGAATTTTGCTTCTTACGGATTCTATACGAATGCCCCGTTGACACATGAGATTGAGAATACATATCTCTGGATTTCTTAGACTGGAATGGAAGTGACTTGCTTATTGGCCTCTTCCTTATATCTCTAGCCTCAGCTTTGGCTCTTTTCCTTTCCTTGGTCAGCTCCTTAGCTTTACAGGCCCGATCAACGAGCACAACAAATTCCTTCAGCTTAAGTATACCCACTAACACTCTTATGTCTTTATTAAGTCCGTCTTCAAACCTTCTACACATTTTAGCCTCGGATGATACACACTCCCGAGTATATTTGTTGAGTCTAACAAACTCTCTTTTGTACTCAGTAACTGACATGTGACCTTGTTTCAAATCGAGAAACTCCTTAAGCTTTTGATCAATGAATCGCTCACTGATGTATTTCTTTCGGAACTCTTCCTGAAAGAATTTCCATGTGACCTTCAACAATGAAAAAGCACACTTCAGACATTCATCAGATGTGCAGGATAGTTCATCGAATATTCGGATAGAATTCTCTTGCCAAAATTCTACTCTTTCAGGATCATCATCGACATTGGCCCTAAATTCCTCGGCTCTTTGCTTTCGAATTTTATCCACTAGGGTTCTATGAAATCTCATAAAATATGTACCTTGAGGCATGGGTTGGGGATTTGAAGGGGGTGGAGGAGGTTGAACATTCGGGTTCGTTCGAACAAACTCTGTGTACCAGGCATCCATCATGTGTAGAAAGGCGTCTTTGCGTCATTCTCCTCTACTAATAGTCGTGGGTCTACTATCAGATGGCACTGCCCCTTCAGCGGGAGTAGGCGCGTTACTTTCAACATCATCCGCTACTACTCTATCAAGATCCATTTACTATATAAAAACACATTTCCAAATCGTCAAGAGTTACCACACTATCATATGTATGGTATGTATAGCTAGACTCGTACACATACTACATTAGTCCGAGAATCGACTAAATCATAGCTCTGATACCACTAAAATAACACCCCTTACCCGTATCGGATGCCAAAGCAGGATTCGAAGCGTTACTGGACTTAAACATACACATTCATATAAAACCGAGTCATAAAATTTTGTCCCAATTTAAAACTTTTAAATCACATTCAAATTGTCCCTTATAAGGGTCTACAAGACCAGAAACATAATCGGGAGTGGTTCGAGACCAAATTGAGAAATTTCGAAACCTTTTAAAACACTTAGAAAATTTTTCTTGTTTTGGAGAGTCAAATGCCCATGTGGGTAGGCCGTGTGGTCACACACGCCCGTATGGATCGGGACACGCTCGTGTCCTCAACCCGTGTAACTATCTGACTATGAAGTCATCAACAAAATAAGGTCACACGGCCAAGTCACACGTATGTGTGCTTAGGCCGTGTGGTGAATTAAATTCAAAAAATTGAGTGCAGACTTCACACGGCCTAGGCACACGCCCATGTCTTAAGGTCACGTCCTTCACACGGCTGAGACACACGGCCGTGTCTCTGCCCGTGTGTTTACTACTGGGCATTCTGTTTTGCCTAAATAGGGTGCAGGAGACACACAGCTGGATCAAACGCCCATGGGGCAAACCGTGTGGACAATTTCTAAGCTATTTTCTGAGCCATTTGCCACCCTTAAACACTCTCACATTTATACACACTTCATGGCATGCAACATGGCACATTTGATTATTCAAACATTCACATTCATGATTAAACTATGACTTAGCAAGGTCAACATGTCACCCATTCAAATTATCATACTTTTATATGGCATTCCACACCAATTTCATGTTTATATATCATCTTTACCAATTTACCTTCAAGTTACACATTTTCACCACATTTATTGCATACTTATTAACCATATCACAATCATCAAACGTACATGCCAACCTTCACACTCATCAACCCCAAACAACCATAACCATATTAAAGCATCAACACATTTGCATGCATGCATCGATAAATAGGGTTACAACCCAGAATAATCAATATGAGCCACCTTTCATGGCCATATACAAAATAATCATGATACCATCATAAGCCAACACATTTGGCTAATCAATATGACACATAACAAAAGGCCAAGTCTCTATACATGCCATACTCAAAATAATAAGGCTAGCTATACCAAAAATGTTCAATTGATAGTGTGAACGTGCCTCCGACTTCTTTCGATCCCCGAGCACACTTGGCGAAACTATAAGAGATAGAAAAGAAAGGGGGTAAGCATAAATCTTAGTAAGTTCACATCCAAATATAATGCAACTTAAACAAACATAGATCATGCATTTAACATAACGAACATAACCTTGTGTTTTATCAATTCTCATGAACTTATTTCTTATATATATGTATACATGTTCTTACCACAAGCTCATCATATTTCATGTCATTCACATGAGTTCGATGTACATACCTGTGCCACTTGCACGTAATAACTTACTTTCTTGTATTGATATAAGCATTAAAGTTGCTCATTGAGCTTCTCTTGAACTACCCGTTGAACACTCGGAATACTATCGGATACATCGTAAACATGCACCTAGGTGCCTCATATGTAGCCAATGCTACCCCATATCTCAGACCACATGTTGGTCACTTACGAGCTACTTACAGGATTGCTCATACAAGCCGTCAAGTATCCGCAACACATTCTGGACTACCTCGCCATTAATAGCATATACGAGACCAATACCCGGACGCCAAAACATGTGTCATACATATCACGAACTCAGACCACAACTCAATGAGTTCAGATGTCACATATATCATGAACTCATACACAACTCAATGAGTTCAGATTACATAATTCCTAGTGACATGTCACTTGTATCCTAAACTATTCCTATGGTTCAAACGGGATTCTTCGATACCATATTTCTGTTGAACTTGCTCGTAGTGTCGATTTCAATGCTCATAGCACCAATCACATTTCATGGAGTAATTAAGGCGTCATTCATAATAGAAATGTAAACATTTAAACACATGGCACAACATCTCATTAATTATATACATACTTACCATACATGCAATATCAAGCATTTAAAGAATGGTACATGTTGCATTATTTGCAAATTAACTTACCTCGGTACAAAAATGATAGAAACGAGTATAATCCTCATAAACTTTGCTCTTCCCCCGATCAATACCCGAATCACGTTTTTCTTGATCTATATTGTCAAATTTAACTTTCTCAATACACATATTACTCGTATCAACTTATAACATATACTTTGGTAAAATTACCCCTAACTTTTCACTTATTTACACTTTAGTCCCTAGGCTCATAAAATGAAATGCA
The DNA here is from genome assembly GCF_007990345.1 of Gossypium hirsutum. Taxonomy (NCBI): domain Eukaryota; kingdom Viridiplantae; phylum Streptophyta; class Magnoliopsida; order Malvales; family Malvaceae; genus Gossypium; species Gossypium hirsutum. The sequence continues at coordinate 78,498,870 of NC_053436.1, forward strand.
TGCAAATTCTTGGTTATCCAAGCCTAGCCAATCCATATTCTACCTCATATCAGCCCATATTTTCATTTATTTCACATTTCTACTACTCATTTTTACACCTTTTACAAACAAGTCCTTTTTATGTGTTTTCATTAAAAATCACTTAGCAAAATATGTTTATCACACATCAAACATTCATATTCTTCCATTGAACATTAAATTCCAACCATGTTACATATGGATCAAATTTCATGCATGAACCCTAGCTCAAAATAATGATAGAAATGGATAGACCATGCTTCAAGGACTTCAAAAATGTAAAGAATATAAAAAACAAGGCTAGGGAGCACTTACAATCAAGCTTGAAATGTTGAAAACCCTACCTATGGAGTTCCTTGAAAATTTTGGCACCCTTAGAGAAAATGGACATCATTTTTGCTTTCTTTTTCCCTTTTTATTCTTTTATTTACCAAAAGACAAAAATGCCCTTAAGGCCTTTCTTTCAAATTTTTCCTATTCATGCCCATTTTTGTCCAAATTTTTAGAACTTAGTCTAACTGCTATTAAAGGACCTCTAATTAATAATCCAATGCAATTACATGCTTAAAGCTTCTAGAACACATGTTTTGCAACTTATTCTATTTAGTCCCTAAAGTCAAATTGGACATCTTAGGCATAGAATTTATTCATGAAAATTTCATACAAGCATGCAATCATATCATGGACCATCAATTAATCATAAAATAATCGTTTCTATTTCGAATTTGTGGTCTCAAAACCACTGTTCTGACTAGACCCTAATTCGGGATGTTACAGAGAGGGGCAACCAACCCTAGTTAATTATACTAAAGTTGTCGTGCCGCGGCTTATTATGAGGGGTTTTGGGTCTTTCCTGTTTTGGGTCCAATCGTATGTGCTTCCTAGACATTAACACAACACTTTATAATTTAATCCAACCCAGTACATATTTTTCTACTTCTAAAAATAAATATTATTTATTAATTTAAATTAAATTAAAAAAATTTCTTAGCCCAATTCTGATCTCGTTAAAGTCATCGCAACTTCACTGTAAAAGAATATATAAGAAAATATATTTAATTTCCATATTTAACGAATTTTCGTTGACCAATTAATTTAATTCAATTTTTTGAACTTTAATTATTTAATTAAAAAATAATTCAAAAAATTTAAATTAATTCTCAGGTCATTTTCATACTTAGTGAGAAACCACATTCATTTCCAAAAATGTAACTCATTTATCTAATTTTATCATTTTTATCCATTTTGTTCATTTGATTCTAAATGCAATTAATTTATGGTTTCAATGAGTTTTAGCGAAGGGACCAATTAGACATATATAATTAGGGCTCAAATAATTTATAATTAAGTTCCAGCTTTTCGCCTATTTATTATAAACTCATTTAGTCGCAAAGTCATTCCACTGTAGTATCGTGATTGAGCTCTCCTCAATTACATACCATTACTAAAGCTACTCGATCAGTACCCATCTAATGACCTTGTCATAACTGTGTTACCCTCATAGAATATTCTTAATCTCTTTAGGATAAATTTGTTCTCCCAATTTGATCCTATATTATCTCATGATAATCATTACATCTTTTTTCATGAAAAGTCAATTACTATCACATAGTAATTAAGTCAATGATCACAAAGACAAATGACCTATAACCACGTTTACTTTTCATGTATCATGTAATTCTAATTAGAGGATATCATTTACCCATTTCTTGGGCTATGAACTCCACTATTTTGAATTATGTTACATATTGCAGAAGTCATATACCCAAAGCACTAGCTTCCGGTTCCTTATCTATTTGAACTTAGGTTTTTACTTACATCAAAGTATACAAGTCATACATACATAGTCCATCATCCACTCAGGATTAAAGTATGTCACACTATGAACGTCACAAGTGAATAAATCCATAAACGAAATCAATATCTATTCTACTTGGGTCTTGTTTGATGTACTGTCAGTCCAGTCAACCACATCTATGTCTCTATGTTTTGGGAGTCATTTGCTCCAATGCCTAAGACAAAACATCCCCCTAATTTTATTTGATGGAAGGTATATTAGTCTCTCAACCGGTTTGCTCATTTCTGATTTAACTAATGACATGTTTAGGTTCATCTACTAATATAAGTTGTCTTTTTTATTATGTTTCAACCACGTAATACCGTTTAGTTTTAGTTAAACATTAGATAACCAGTGAGCTAATATTTTCTTCCATTTTGTTTTATGTGCAAAAACAATTGAGGACACTATACAAAGGGTATTAGTGTAGTTAAGATAATTTTATTAAACCAATCTGTTCGGAAAAATACAAGTGTACATAGACAAAAATACTACAATTAGGACACCAAATCCAACATCAACGTGTATAACTATGCTTATTTCATATATAAATTGGTACTTGAAACTTTGGTTGTGATATAATGGTTGAAGGCTTTAGAAATCGATTAAATTCATGGATGTATGAAATATAAATAGTTACACTATCGCCTAAATGGTAACTTGATTCGCCTAAGCGACTTCTCAACGTCCAATTATTATTAATTATAATACCGCCTAAATTGTAGTTTGGGCTGCCTTGGCAACATCTTAACGTACAACTGTTGAAAATTTTGGTACCGTCTAGGCAGCAACTTTGACTACTTGGGTGGTAATGTAACATACATTTACTCTTTTAGTTTTTACTTAATTTCTTATAAATTCTTAAGTGATTTGAGGACTAAATTACCTGAAAGGGCCCTTTTCCATGCATATTTACGGAAATGGGCCAATTACACCATTATTTACTAGAAAGGGCCTTTTTTTTGCAAAACACACCTAGTGGCCGTGTTTTAGGGCGAAAACCAGGAAATCTCTCCCTAGAGGAAGCATTTTTCACCACGTTAGCAAAATGCACTTACATGGAAGCGTTTTTCACCACGTCAGCAAAACGCGCTTACGTGGAAGCGTTTTGCTGATGTGGCAAAAAATGCTTCCTCTAGGGAGTGATTTTCTCCGTGCTTTTTTTTTAATTGCAACGGTCTTTTTTTTTAACCGTTGGGGGTCCAACAGTCAAAAAAAAGTATAAAACCCCTCCTATTATTTCACATATAAAGCTCTCAAATTTAGCAAAAAAATCTTTAAAATTTCTCCCTAAAGCTCTCAAATTTCTCATTAAATTTAGAAAAGCTCTTTATAATTAGTTATTTTCTTTAATTTTATTTCTAAATTAGTATTATTTTTTTATAATTTCAAAAATATCCGATCATGTTAGCAATGGCCGGGGAATTAATTCGTCTCGATCATAAACATATCTCCGTCGAACAAATGAAAATGGTAACAGTTTATTTTGAATTTTGAATTTTTTAAATATTTTTTTCATTTATGTAATTTTAATTAATTTTAATTTTTGAATATTATTTAATATTTTTTTCATTTATGTAATTTTAATTAATTTTTATTTTATAATTTTTTATAACAGTCTGTAGATCAGGTGTTATAATGTTATATTCGTAACATGTCTAGTCCGTCATCACTGTTGATAGAAAATTACTTGAGGGAAGCGGGTTTTTGGCGTGCGGTCACTATAGGTCGAGGGTGCAAGCTGGACCCAAAACTCATCAGCGCGTTAATAGAGAGGTGGAGACCCATCTTTCATACGGAGAGTGTACTATCACTTTGGAGGACGTCCAGTTACAATTAGGATTGTCAGTGGATGGGGCCGCAGTCACCGAGTCCATTCAATCTACTAATTGGGGAGTCATATGCTACGATCTATTGGGTGCAATTCCGAATAATATTTACAAAGGTTGGATTGAGATGGACTGGTTACGAGACACATTCCCGAAACCGAGGAATGATTCGACTGAATTAGAAAGAATACGATGTGCTCAGGCATACATCCTTGAGATGATTAGAGGTTATCTGATGCCGGACTTGTCACGAAACCTCATACATCTGAGATGGTTACTGAAACTCGTTGATTTTAGAATAGCTGGCGAACTTAGTTGGGGGTCTACCGTGTTAGCAACATTTGTACCGGGAGATGTGCGGAGCGAAACCACCAAATAAAGCCAAAATTAGAGGTTGCCTATCACTATTACAATCATGGGCTCGGTTTTGCTTTTCATTTTTACATCCTCGAGTGAACCACCCATATACATTCCCACTCATAACAAGGTAAAATTTTTATTTTATTTTAAAATTATTACATAGATTTAAAATAAAATTGTATGCTAAAAATTTATTTAATTAGGTGGAACCATCCGGCGCGTTATGTTGGAATACCTACCGCTGTTGAAGATATACGACTTCTATTAGACTAACGGTTGGAAGCGCAAGTAAGTATTAAATAAAATATATACATAAAATAGTCGTTTCATATTTAGTATTTAGTATTTAGTATTATGTATATAACTAATATTTTTATCCTGTTCATATAGTTTCAATGGACACCATACGAGGATTCGGTAATACTGGCAGTAATTCTGGAAGAATTCTTTACCATACGAGGATCCGTCAATACTGGCAGTAATTCTAGAAGAATTCTTTCAAAATCTGAACATTTGGCATGTTAAGGTCCTATAGGTAAACTATTCTATTGTCAAGATGCACCATACGGATAGAGTGTTGCGACAATTTAGATTTCGACAATCGATTCCTGAGGAACCTAAGGTGCTCGATGAGCAGCATAAAATCAACTTACAGCTAACAAATATGAATTGGTCATTATTCTGGTCAGAATATATCAAAATTTGGGAAAACCAGTACTATTATATACTTGATCGCGAACCGATCATCGTCCCAGAGTTAGCGTGCACCCCGGATTACATGTCATGGTTTAGAATCCATGGCAAGCCATATTTGCTGTTGGAAGAGCAGAGGTGTCGGCAAATTCATGTAAAAAAAGAATAATAGGGCCTTTTAAATCCAAGGAGAAAGGATGATGGGACAGACCCATCAACAGCACCCACACAATCATCGGGCCCATCAATAGTGCCCACGCAATCACAGGGCCTAATGCCTCAACCAACGACACCTACATCACAGCCCCTTCAGATTATGCCAGGTGTGTCTCCTAGCCCTTATATGTATCCTAACCATTTTATGTTTCCTTTTCCCAGTCCTATGCAGCTTGGAATACATGGCCCGATGCATCTCTTTTCCCAATGACTCTGACTCAACCGATGATATATGGGCCATCATCACCGGAGGGATCACACGGGGCACCGTCAACGAGCTCATCTCATTACCATTCCCAATCGCCATATGGGATTCAAACACCTCCGCCGTGGGTGATGCAAACACCTCCACATTCTATATTCTACCAAGGTGGGTCATCCTTCCAACACCCATAACCGGAGCAACCATAACCCCCGCTGGAGCAACCATAACCCTCGCCAGAGGAACCAAGGAGGAATCCAATGCGTAATCATCCTCCATCCCCATGTGGCACTGATTTCGATCGGCATATACATTGATTTTTTTAAAATATATTTGTAGAAGTTGTTTCTATATTGTTTCATTTAATAAAAAAGTAGTTATTTTTTATATTTTAATAGTAAATTAATTTTATAATTTTAATAAAATATAAGTTCTTTTGAATAAGGCGAAATAGAAATAATGCAACGCCATTTCATTACAGCAATTATCAACTATTTTGGTTTGGACATGATCGAATTGTATGACCTGGGTTCCTACACCATCCACACAACTTCTATTGGTTCGTTCTTTCCTAGATATCCATATTATTACGTATTCTACTCGAGCAAGGTTGACCTTTTGGTTTGCGATGCAATTCTCTCTCCAGTAACAACTTAAACAAAACAAGTGATACAAACGACCACTTACATTCATCTGGGACCGATGGGAATATGTGTCTCCATACATTGTACATGTTTTCTACTTTGTACACTTCATCAACATATCTCATGGGATCTAAACGAAAATTCTGACAAGCTGTAATTGCATGAGTGCATGGATAACGAAGTACGTCAAACGTCCCATAATGGCAAGTCCTATTTATCAGGTGTACACGATATTACCCGCCGGTAATACATTGGTTGGTCTGTCAAACTTCATCACACGAAACCATAGGTTGTCACAATCGTGACACACAGTGTGCATCGTGTTGGCCGATGCCCTCGTCTTGTTAATTTCTTGCAATACCTTCCGTAACCATACATGGCCTCCCTGCATTTGGCCTTTATAACTCGCTGCTCGCTTTGGAAATAGTACCGCCAAACGAAAATATGTCTCTCGTACAACCGAGGTTATCAGCAAATAACGCGTTCCTTTTAGAACGGAATTTATGCATTCAGCTAGGTTTGTAGTCATATAACCATATCATAGGCCAAAGTCATATGCTTGTGTCCACTGTTCGAAGGGTATGTTACAGAGGTAGTCTGCGCCTTGATCATTAACTAAACGCAAAATCCTTAACATCTCATGAAAACGATCCTTATTGATCTCATACCCTGCCAATATAAGTTGATAGCGAAAATTACATACCAATATTCCATTCAGAATAAATTGAATATTATAACCGAAAGTATATTAATAGAGATTAAATACCCATGTTGGTCACTTGCTTTTGTTCAATCGTAAACTAATATTGCCCGTAGTAGTTGGACGCAACGTGCCTTAGACAATACCGATAGTGTGTGCGATCCCATAGGCTTCTATGTCGCTAAATTGTGGCTAATATTCCAGTGCTCCAATCCCATATAATGCAGATATCAGGTTGGGGGCATACATATCTCCTTAAACTAGAAAGAAAGAAATCCCAGTCATCAGCTGACTCCCCCGGTGTTATTGCAAATGCAATTGGAAGGATTCTCCCACCGTCATCCTGTGCCAAAGCTAGCAATAGCCGATAGGTATATCTACCATACATAAATGTACCGTCAATTTGTACCAATGGCTTCTAGTACACAAATGCGTCCCGACATTACTTAAAGCTCTAGAACAGATGTTTGAACACTTGGCATCCACAGAGTAATCGGTCGTTGTAGTACGCAGGGATCGTTTCAAGGTTTGTTATACAATCTGGGACGTACTTCTCCACGCCTGACACTACTGCCAAACCTTATTATATGAAATGTCCCACCCACTATGCATCTTTTCCAACGTCTTTTGCTTAGCTATCCAAGCCTTGTGGTAAAAGGGCATGTACCTTATTTGGTTATGAATACTGGCAATTATGCATGACACAGAACTCTTGGGATCCACCTTCAAAATCGGTAGTATTAGCTATCATGCTTGAATCCATCTTAAGATGATCTTGTGAAACACCTGTCAACGAAGTACGTTAAATAATGCAACATTAAGTAATAACACTATTATTTAAAACCCTAAACACTCAGTGATACTGTACCGGCAACACAGGTATGTGGACCTTTGTACTTTTTTATCTCCCACAAGCCTATCTTTTTCCTTAAAGAAGCCATTATTTTCCATGAACATGTACTGTCTTGCACTGTACACTTGGCCTCAAACTTCTCAAATTTGGATTTAACCATATTGTAGTTAACCTCGTGATTTATGCTATGTTGTTTCAAAGCACCAAGAAAACTATCTCCAAATCACCCAAATCCAATGCCAAACCTGTATGGTCACACATTCTGTGTGGTAGATCTGGAAACTCTAACGCATCATCTGCCGATATATCGACATTATGCATGTGGACTGGATGCGAGTACGCCCTAAATCGCGGATCTTCTTCTTCTTCTTCATCTGAACCCCCTTCAACATCTTCAGGTTCAGATGGAACAGGCTCCGGTTCAGAAAATAATACAACTTCTACACCATCGGGGCTGGGCTCTCGAGGTGGATCCACATCAGACTTATCATCCAACCTACCATCATCTGCAACGTACGAGGTCCCCTAGTCGGTGGATGTCGTAGGGAGTACATCATCCCTTCTTGTGGACGTTTCGTAACGTCCCCAATCATATGTGGATTGCCAACCCTTAGAAGTTGATGTCGTTCCCCAATATGTATTTCCAGCATCGAACATCAACCCACCGATGTGCATGTCCCATCCACTAACCAAGTGTCGTGCAAGAGTTGTGTTTTCCATACTGCCACCAAACACAAGTGCTTCCGTATTCTGCCTTTCACTAACGGAGTGTCGGTTGGGGATCATGTATTCCTCTCAAACAGCAGTTGATGTTAAAGTCGCAAATGTTTCATGTGGCAATGAAAATTGAACCTATAACTCAAGATAGGGTGATCCACTAGCGAGATGAGTCTGCACCATCGCCTCAAAGATACGAACACCTTTGATATCAAATGAGTCATATGTCACGGGATCAATCGAAGCACAAAATCGATACTTAATAGAAGAAACCCTACTTGGCGTCGTTTCGAAGATTTTGCTCCTAATTCTTTTACGAAATTCTGTAAAATCTATACTCTGGTTAAAAGCCATTCGCGTTGTGTTCTCAGATAAAAAATAACGTCGGTCTAGGTGTCACGGACCTCACCATCATAGTAAATTACAGCACTAATACGTTCACTCAACTTCAATTTCTATTCTGCTTAGCCTCTCTAATTTTTCTTCTGAAACTTATGTAACTTGAGAATGATATTTGTCTCGTTTATAGCCTAAGGCCAAGCATGAACTTCTGTAGAAAAAGAGCATCCACATGGGAGCTTTTTTCAGAAATTTTGCTGACATTGCATCCTGCTTAGAGCGTTTTTTACATTATTTGTTCAAAAACGTCTTCTCAAAATTATTTTTTCACGAACTACTGTAGCAAAAGAGCGTCCACGTGAGAGCTTTTTTCTTTATTTTTACTGACATTGCATCCTGCTTGAAGTGTTTTTGACATTATTTGTTCAGAAACGTCTTCTCAAAATTATTTTTTCAGGGTAAAAATAGTCAATTTTGTTAAAAAAAATAAACACAATGTTATTTTTTAAAAAACTAAACCCTAATTTAATTAATTTTAACCCTAAATCCTAACTTAATTTATTTAAAATCCTAAAACCTTAATTTACTTAATCTATTTAAAAACATAAACCTTAATTTAATAAACCCTAAACCCTAATTTAATTTATTTTAAACCTTAACTTAATTTGTTTAAAACCCTAGAACCCTAATTTACTTAATTATTTAAAAAAAACATAAGCCCTAATTTGATAAACCCAAAACCCTAATTTAATTTATTTTAAACCCTAACTTAATTTATTTAAAACCCTAAAACCCTAATTTACTTAATCTATTTAAAAAATATAAACCTTAATTTAATAAACCATAAACCCTAATTTAATTTATTTTAAACCCTAAATTAATTTATTTAAAACCCTAGAACCCTAATTTACTTAATTTATTTAAAAACATAAACCCTAATTTGATAAACCCAAAACCCTAATTTAATTTATTTAAAACCCTATCTTAATTTATTTAAAACCCTAGAACTCTAATTTACTTAATCTATTTAAAAACATAAACCCTAATTTAACAAACCCTAAACCCTAATTTAATTTATTTTAAACACTAACTTAATTTTTTTTAAATCCTAGAACCCTAATTTACTTAATATATTTAAAACCATAAGCCCTAATTTATTTAAAACCCTAACTTAATTTATTTAAAAATAATTAATCCTAATTTAAATAATTTTTATAAAATAACACTAAATCCTGATTTATTTTTAAAAACTACTAAAACAATAAAAACCCTAACTTGTTTTAACAAAAACCTAGATACTAAACCCTAACTTATTTTACCAAAATCTTAACCCTAAAACCCTAAAAAATCATAGGGACTAAACATGCAAATATCCCTAACATAAAAACAAGGAGCAAATCACTCTCTTGAGGAAGCGTTTTTCACCATGTCAGCAAAACGCTTCCACGTAAGTGCGTTTTTGGATGACGTGGAGAAAAACGCTTCCTCAAGGGAGCGATTTCCTATCTTTTCCCCCAAAAAACGTGGCCACGTAAGCACGTTTTGTAAAAATCGGCGCTTTTCGGTAAATAATGATGTAATTGGCTCATTTCCGTAAATATGCATGGAAAATGGCCTTTTTAGGTAATTTAGTTTGATTTGAGTAACCTTTTATTACAAATTAAGTAGCTTTCGCTTACTTTACAAATTGCTTAGTTCTTTTGTTTTAATAGGCACTATAAGGTTGTGAACTTTGTTTTGAAAAACATAAAACTCATTTTGAATAGAATATAAATATTTATGTAATTTTATTAAAAATGTTTTTAAGTTTAATTTCTTGAATAAAGCAAAGGTATTTGTTACATTAGTGCTTCAGTAGCATTTCTCATTCGTACTGTACGTCGGAACGGGTTAGAAATGTTACGTTATTAGGGAATGTCACATGACACTTAGAGTTTGCAATTAATTGCACAATAGAAACAATATCACAAGATAAATGAGACACAAATAAAATATCATATAATATAAGGTATGAAGCGAGTCTAGCTTGTTCGAATTTAATTGATGATGTTTGTATTCCATTAAGAAGACCCGCAAGAGAACGGTCAATAATAATAACATCAAATAATACATTCAAATTTTCGGTGACATGGTAAGATTCACCGTTATTAAGAAACCAATGATCCATTCAATTGAAATATGTCATATCAAACAATTTGCATTACTAGATGGAGAAGTTCCAATCAATGATAGTAGTCATTGGACCTAATCAGTGGTAACAAAGTTATCATTACTAGAATCAAAGGAACCACTTGATGTACTAATTGCTAAAGCCATGTTGTTGGGATGTTGTGTGCCATATTGCTCTTGAGAATGTAGGCGTACAAATACGCGCTGCTGGGCAATTGCCACTTCTTTTGTTGCATCCACGACCCCGACCTGACCTCGGCCATCCTAGTTGTTGATAATAGTGGTCATAAATCATGACCTTATTTCCCATAATGTTTACAAGTGGGTCAGTCATTGGATCTCATAGTCTAGGTAATTTGTGAACTTGCAGATGTTGATCGTCAATTTGGATTTGTTGTCTGTACTGCAAAGCTTACTATTTCTCTTTCCTCACAGCCCATCACAACTTTTTATACCTTTCTTATTGACTAACCAACAAATATGCTTTGTTAAGAGTAGAAAGAGGATCCATACTCAATATTTGAGAATGCAAAGTACCGAAAATAGTCATCTAAACCCATTAAAAATTTACGAGACATTTTAGTTTCAATGTGTTGGATAAGCTTAAGAGCAGCGACACAATTACAGCCACATGTGATATCTTCATAACTATTTAATTCAGCCCACAAAGACTTCAATTTGGTGTAGTAAGACACTACCATCGTTCCTTGTTGTTTAAAGGAAGCAAGTTACGACTTTAATTGATTAATTTAGCATATCATTCTTTAATATCATTCCACGTTGAATAAGCATCCTTATAACTCGCAACATTCAATTTAATAGTATCATAAACTGAATTAAATATTCAACATATAACAGAGTTATTAACTCTCCATTCTTGAAACTCAGGTGTAGTTGCATTTTCAGTTTGGAAAATTCCCCATTAATGAAACCCAATTTTCTCTTAGCCTCTAGACCATTACCCGTATTTTATAATTATCACCATTCAACTTACATGTGATAAGTGACATACATAAATCATTGGCAAAACTCGTAATAGATCCACGACAAGCCGTGTTGAAGTAAGGGTTTAGATAGGGCTCCATTATGTTCTGTAATGATGGTGTAAAAAAAAATCTAATTAGTCATTTAATCTGATTGCTAGCAAAAAATAAATGTAGAGCATAAAGGCCGCAAATTAATTTGGATGGAAAGAGGAGCAAACGAACGTGATTTTCAAAGATAGTGTCATGATAAAAATTGGTGGGAAGAGAGTGTTGAGACTTGTTGATTTAATTTATTATCAATTTTATCGTTGATTATGGTTGTAGTTATGATATTTATTTTTTTATTATGATAAAAAATTGTCATAGGTTTTTTTAAATATTTTATAATATTTTTATACGACAATTATTAACTTCTGCTCTAGAAACTCCACAAACCATCATAAAATAAATATATTAGCATCAAATATTTAGACATTTTAGAAGATAAAAAACATTCACAAGTAAAGTTCTAACTTCTATTATTAATTTCTTTCTGGCTTTAATTATGATTTAAAATTTTATTATTATAAATTCTAATTAAAAGTAAATTTTATAATTTAATTGTTTTAAAAGATTAAATCAATTATGTAAAATAAATGACAATAAATATTATTACAATATTTTTATTATGAAACCTTTAAATAAAAAATAAAAAATTGAACTGCCATCTCACCTATATTACATTCAATAAACAATTTTTTTATAAATAAAATTTTCTCTCATGTGATAATCTAGCTTAATTTTAGGTTTAAATAAAAAAAAAACTTTTTTCTTATTAAAAGTTGTATTTCAATCATGATTCCATTACACTTTTTTGACCAACCGCTTGCTCCATTAAAAAATTCTTTTGGACACATAACAAAAATATATTTCTTTTCTCTTCCTTCTCCTTCCTCTCCTCTAGTAAACAAATTTGCCAAGCATGAATTACTCATGAGAATATATTCCAACATTGCCAAGATGAAAGGAATTTTGTTTTTGTTCTTCTTTGAAAAAGTTTAAAACTCTTTTTCTTTAGGGTTGGTCCTGATTTCTCAAGCTTTCATTATTTTGCCATCTTTTACAAGACCAAATAGAGAAAATTTCTACCAACTGACAACAGGAAACATTCAAAGCACAAAGATGCATTGCCAAAATTACCTAGAAATCAAAAATAAAAGCATAAAGTCCTTTTCTTTTTCTTTTTGCTTTTTATTGCTAGCTTTGTAAAATTCTTTTAAAAGAACGGTATCTTAATTTCGATAACTTTACTAACAAAAAAACAAACAAAGAATGAAGGCTACAAGCAATGATAACCAATTAGAAGAACCAATAGGGATTTCCACCCTGAATGAATTTAGATTGATCAAAAACAGATTTAGATAAACGGAAGTAATGGTATTTTTTACCTTCTGTTTGGAGAAGGATCAATGAATCTTATTCTATACTTTCAGAAGTGCAATGGAAAATTGTTTTTAACAAGTTTAGTTTAAGATTTAACAGTTTGTTTGGTTCAATGTAATGGTTATATCATTACGGCACGGTTCAAAATTCTACGATGAAACAGATGATTGAAAGCTCAAAACGTTGAATGATTGATTCCGGGTTTTAGGTTTTTGTTGTTACAAGAGGAATTGATGCTTGAAACTTGGTGGAAGCAATGAAAAGATGGAGGAGAAAAAACATGCTTAGAAATCAAGAGGTGAAGAGCGGCGGAAGAAGGGTTTTCAGAACATCCTCGATTGGTGGTTTCTGGCTTAATTTGAGAACATCTTAGATTGGCAGCTGGCGGTAGATGATGGCCGAAGGTGGTGATGAACTTCAACCTTCAAAGCATGAACCAATCATTAGTGGCTACCAGAGATCAAGCTCTCTCTGTTTTCAACCACCCTTTCTCACAATCTCACTATTTCCTTGTTTCTAATTTAAAAAATGGTTCCTTTCTATCTCCCATCAATACCCACACTTTGTTTACCACTCCTAAGCGATTCCAAGCCATCATTGGTTGTTTAGGTGAGGGGAATACACCTGCAAAGACACTTAGACAGATTCTGGGATCGCCTGGTGCTCACCAAGGCCTTGCTTGTTTTGATGGTCTCAGTGCTAAGCTTGTTGAAAGAGCTGGCTTTCAGTATTGTTTCGCCAGTGGTACCTTCTCTTTCCTTCGCTTTCTTTTCCATTTCTTTTTCATTGATTTAGGAATTTCAAGATGTGGGTTTTCTTCAGTTGGACTTGTTGGATCTAAAAGCTTCAATTTTTCTGTTTGTTTGTGATTTGCGTTTCTTCTAATTTTGATGGTTCATGCAAGTTTTGCTTTGAGTTGATAATCCCAAGACTTGTTCTTTGTTTTGAGTTTCTATGGTCGAAGGGTTCTTTAAAATTGGATTCCCCCCCCCCCGGTTAATCTGTTCTTGTTGTTCCATTACAATTTTCTAAGTGATAAATGCAATCTTCTGTGAATTTGTCAGTATTTAGTATTAACTGAGCCATTTCATTGATGTTGATTGTTTCTTCATCCAAGGCATTTTGTTTTACTTATGAATCCAGATATTAGTTTCATTGGACTTAGTTTGAGGACCATATATGAATTCGTAAGGTTTTTTACTGTCAAAAGTTTGTGATTACTACAGTTTTGGTCTTTCTGTTCTTCCTACATGTTGCTTTTTCATTTTACAACACTATTATTTTGATTATTTGAATTTATCCCTTACATAAGTTTGATGCATTTCCAGTATCAAAATCTGAAATGTATGAGTCAAACGATTTTCGCTATCCCATTGCTGAATTGTTTTGAGATGGTATGCGTATTAACATCCTTTGTTGCCATCATTAGGATTTTCCATTTCTGCCGCTCGCCTGGGATTACCGGAGACGGGATTTATTTCTTATGGAGAAATGGTGGATCAGGGGCAACAAATTACTCGGGCTGTATCGATTCCTGTCATCGGAGATGGTGACAATGGATAAGGAAATGCAATGAATGTGAAGAGACCTGTTAAATGATATATAAGAGCAGGCTTTGCCGGGATCATTCTCGAAGACCAGGTTTATGTTCTGAAAAAAAAATGTCATCTTTTGAAATATTTTTATTGCTGTATTGACATTACACAAACACTGTACTGCCATAAACAATGTTATGGTATTCTAAGCAGTTTTTTTTTAGTCTTTGAATTGCTTATTTGGTTTTGCTCGTATTTTGGGGGCTCGGGTTTTTATCAAACTTCACTGTTAGGTGTCCCCAAAAGCTTGTGGTCATACACAAGGCCGGAAGGTGGTGTCCGGAGAGGAAACTGTTATAAGAATTAAAGCAGCAGTTGACGCTCGCAAAGAGAGTGGTTCCGATATTGTTATTGTGGCACGAACAGATTCTCGTCAAGCACTGCCTTTAGAGGAGTCCCTCTGGAGATTAAGAGCTTTTGCTGATGCCGGAGCAGATGTCCTTTTTATTGATGCACTAGCCTCTAAAGAAGAGAGCAAAGAACGGGCAATTCGGCAGAGCAAGAAATAGCAACATTATTCTTTTATACAATTTTGCCCATGATTTCGTATTATTTCCAATCTTTATTTCAGTCTTGTTCATAGTTCTTTTCTGATTCTCTCCATCAATTCCCAGAAAATAACTAAAGAAAAAAAATCCCATCACCCATCAGACGGTCTATGAATTGAGATTTGCAGAAAGATGCTTTGTTGTCCAATTTTTTTTTTTTTACAGGAATGATAGATGAAGACCACAAGAAGATATCAATTTTACAATAATGGTACTGGTAGAGAAGAACAAAAAGGAGCTAAAACTCAGTGGAGTACTTATGGATCCATAAAAGTTTTGATTTGTTCACATTTTCAGTGGGATTCAACCACATCTAATGACTTTTAAACAAAGTAACAAAAAAAAAAAGAGAGAATTTTGATACAGAAGCTTTGTAGATAGGCTTTTGGAAGGTTTTTAGGAAAAACAAAATAGAAAATATGAAAGAGGAGATCAAGAAAAGCTCTTGGTAAAACTTGAATAAATTCATGTTGGTGGCTAACGTGATGGAAGGTAGCAGCAAAACGAAGGTCGATGGTCGATGGACGATGGTGGCGGAAGGTAACAACAGTGACGGTGGTCTAGTTTACTCTGGAAAAAAATTAAACATGAAGATGAATTTGGGGACAGAGAGAGGGACCAACGAAGATGGAGGAAATAAAGGAAAATTGTTATTTTTAAATTTTAGAAAATATAAATTAAAATATTTTATATGTAAATATTATTCTTTTGATAGAAAATATTATTCTTTAATATTAAATTGATGTGGAAAATATATTTATACCTATTGTTTTGTTAATTGTGTATTTTAAATATTATTTTCATTATAATAATATATTATTTTTTAATTATATTTATAGATATTAAATTTTTTTATTTTATGATTTTTATATTTTTATAAAACAAATTAAAGGATATATTTGTCATTTTAGCATTTAACATTTTTGGTTTGTTAATATTTTTACAAAATTAAAAACATAATTTAATTTATTAAAAGGCATATTCATCATTCGAGTATTTTTTTCTATTACATATCTATAACTTTCAATCAAACGCGTGAATACTATTATATTCAATTTCATTACAGCTCTATTTTATTCCCACAAAATGACTGTTCCATTATAGCCTCATTCCATTTCAGTGAACCAAAAGTGTCGTAAGTGTTTAATATTGCTTTCAAAAAGAGCTTTTAAGAAATAAAATGTCTACTTTAAACATTATGTTGTAAAGTAACAATATGCATTTAAATAATATTTAAATTTATTAATATGATGATATTTTAATAAGAATATAAAAAATAAATTATTATAACTCATTATTAATATTTTGGTAAATGAAATATAAATTTTAAATATTTACATTAAGTAATTGTTAATTATGAATGAGGTGGATCTTACTGAGAAGATCTTGTCAGAAATAATGGATATCAAATTAGCATTGAATTTGGAAGCAGATAATGAGGAAATTTTCTACGAACAAAGGGCAAGAGTGAATTGGCTCAAGTTGCAGGATCGAAACACTTCATTCTTCCATAAAGCTGTGAGTTGTCGAAAGAAAAGGAACACGATTCGAGGGTTTGAGGGTTCGAAAGAAAATGGATAACTTTTTAGTGGCCTATGAAATCTTACACTCGTTCAAAAAGAAGAGGGAGGATTCGATTGGATCCTTTGCCTTAAAACTCTACATGAGTAAGGTATATGATAGGGTTGAATGGAGTTTTCTTGAGCAGATGTTGTGTCAATTGGGGTTCTGTAATGAATGGATAACATTAGTAATGAGGTGTGTAACTACCTTATCTTATTCGATGGTGCTAAATGGGATTCAATAGAGCAAATGTAACACCCATAACTGCTTTCGTCTTCAAAATAAGGTTATAGGGTACCACTGTACAATGTAGAATATTAAATAATAATAACATCCAGTTCACTAGAATAATTAACATTTTTTTTATTTTAGTTCGAAGTAAATATACACTTATGGACCCTAAATCGGGCTTACGAGGCCTTACAATTAGTTTGGGAACAATCAGGAACCAATTTGAAATAAATCACACGATCGTGTGGTCAGGTCATGTGACATGATCCAGACTATGTGGTGCAAGAGACGGCCGTGTCGCTACCCATGTGTCAGACCATGTACTTTTCGAAATGACACCACACGGCCATATGCCAACTCGTGTAACATTCAATATAAAGTCACATGGTCATGTCGCAGGTTGTGTATCAACTCGTGTGAAATCTGTACCTATATTGTTTTGATACACGTTCAGGGCACATGCTCGTGTAGGTTGCTCATGCGCATCACACAGCCGTGTGACAACCCGTGTCCCAAGCTGTGTGTGCCCAAAAATGACCAATTTCAAGCTCAAATTTCACCCATTTTCTTAGGTATCTAAACATATTCAAACACACAACTTTCCAAGCCAAAGACCATCTTTAATAACACTCAAACATGTCAAACAATTCAACCTATGTACCTAACCAATGTGTCATCATTGACACCATAATACATTTCATGACACTTAATATCCAAAGTTGCATATACAAGATATGGTTTACACATCAAAAACATCTATTTTATTTTATACCATTATTCCACATATTGTCAATATTTTCATTCTTAATCAACAAGCTTAACTTAGTAAAACATGCCAAATTCCATTTATTGTTAATCGCACCACACAAGTTCTAGTAAAACTTGCTTAATATCTAGAAACCATTATCATGCATACAAAAGGTCTTAATACATGCCATATATACCAACTGAAATCAAAGTCTACCAAAGATTTCTCGGATAGTGTGATTTCTTGTGTTGATCTGATCTTCCAAGCCCTTAAAATGAAATCTACAAAATGAAACAAACATAGGTAAGCTTGAATAAAGCTTAGTAAGTTCATTTAATAAATCGGTAAGCTTTTTGTAACAGTTTGGTTTAGACCCTAGTCGGAATAGTAGTTTTGGGACCACAAATCCGAGTCAAAAAATATTTTAATATTATTTTTCGTGCTCATTATACGTGAATTGATATCTTTGAAAATTTCGTATGAAAATTTAATTGTTTGTGTGCTTAATTTGATAAAAAGACCTAATCGCAGAAAATGCAAAAGATGTGTACTAATAGCTAAAGTGTCAAATTGTTATGTCTTTATATATGTGGGGTCCTTATGATATAATTATACCATTGAATTAATTTATGGACATTAATGGACATGAGATAGTGGAATTATAATTAAAATAATAAGGCTAGATTAGTAAATGGCTTATTAATGTTTATAAATTAAAACAAAACATCAAACTAAGCCATTATCATCCATGTTTGTCAAAAATACAATGATAAAAGAAATAAAATTCAAGCTTAGGGTTCGGCACTCATTTTGTTTGATTGAGGTATGAGTTTTGCTCAGTTTTTAATAATTTCTATGTTTTTGTGATTGTTGCTTAGTAATCTATCAAGACCACGTCTCAATTCCTGAATTTGATGATGCTTTTGAGTTGATCCATTGAGAAAATTATTAGTTTTGTGATGTTAATGGATGAAAAATGAAAGATATGTGTTGGGTTAACATGTTTTGTCTTTGAATTTTTGATGAATTTGTGTTTATTGGGCTAAATTGTGAAAATGAGTTTTTAAGGGACTAAAATGTGAAATAAATGAAATATGTGGGCTTATATGAACTCCATGAAAATTTTGCCTAACATTTCTAAAAAGGAATTTTGTGATTTTATGAATTAGGGACTAAAGTGTTAAAATGTGAAAATGTGAAGGTTAATTTGTAAAATGCCCTAAATATGTGTATATGGATTGAATTGAATGATTTGTTGAATAAAAGGGTTAATTTTGAATACATATAGATCAAGAAAAGAGGAATTCGGATTTAGACCGAGGGAAATCGAAGGTTATCGAGTAAATAATCTGAATCGTCAATTCCGAGTACGAGGTAAGTTCGTACGTGATAAATGATGTTATAATTATGTTTTAATGCTTTGATAATGCATAAATTGTATATATTTTACTATGGCTTAAGCACGATGATAAATCGACTATGTTCGGCACTAAATGTGCTATTCGAAATAGCTTCAACTATAAATATCACTAAGTGTGCGAATTGGAATAGCTTCGGCTATACGAGGCACTAAGTGTACTATACCAAGATAGCTTCGGTTTATTGAGATGGCACTAAGTGTGCGAGATTGTTACGGCTTCGCCTAATCATTGATGCACTAGGTGTGCGAATTCTTAGAGAATTGAAAGGTTTCCGAACAATTTAATGTATTGAACAAAAAGGTGAGAATGAAATGAATAAACACGGGAAAAGATCAGGTATGTACGATACTAAATGGTAGATGATACTATGTCTATGAAGTTTGATGAACTTGTTAAATGTGATGGAATAGAATTGAAGGATGAATATGAACTACTAAGTGTTTATTAGTTAGAGTTTTGAATCGTATAAACTGTTGATTATATTCAGTATGAACTTACTAAGCTTTAAAGCTTACTGTGTGAAATTTTCTCCATTTTACAGTGTTATAAAGCTAGCTCGGATCCGGGGATCGTCAGTGACTCAATCACACTATCAGACATCTATTTTGGTACCATTTTGAGAGTTGTATATATGGTATATGGCATGTATAGGCTAGAGTTATTTTGTTAGGTTTAGTGATGTGAATATCTAGCCATGTGATATGGTTTGGTTTTGGTTGTGTATAAGAATGAAGTAAGGTTATAATCTATGTGATGAAATATTGTTTATATGCTATATTTTGATGTGTATAAAAGGGTCTTGTGAGAAATGGTTGATTTGGTAAGTTAGAAATGTTAATTTGCTATAGAAATGGTATAATGGTGCTATGAGAATGAATGAAGTGTATTGAGATGATGGAACATATGTTTTGGTTGTGAATTGATTAAAAATTTGGTATAAAAGTAGTTTGGTTTTAGTGCTTGTAGGGAGGACCCAAAATGGGTGGTATATTGGCCTTGTAGATGGCCTATTTTTGCTCGTATAGGTAAGAACATGGGTGTGTGTCTCGTATTGTTCGAGGGCCATTTTGAAATGAACCTGAGTAGACCACACGGTCGCACACACACGGGTGTGTGCTAGGCCGTGTGGCCAAGTCAGTTTCGAGCACAAGCTAGACACACAAGCGTGTGACTGGCCGTGTGACCAAGTTAGTAACCTCCCTAATTTTCACACAGCCAGGCACACAGGTGTGTCTCATGGTCGTGTGGACAAGTTAATATGTATGCCCTATTTTGACACGGCCTAGACACACGGGCGTGCTAATGTTGTGTGAGGCACACGGCCTGTTCACACGGGCGTGTGACCTTTATAACTTACAAAAATGTTTAAGTTTTGGAAAATTTTGTATGTGTTCGGTTTAGTCCCAACCCATTTCTAAAGCATGTTTAAGGCCTCAATGACCTAGGAAAGGGACGTTATGTTGATGTTTGATTATGATATAATGACGTATGACTTTTTTATTGTGAAATGAATTCGAAATATTTTAATTGTCCGGTAATGCCTCTTAACCCTAGTCCGGCGACGGATACAGGTTAAGGGTGTTATATTTTATTGGTATCAGAGCTATGATTTAGACGATTCTAGGACTAACGTAGCGCATGAGAGTCTAGCTATACATGCCATATATATGAATTGAAATAGTGTAATGATTCCTGACAGTTAAAATGTGTTTTTTATATAGCAAATGGATCCCGAACGAGCGATAGCTGATAATGTTGAAAGCAATGCACCTGCTCCCGCTCAAGGAGCAATACCGATTGAATCTAGGCTGCTATCTAGTAGTCAGAGAGGAGAGGCTAAGCAAGCTTTCTACTAGATAATGAGCGAGTGGTTTACGGAATTAGTTCAAACGAATCCGACTGCTCAACAACCTCCACCCCCACCTATTCCTCAACAAGTTCCGATTGTGCCACAAGTAATAAATTCGATTCGATTGAATAAGCTACCTATTGATAAGATTTGTAAACATAGGGCTGAAGAGTTTGGGGTACAGCTGATGATGATGCTGAGAGAGTTGAGTTTTGGCTTGAGAACACTATTCGAGTTTTCGATGAATTGTCCTATACTCTAGATGAATGTATCAAATGCGTAGTATCCTTACTTAGAGATAATGCAAATCACTAGTGGAAAACGTTGACATCAGTGGTTCCTAGGGAACTGGTTAACTGAGAATTCTTTCAGACTAAGTTCCGAAAAAAGTACATAAGCTAGAAATTCCTCAATCAGAAACATAAAGAGTTTCTAGAATTGATCAAAGCCGGATTACCATTACTGAGTATGAAAGAGAATTTGTACGTTTGAGCAAGTATGCTTGGGAATATGTGTCTATTAAGAGCTCATGTGTAAAATATTTGTTGATGGATTGAACGAAGATATAAAGCTGTTAGTCGGGATACTTGAATTGAAAGAATTTTTAGTATTGGTTGAAAGGGCTTGTAAAGCCGAGGATCTCAGCAAAGAAAAGAGAAAAGTTGATTCAGAAATGAGAGATTCGAGAAAGAGATCCATGAATAAATCTTATCATTCCTCATCAAAGAAATCTAGAGACTATTTTAATCGACCGACAGCTTCAACGGTATATCAGAATAGAGATCGGGGAAAGCAATATACCAACCCTAAAACTCAAACCACATCAGTATCAAGTGTCGGTAACACAAAAGATGTTAAGCCTGAGTGTCAACAATGTGGAAGACGGCATTTTGGATATTGTTGGGGGAAAAGTAATAATAGAGCTTGTTACAGTTGTGGTTCACGAGATCATTTTATAAAAGATTGCCCAAAGTTAGCTGAAAAAGATAATGCTCAAAATACGAGGCCAATTAACACTGCAGTTAGAGGTAGACCATCTAGAAACACGGGAAATATGAGTGGTGGTAGAGGTGCGACACGAGACACTGCTATGAGATCTGATGCTAGAGCACGTGCACGATCCTACGCTATTCGCGCTCGCGAAGAAGCGTCATCTCCAAATGTTATTACTGATACTTTTACTCTCTATGATACTAAAGTTATTGCATTGATAGATCCAGGGTCTACTCATTCGTATATATGTGTAAATTTAGTATCCAGTAAGACTTTGTCAGTAGAGTCTACTGAATTTGTGATTAGAGTATCAAACCCCTTGGGCAAGCATGTGCTGGTTGATAAAATGTGCAAGAATTTTCCATTGATGATTCAGGATAATTACTTTCCGGTCAATTTGATGTTGTTACCATTTGACGAGTTTGATATAATCCTGGGTATGGATTAGCTAACGTTGCATGATGCTGTTGTGAATTGCAAACGAAAGATGATTAATTTGATATGTTAGAGTAATGAGATTATCTGGGTTGAATCAGATGATTTGAATGGATTGTCGGCAGTGATTTCAATGATGTTAGCTCAGGAATATGTGAGAAAGGGTTGCGAAGCTTATTTAACTTATGTGCTTGACACGAAAGTGATTGAAAAAAAGACTGAATCAGTGCCAGTTGTTTGTGAATATCCAGATGTGTTTCCTGATGAGTTACCAGGTTTACCTCCGATCTGAGAAGTTGAGTTTGGTATTGAGTTAATGCTGGGAACTACTCCGATATCGATAGCACCGTATCGAATGGCTCCGATAGAATTAAAAGAATTAAAGTCTAAGTTGCAACAATTGATCGATAGAGGATTTGCACGACCGAGTTTCTCACCTTAGGGTGCACCTGTTCTGTTTGTGAAAAAGAAAAACGGCACGATGAGAATGTACATTGATTATTATCAGTTGAACGAAGTGACTATCAAGAACAAATATCCTCAGCCTCGAATTGACGATTTGTTTGATCAGTTGAAAGGAACTATAGTGTTTTCAAATATAGATTTAAGATCAGGTTACTATCAAGTTGCAAGTAAAAGAAAACTACATTCAGAACGAGGTACGAACACTATGAGTTTTTAGTTATGCCTTTCGGATTAACGAATACACCTACTATTTTTATGGATTTGATGAACAGAATTTTCAGACCATATTTAAATCAATTTGTTGTCGTATTCATTAATGACATTTTGATTTATTCACGTAATGAAACTGAGCATGGTGAACATTTGAGAATAGTACTACAGACTTTGTGAGATAAGCAGTTATATGCGAAGTTTAGCAAATATGAATTTTGATTACGAGAAGTAGGTTTACTGGGACATGTTGTGTCAGCATCTGGTATCCAAGTTGATCCAAATAAGATTTCAGCTATTTTAGATTGGAAGCCTCCAAGAAATGTCTCTAAAGTCTGCAGTTTTCTAGGACTTGCCAGTTATTACCGCCAGTTCATAAAAGGATTTTCTATGATTGCGACTCCGTTAAAAAAATTGCTTCAGAAAGATGCGAAATTTGAATGGTCTGAAAAGTGTCAGAATTGCTTCAGAATTTGTGATCTATAGCGATGCATCTTTGAATGGTTTATGCTGTGTTTTGATGCAGTAAGGCAAATTTATAGCTTATGCCTCAAAACAGTTAAAGCCTCATGAAAAGAACTATCCGACACACGATCTGGAATTGGTAGCTATTGTGTTTGCATTGAAGATTTGGCGTCATTATCTGTTTGGTGAGGAATGTCACGTTTATTCCAATCAAAAAAGCTTAAAATATTTGATGACTCTGAAAGATTTGAATCTACGACGGCGAAGATGCTTAGAGTTGTTAAAAGATTACGAACTTGTAATTGATTACCATCCGGGAAAAGCAAATGTTGTTGCAATGCTCTAAGTCGAAAATCATTATTTGCATTGCATGCAATGAATACTCAATTAACTTTGTCTAATGATGGTTCAGTTTTAACTGAGTTGAAAGCAAGACCGTTATTTATTCAGCAGGTTTACAAAGCTCAGAAGGTTGATAATGAATTGTTAGCAAAACGGGCTTAGTGTGATTTGAATACTGATTCAGAATTCCAAGTTGATGCAGAAGGTTGTTTGAGATACAGAGGCCGAATATGTGTTCCAAGAAATTCAGAGTTGATTTAAATGACTTTAAATGAAGCTCATAGCAGTCGATTGGTTATCTGTTCATCCTGGTAGTACTAAAATGTATAATGATCTGAAACAGCTTTATTAACGGCATGGTATAAAACGAGATATCTCGGACTTTGTTTCGAAATGTTTGATCTGTCAGCAAGTTAATGCTGAACATCAGGTGCCATTCAGTTTGTTATAACTGATTATGATTCCTGAGTGGAAATGGGATAAAGTAACGATGGATTTTGTTTCGTGTTTGCCCCTATCTCCGAGAAAAAAAATGTGATTTGGGTTATAGTTGATCAATTAACAAAATCAGCTCATTTTATTCCGGTACGATCTGAGTACTCACTTAATAAATTAGCTGAGTTATACATTTCTGATATTGTAAGATTGCACGGGGTACCTTTGTCTATTGTGTCAAATAGAGATCCAAGATTCACTTCGCGGTTTTGGAAGAAACTGCAATGGGCTTTAGGTACAAAATTACATTTCAGTACTACTTTTCACCTGCAGACAGATGGTCAATCCGAGTGGATTATTCTGATACTTGAGGATATGTTGAGATGTTGCATTCTTGAGTTCAAAGATATGTGGGAAAGGTATTTTCCATTGATTGCATTTGCATATAGTAATAGCTTTCAATCGAGTATTAAAATGGCACCATACTAAGCTTTATATGGTTGGAAGTGTCAAACACCGTTGTACTAGACAGAGATTAGTGTGAATAAGATCCACGGGGTTGATTTGATTAGAGAAATAGAAGAAAAAGTGAAAGTAATACGTGATAGTCTAAAAGCAGCTTCGGATCATCAGAAATCATATGTAAATTTAAAAAGAAAAAATATTGAATTTGAAATCGGCGACAAAGTGTTTTTGAAAGTATCTCCGTAGAAGAAAATACTTCGATTCGGTCGTAAAGACAAGTTGAGTCCGAGGTTCATCGGGCCATATGAAATCAAAGAGCGTGTCGGGCCAGTTGCGTATAGATTGCTATTGCCACCTCAGCTAGAAAAGGTCCACAACGTATTTCATGTATTGATGCTACGAAGATGCAGATCAAATCCTTCGCATGTCATTTCCCCGACTGAGGTTGAAATTCAGCCTGATATGTCTTATGAAGAAGAACTAATTCGTATTTTAGCTCGCAAGGTTAAAGAACTGCGAAACAAGAAAATTCCATTAGAAAAAGTAATGTGGCATCGTCCCGGTGTTGAAAAGGCTACGTGGGAGCCCAAATATACTAAGAGACAGCAATATCCAAATCTGTTCAACAGTAAGATTTTCTGGGACTAAAAGCCCTAAAGGGGGAAAGTCGTAACAGCCCGGTTTAGACCCTAGTTGAAATAGTGGTTTTGGGACCACAAATCTGAGTCAAACAATATTTTACCGTGCTCATTATACGTGAATTGATATCTGTGAAAATTTCGTATGAAAATTTGATCATTTGTGTGTTTAATTTAATAAAAGGACCTAATCGCAAAAACTGCAAAAGATGTGTTCTAATAGCTAAAGTGTCAAATTGCTATGTCTTTATATATTTGGGTCCTTATGATGCAATTATACCATTGAATTAATGTATGGACATTAATCGATATGAGATAGTGGAATTATAATGAAAATAATAAGGCTAAATTAGTAAATGGCTTATTAATGTTTATTAATTAAAACAAAACATCAAACTAAGCCATTATCATCCATGTTTGTCGAAAATACAAAGATAAGAGAAAGAAAATTCAAGCTTAGGGTTCGACACTCATTTTGTTTGATTGAGGTATGAGTTTTGCTCAGTTTTTGATAATTTCTATGTTTTTGTGATTGTTGCTTAGTAATCTATCAAGACCATGTCTCAATTCCTGAATTTGATGATGCTTTTGAGTTGAGCCATTGATGAAATTATGAGTTTTGTGATGTTAATGGATGAAAGATGAAAGATATGTGTTGGGTTAACATGTTTTGTCTTTGAATTTTTGATGAATTTGTGTTTATTGGGCTAAATTGTGAAAATGAGTTTTTGAGGGACTAAAATGTGAAATAAATGAAATATGTGGGCTTATATGAACTCGATGAAAATTTGGCCTAACATGTATAAAAAGGAATTTTGTGATTTTATGAATTAGGGACTAAAGTGTTAAAATGTGGAAATGTGAGGGTTAATTTGTAAAATGCCCTAAATATGTATATATGGATTGAATTGAATGATTTGTTGAATAAAAGGGTTAATTTTGAATACATATAGATCAAGAAAAGAGGAATTTGGATTTAGACCAAGGGAAATCGAAGGTTATCGAGTAAACAATTCGAATCGTCAATTCCGAGTACGAGGTAAGTTCGTACGTGATAAATGATGTTATAGTTATGTTTTAATGCTTTGATAGTGCATAAATTGTATATATTTGACTATGGCTTAAGCATGATGATAAATTGACTATGTTCGGCACTAAGTGTGCGATTTGAAATAGCTTCAACTATAAATAGCACTAAGTGTGCGAATTGGAATAGCTTCGGCTATATGAGGCACTAAGTGTACTATACCAAGATAGCTTCGGTTTATTGAGATGGCACTAAGTGTGCAAGATTGTTACGGCTTCGGTTAATCACTGATGCACTAAGTGTGCGAATTCTTAGAGAATTGAAAGGTTTCCGAACGATTTAATGTATTGAACAAAGAGGTGAGAATGAAATGAATAAACACGGGAAAAGATTAGGTATGTACGATACCTAAATGGTAGATGATACTATGTCTATAAAGTTTGATGAACTTGTATGAACTTGTTAAATGTGATGGAATAGAATCAAAGGATGAATATGAACTACTAAGTGTTTATTAGTTAGAGTTTTGTATCGTATAAACTGTTGATTATATTCAGTACGAACTTATTCATTACGAACTTACTAAGCTTTAAAGCTTACTGTGTGAAATTTTCTCTGTTTTACAGTGTTATAAATCTAGCTCGGATCCAGGGATTGTCAACAACTCAATCACACTATCAGACATCTATTTTGGTACCATTTTGAGAGTTGTATATATGGTATATGGCATGTATAGGCTAGAGTTATTTTGTTAGGTTTTGTGATGTGAATATCTAGCCATGTGATATGGTTTGTTTTGGTTGTGTATAAGAATGAAGTATGGTTATAGTCTATGTGATGAAATATTGTTTATATGCTATATATTGATGAGTATAAAAGGGTCTTGTGAGAAATGGTTGATTTGGTAAGTGAGAAATGTGAATTTGCTATGGAAATTGTATAATGGTGCTATGAGAATGAATAAAGTGTATTGAGATGATGGAATATATGTTTTGGTTGTGAATTGATTGAAAATTTTGTATAAAATTAGTTTAGTTTTGGTGCTTGTAGGGAGGACCCAAAATGGGTGGTATATTGGCCTTATAGATGGCCTATTTTTGCTCATACGGGTAGAGACACGAGCATGTGTCTCAGCTGTGTCATTCGAGTGCCATTTTGAAATGAGCCTGAGTAGACCACACGGTCGGTCACACACGGGCGTGTGCTAGGCCGTGTGGCCAAGACAATTTCGAGCACAGGCGTGTTACTGGCCGTGTGACCAAGTCAATAGCCTCCCTAATTTTCACACGGCCAGGCACACGGACGTGTCTTGTGGCCGTGTAGACAAGTTAGTATGTATGCCCTGTTTTGACACGGCCTAGACACACGGGCGTGTCTAATGTCGTGTGAGGCACACTACCTGTTCACACGGACGTGTGACCTTTATAACTTAGAAAAATGTTTAAGTTTTGGAAAATTTTGTATGTGTTTGGTTTAGTCCCGACCCCTTCTAAAGCATGTTTAAGGTCTTGATGACCTAGGAAAGGATGTTATGTTGATGTTTGATTATGATATGATGATGTATGACTTGTTGATTGTGAAATGAATTCGAATTGTTCCAATTGTCCGATAATGCCTCTTAACCCTAGTCTGGCAAAGGAGATGGGTTAGGGGTGTTACACTTTTCCAACCAAACATAGTAATCAATTTAAATTTAAATAATGAAATTCCCGTAAATCGTAACTTTTTTCTGAGAAGTAGCAATTTGTACATTATTTCAGTATATTCAGTGAGTAATGCTCATTTGAGCAACTTTCAGTAAGTATGGCCCTATAGAGCATACTTTTCAATGGATTCAGTAGGTATGGCTCGAAAGCGAATATATTTCAGTAGATTCAATAGGTATGGCTTGATAGCGCATACATTTTAGTAGATCCAATAAATATTGATCATTTGAACACTAATCAGTATATCAGTGGCTAACGCTCATTTGAGCTTCATTCAGTATGCCGATGGATATCGCTCGTTGAACTTTGTTCAGTATATAATATAACATTCAATAATAGTATATTAACAAATAATATAAGGATTATTAGAAGCATAAATAAATGCACGAACTTATAAGATTGATTTGCAGTAACGGCTCATAGTATCTCAATCAGTGATTGATGTCATTTCAATTCATTATTTCCATTTCCAATTATACACATCAATATAATTCAATACTATGCAATTAAGTTCATGTAATACATATGTAAATGTGCTAAAATTAAACCAAATGAAATTACCTGACTAAATTGCAGAAATGACAGTATAAGGACTATCTAGTAATTTTCTCTTTTTCTTGGTTTTTCACTCGTTCTTGATAAAAAATAATAATTTTCTTTCAATTCACTAATTTCAATAGTAAATTTAACTAATTTTATACAATTAAGCCCTTTTTGACATTTTTACAAAATTACTCCAACATTTCACTTTTATGCAATTTAGTCCCTAGGTCCAAATCATGCAATTTAACCATTTTCTATTAAATCCAAACTTAGCCGATCTATTAACCACTTCATTACAACCCATACTTGCTGTTATTTATCATCAATTCTTTGTACTTTTATTATTTTTACATTTTAGCCCTTGAACATTAAAATTAACAAAAACTACTTTACAAAATAGTCCTATTTAGCAACCAAGCTGAATATTCTACAATAAAATTTCACGAAAAACTCAAATTCATCAATGGCAAAATCTATAACATTTGACAGTTTTACAAATTAGTCCTCGGATTAGCTAGATTAAGCTAAAACGAGCTCAAAAATGTAAAATTTACTAAAATCAGGTGAGATTTCACTTACCTATCATGCAATCAAAGCTTGGTCGAAGCTTCCCATGCCCTAGCTATGGTGTTTCGGCTTTCTACCCACGAAGAAGAAAGGAAAATGAAATAATATATTTTAATTTCTTTAATTTTTAACTTTTTACTAAATTACCCTATTAATATAACTTGTAAAACTATTAAATCATGTCCATAAATGCCCATAATATAAGTATATGGTACAATTTTGGTTTAATTACACAATTGGTCCTTCAATATTTTAAAATTTAACTAAACAAGTTTAATTTTCAATTTAATCTTAAACTAATTAGGACTAAATAAGCAATTAGCCCAAAAGTTAGTGGATTATAATTATGTCACCACCGCTTGGACTTTTTAACCATGGCTTCGTTACCAATTTGGTCCCTTTACTATTTTAAATATGTAACAATTAAATTTTACCTCTTTTACAATTTAATATTTTTATTGTAATTAAGCAATAAATCATCAAATTTATCGAACCAAACTTCAATTCACATAATAATACAGCTTTGTAAATATTTAATAAAATATTTATGGCCTTAAATTACGGGAATGAGGTCCTAATACTTCATTTTCAATAATCACTTGACTTTTGAACCGAACCACTTATACAAACTTTTAATTCAAACGGTTAAAATTCCACAAATCAAAATTCAATATAAATTTATTATTGACTCATATAATTTAAATATTAATTATATGAACTTACTTGTCATATTTGTGGTCTCGAAACCACAATTTTTGACACCACTGAAAAATGGGTTGTAACACCCCTAGCCTGTATCCATCGCTGAAACAGGGTTACAGAGCATTACCAGACAAACGGAATAGTAAAACCATTCAAATCATATTTTATTACAAACATAATTAAATTTCATTCTAATACATTCATAATGTCCCTTAATCGAGCCCTCGATGCCTAAAAAATACTATAGAAACAGTTTAGCACTAAATTGTAAACATTTGGAAATTTTAGGAAAAAGATAAAAAATTTGGACTACAGGGGCCACACGACCCGTGTGACTCACTAGGTTGAAACACACGTCCATATCTCAGGCCATATGGGCATTCGAAATAAGGACACACGGCCGTGTCCCAGCCCGTGTCCATGCCCTTGTAACTCACTGACTTGGGTCACACGAACAAGCCACCCGTCCGTGTGCCAGGCCGTGTACCCCTTGAAATGACCTCACACGCCCCTGTGCCAAGCCGTGTGCTAGGCCGTGTAACTGCCTGACTTGTAAGCCTTGAACCTACAGGGGACACACAGCTAAGACACATGCCCGTGTCTCAGGCCATGTAGCCTCAAAATTAACCTTAAAACACAAGTTTTCCATTTCAAGTTTGCTTAGACCTTAATTGTAATACCCTGAAAATTTTTACAGTAAGATATTATCCTTGATATAGTAAAATAAGAAAATAAAGTGAAAAAAAGGGAAATTTTGAGTTATGTCAATATTGAGAAGTATATTATGATATATTAATTCAAGAAAGGACTAAATTGTAAAAGTGAGAAAAGTTTTGTTGCACAATTTGAGGGGTTAAAGTGTAAATATGAAAAATTTGAAGGACCAATAGTGTAAATAATTTAAGAGTGGAATGATCTAGAAACTAAGGAAAATGGATGAATTAGGACCAAATTGAATAGATGAAGAACTATGAGGGACTAAATTGTAATTTTACCAAATTAAATGATGACTCAAGGATGGAATTTTAAAAGATAATGAAGGGCAAAATGGTCAATTGGAAGAGAGAGAAATCTAGAAAGTAATAATGATGCTAGAGACATTTTGATATTTTATAATTATTTAATTAGATAAATATTATCTTATTAATACTTTAATAAGATATTTTATTATTATTTTATTAGTATATAAAGAAAGAAAGATGAGAAATTCTCATCCATATTTTCCCATGCACTAACGCGAGAGAAAGAGAGGAAGATAGAAAGTTTTGCTTTCTTTACAATTTGGTCCTTTTACCAAAAATTCACCATTTTCACCCAAAAATCAAATGAATTTCCATAGCTACCAAGAGACAAAAATGTTAAGGAGAGCATGGGGAGTTAGAATATCAAGTTGGATTCAAGAAATAGAAGCTGGAGGAGAGAGAAAATCAAGTTAAAGATTAGTATCAATAGAACAAGGTAAGTATACCAAGATTTCAATATGTTTTTAAGTTTGTTATTATTGACAAAGCATGGAAATAATGTTATAGTAGAGTTTTCTTACATAAGGTCCTACGTTTTTGATATGTTAGTGAAGAGAAAATAAGAGAAAGTGATGAGAAATGGTGTAGAAAAAGAAAATAAGGGTGTTATAACATAGTAATTAATAGCTTGCACAAAAACAGTTTGGATAGCAGCAGTAGACTAACTTTGAAAAATCACCATAAATTGTAGAAATTGAATTAGAAGATGAAAAAAATATGGAATTAAATATTATTGAGTACAGTTTCTCATAGAAGAAATAGTGTAAGCAATGTATTTTTAAATTTTTATATATAATGAATTTTGTGAGACAAGGTCAGAATGAATTCGGGTTCCCCTGTTCTGACTTTGAAAAATCATAAAAAATTGAAAAAAATAATTGGGGGCTTAAATTTATATTTATAAAATCCTGAATGAGTCTATTTTTAAGATAAACAAACAAGAACATCATTTGAATCCTGTATGAGGAGATAATTAATTTTTGGTGAAGAGGGGTCAGAACTGTCAGACAGCAGAACAGGGGTAACTTTAAAGAATAAAATATACTTATTGGCTAAACCAAAAATTATGAAATTTTTATGGTAAGAATATATATGAGTCTAGATTCAGGTAAAATTATCGGATATTAATTTTGAGTTCTATAGGTCCAGATATAAATAATTTAGTGACTATGATGTAGATAGACAGCTTGAATATTCATAAAAGTAAATAATAAAAATTATGGATAATGTTACTTACAAGTGTGTTATCTACATTAAGGATGTGGAATGGAGAGGAGGAGGAAAAATATGTATGAATATTCATCTAGCATGGCTAATTTGCATATTTTAGGCTCAGGGACTAAATTGAATAAAAGTAAAACTTTATGGGCAATTTTGTAAACATGTCAGAAATGACCAAATTGCATGAAATTGATTATTTTATTATTTAAATTACAAAATTGAATGAAATTATTAATTTAGTTCAAGATCGGGGGAAAACATGTTTTAGGGATTAAATTGAAAAGTGTTGAAATTATGAAAAATTCTGATATTTTATAGAATTCATGGATTGTTATCAATATATATGAGAATAATAGCTGGAAATAAGGATTAAATTGCAAGAATTTTATTTTCCTGACCCTAAGGATGAAATCGTCATTAATTAAAAGTTTAGGGGCAAAATGGTAATTTTGCCTAGAGCATTAATTAAATGCATTAGAATATGAAATGAATGAAAATGATGATCAAATTTATTTATAAAGATCCGGACGACTCAAATATGAGACTTGATCGTGGAAAAGAAAAGATATCAGGTTAATGAAATTATAAACACAAACAAGCAATGAGGTAAGTTCGTGTAACTTGAATTATATTCTTAAATGCTTGAGATTGTATGTTATTTATGTGAATATGATTTGAATGTTCATTGTATGAAAATTTATGAAACATTGATAAACTTGACAAAAGGAGAAGAAATCCCGGTTGAATCTAGCCCGGACGGGTGATCCTATCCTGATATAGCCCTCCCGAAGAATATGTGTAAAACAGATTTAGCCCGGACGGGTAATCCGAATTAGAGTCTGAATTTAGCCTGGACTGGTAATTCAGATCCAAGCTCATTAGAGTAATTGTCGTTGCAGGGGATTTAGCCTGGACTGGTAATCCCGACAATACTCTATGAGTTTATATTACAAGGGATTTAGCCTGGACTGGTAATCCCACTGTAAGGATGAGGTTCGCGGGAGTGTGTTCTCTGATATGAAATGTGTAAGACCATGGTTGAAAGATACCATGGCAACCTGATATGAGATGTGTAAGACCATGGTTGAAAGATACCATGGCAACGTGACATGAAAAGAATAGGACCATGGTTGAAAGATACCATGGCAACCTGATATGAAATGTGTAAGACCATGGTTGAAAGATACCATGGCAACCTGTGTGTAAGACCATGGTTGAAAGATACCATGGCAACCTGATATGAGATGTGTAAGACCATGGTTGAAAGATACCATGACAACGTGACATGAAAAGAATAAGACCATGGTTGAAAGATACCATGGCAACATGACAGAAAATGAGTAAGACCATAGTTGAAAGACACTATGGCATCACGTCAAAGATAAATAAGACCGTGGATTGGAGACGCTATAACATCTGTTGAACAATTGATATTCAGGTAAAATGTATCAGATGACGAATGGTTATATGTAATGGTTGTGTGAAATGTTTACAAGAACTGGTCATATGGAAATATATGTACAAAAGCGTTGTATGAAATAATTATGAAAATGGATAAACGAAATAAGTATAAGTACATGGAATATAATTTATGTTAAGTTTGATATAAGCTATTACCAGAA
This sequence comes from Gossypium hirsutum, assembly GCF_007990345.1. Taxonomy (NCBI): domain Eukaryota; kingdom Viridiplantae; phylum Streptophyta; class Magnoliopsida; order Malvales; family Malvaceae; genus Gossypium; species Gossypium hirsutum. The sequence continues at coordinate 78,532,668 of NC_053436.1, forward strand.
TAAATATACATAAAATATATGGAAATGATGAAGCATAAAATATTGATATAATGAAATGAATGATATATGCTTGTGAAGAAACGGTAAAAGCATGATATGTTTCATGACATGTACATATATGATTATCTTTGATATGTTGATACAAGGAAATTATGTAATTGAGACTATTATTAAACTCAAGTGCGACATGTCGAGGAAATAGATATATCAATGTTGAATTTATATGAGATATGTGCAAGTATACTAACAATGTTGTTGTTTGATGCTTATACAAGTGTCAAACTGTTGATTGAATGGTAATATATTTATTTTATATGATGCATTGAATCGGTAAGTATTTTAATTTTTTTAAGTGATCTGCAAATGGTAGTAATGCTCCGAAACCCTCTTCTGGCAGCGGATACGGGTTAGGGGTGTTACATTAATAAACTCAATTACCAACCAAAATATCAATTAAAAATGACATTAATCAGGCCAAAAACGTATCAAAACCAACTTAACACGTGCTTAACCAATGTAACCTCATTGGTACCGCAAGTATATACAATTTCACAACAAAGTAAACATCAATTCATTCAAGCAATACCTAATCAATATACCTAACAAAGTTACTACAATCACAACATTTCAAATACATATATACCACACATACTAGCATAACAACTATACTTCATTCACATGCAATGTGCTAGTTAGTTATTTGTGCAAAATATCATTCATAATATTTACATGAACCAAACATTGACCAAAACTGCACAAGAGCCTATACATGCCATATAATCAGAATTAAACATTCAAAAACTACCGAGATAAGTTGGATAGTCTGACTTGAATGCCGATCCGGTCGTCCAACCTTCTGAAAATCTACAATGATATTAAACAACACAAGTAAGCTTAATGAAGCTTAGTAAATTAGATAAATTAAATGATAAATCTTACCGAACTAACTATAATAATTCAAACAATAATAACCATCCAAAAGAACTACCTGTCATTCAAAAATTTAATCGATAAATTCATCCATATTCAAATTATTATGAAATAAACAACATATCTTTCAATTTGATTAAACGGATTACCTTACTGAGATTTTTCATTTGAAGAGCGACTTAAGGGTAAGAGTACATCGTCAACAGAAGCTCATAAGAGCTGGTCCTCCCGAACACGCCAATGAGAGCTTAACAGAAGCTTGTGAAAGCTGAACGGAAGCTCATAAGAGCTGATCTACCCAAACCACGCCAAACAGAAAGTAAAATGTAAGAGTTCGTAATAAATGCTGAACCCCGGTTTACTTGGGTAATATGCCAATATCTCCCTCTAATACCATCTCCACTCCAAAACTCCGTTATACACCAAACACAAATGTACTCAAATCCCGCATTCAATCCAAACTGAGTATTAGGCTCCGTTTGTTTGCCAGTAAAATATTTTTTGAAAAATAATTTCTAGAAAATAATTTACTTTTCTGGTATTTGGATGAATCTGTGTAAAATATTTTCTGTTGTTTGACAGATTTCCTGAAAATATTTCATAAAAGTTGTTTTAAATAAAACAAATATATTTTTAAGAATTTATTATCTTTTCATTGTTTAATTGAGTTTATTTTATATATATATATTAATAAATTTATATTTTTCTTGCTTGTATTGCATGATGCAACATGCTAATATGGTAGAAGCCTAGCAAGCTTTTTCCTTTTAAGCATGCAAAAAAGCCTATACTGCAATCAACAAGCATTCACTCAAAAATGGTTAATCCCACATCTAGAAATACCACCCATCGTTTCAATGATTCTAGTTCTCTTAGCCACATCTCAAGAGTTAATCCTTCTTTCATTCCAACAAAGGGCACCAAGCTTGCTCAGACCTCAGAGAACACTAATAAGTCCTTAACAATATACACCATATGTGCCAACATCATAAGGATGCAGTGGTTGTTGGTATCACAAAAACTAGGATTCAAACCCTGTAATTGTCATCCCCTTCCCCATTTGTAATATATGAACCGTATCTTAACTCATATATAGGAACACAACCCCATCCATCATCTGCCATCTCAGTGTAATAAATAGTAATGTTCACTTGTAGAAGATACATTTCCTCTGATAGAGAAGCATCATCTGTTCCTATTATGCTCATACTAAAATAATAAGACCAAGAGACCTCAACAACTTCAAGGCACAGAGGCCAATTCTACAACATACAAATAAGTTCTAAGATTATTCAAGAGGATCCCAGTGCAGCTTGCAATTGAAATAAATATAACTTTGCAAAAATAAACACAAATTGTAGAAATTAATCCAAGTCAATAAGATGCAAATGATTATGATTATTATTGAAAAAGATAGAAACACTAACTGCATAATTTACACTGGACTTCAACTGGAAAAACCAGTTAAGGTTTCAGTTACAATGCAATAAAAAAGAGAAAAGTCACAGCTAAATCAACAATATCTTCTCTCTCTTTTTTTTTGACAATGTATACAAAGAAAATTCAGGCAAAAACTCTAAGTAGTCATCCATCAACATTTTTTCCAATAATTTTCTTCTAATTAGTATTCTATCCATTCTGGACACCTAGGCCATACAATACACCTGCATATTTCTTTGTGGAGCCGTTGAAAAAGCTATCTCTCAACTTCCTAAAGGTGCACGAGGTGAGCAAACTATCGGAACCAGCTTGATGGCACACATCGACTCTTTCCACTTCCAACAACTTGGTAAGCTTGTTCAAACCACCATGAAGGTTGTTGCAAAACTTCATCTTGTGCTTGATATCGTATACCATGGGGAAATATATCTTGATCAAATCGAAAAACCCAGCTTGACTATCAGGCAAACTCCTACAAGTCAAAAGCTTAAACAAGTACCTGAAGTCGTATCCACTATGATTCATAGAAGTAAGATTATGGTTTGTCTTTTCCATGAAAGTCTATGATCCGTCAGAAGTGATTTTAGCTTTTGTTCATATGCACTCTTTTGGTTGTTTTTTGGCTTCCACAAGAGAAACCAATCGTGGTTATCCATCAAAAGAGATATTTAATAATCTTAACCATTAATGTGGGGCAGTACTCTTGCAGTTGTCCTATGTATGTGTTCTGTAAGATCTGGAACAAAATCCACCTGGCGATAGAAAGTAACTTAATATCATAATACATAAAATTCAACATATACATATAATTAGATGCAGTTGGTAAGATAAGTAAACTAACTTGGAAAACCAATAATGAATTTCACTAATGTATTAAAAAAAAGGAAACTTATTTGATACAATCATCATAGGTATCTAGCTGAAGATGGTAGAGCCTATATTTTCATAATTTACAGATTTCCACAACTAATTATTCAAAGAAACTGGCTTGGTTGATTGGACTTACTATTCACATATTTTTATCATACATTGCACTGAAGAATGATTTCACTGAATTCGATATGTATGAAGTACAAAACAAATGCTTGAATATATTATGATGTGTTCAATATGTTCAAAAAAGTTGAATCAAACTAATATAAGCCAGTAAAATGGGAATTTAAATTTCTTTTATCAAGCTTTGCATTCTTTAGCTCTTTCAGTGGCATTTACTTTTGCATTCTACTTGGATCAGTTATCTGGGTAAGCTTGTACCTGTTTGTATGATAATTCTTCTATTAGGTCTTTACCCTTTAATTATTTCCATTTCACTGTTGGTTGATTGACTATGACCAGCATTTTGACTTTTTGGATAGAACACAACGTATGAATAAAGAGAAATAATTAAACTTTGCACTTTTTGATAACTTATATTCCTCTAAGTCACCAATACTCTATTGTTGACCTCACAAAGTCACTTAGAAGATTTAGTAAAGTGACCCCATTCTTGTCTAGACGTACAAAGTACTTGCTTGTCTATAGAAGGTATAACTAAAATCTTGATCGCTTACAGCATTGACCATTTATTTAATAAAACTCATCTTTTTTGAAATACCTCATTACACAAATCAGCACAGTCTTGTGAAGAAGAGAGAATTAACCTTTTCTTATTGCTAGTATTTTCCAGTTCCAGTTAATGTGGCTTCACAGTGGCCCTATATTATCAATTAATAACTATTCTGGTCTTATTCAGACAAACACCAAAATGTACATCAACATCAATCACTTAAGTTTTGCATTTCCTTAACCCACATGATTGAAAATGAGAAACATACCACGTGTTCAAAGAAATCTTCAACTATAGCTGTATTACTCTTAAGCAGCAAGAGAATCTGCTAACTATGAGCAGTTTCGCCCATCCAATCCAGGTAAGAACAGGAATTTCAGGAAGATGCATATCAATATCATCCTATCAATTATTAGATCAGAAAAGATAACACCGTTTTCCCATATCAATTTTTTTCGTTCTTAACTTCAAGAGAGGAAGATGAACACTAGTGCAGATTTTGACAACGAAAGGCGAAAAAGAGGAAAATCAAAGATGAATGCCGGCATCTAGTGTTAAGAATCGTTGTTGGCTGACGGCAAGCAGAAGATCAAGGTGTCAAGGATAGGGGAAGAGGAAAGGGAAGGGAAAGGGAAGATAGATGTTGGCTTCTTTTCCTGAAAAGGTCTTACCAAAATAAAAAGGGTAAGACATTTTCCTAAATTAAGGGCTTCTTTTCCCGTGTTTTGTAATACATTTTACCTTAGGAAATTATTTTCAGCCAAACAAACATTGGAAAAGGCTGAAAAGCTTTTCCGAAAAAAGTTTTACTAGCAAACAAACGGAGCCTTAAATTCAGATAATATAATTCCCAAAAATAATTCAATTCAAACAATATAACATATATATAATACCAATCATTAACTTATACAAATGTTAAATTTTAACCGTACGAAGTTACCTGGACTGAATTGTAGTCATTCAGAGGTTTAGGGATTATTCCGCTATTTTTCCTTTTTCACGAGTATCTACGAGATTTTAATCTAAAATATAAAATTATTCATTTATTAGTATATATTTCAATTCCAAACTATTTTACACTTGATACCTTTTTATTTTTCAAAATTACACAATTGCATTAAACTTTTACTATTTTTACAATTTAGTTCTTTAACTCGAATTTCATCAAATTAACCAATTTTCTCAAGTGAATATTTTATCCAAATATACTAGGCCCTTAAACAGCACCTAATAAACATCAAATTCACTATCAAATCCTAATATTTTAACATTTTCACAATTTAATCCTAAATCAAAATTTAACAAAAATAACTTTACAAAATCATCACACAACACAATCAAAGCTCCAAATACATGATATTCATAAAAAAAAACATCCAATATTCAACAATGAGAACTTCTAAAATTTTTAATAGAATAAAATATGAAAGTACGGGCTAGCTGGACCTAGTTGCAATGATCTCAAAAATATAAAAATTACAAGAAACCAAATCAAATAGACTCACATGAAAGATTATAAAGTGGCCGAACCTCCAAGTTAAGCTCCCATGGTGTTTCGGCAATGAAAATTAGAAAGATGAAGAGAGAATGTCTTTTTCTTCTTTTAATTTTGTTTTAATTTCAACAAATTTACAATTATGACACTATCATTAAATTTTCTTTCATTTTTAACTCTAATTGTCGTCTCACTCATTATTTATGGCTTAATTATCACTTAAGCCCTTCCTCATTTATTAATTAAACCATCAAATTACCTAAATGTATTAATTAACAAGTTTTGCACCTTTTTAAATTTGGTCATTTTCTCTTAATTAACTATCTAAACGTTAATATTTCTAAATCAATTTTTAATACAACTATAATGAATCTATAAATATTCTAAAAATAATATTTACGAGTCGATACGATAGAAATTTCTGGTCTCGAAACCACTGTTCCGTCACCACTAAAAATCGGGTTGTTACATGGGCTATTATAGCAAATTTAGGCCTACTCGGGATTTTAGACAAGGTGACCCATTAAGCCATTATTTGTTCATTATCTGTGCCGAGGGTTTCTCCACTTTGATTAATAAGACAAAGTGTAAGGGACTAATTAGTAGAATGAGAATGGGGAGTGGAGTGGTAACGCATTTGTTTTTTGCCGATGACAGTATTTTGTTTGGTGAGGCTACAGAGAAGGGGGCGAATGCAATGAAATCAGTAGTCACCGAATATGAACAAGTTTCAAGATAGTTGGTGAATTTTGATAAATCGCTCATTTAGTTTAGTAGTAATGTGGGGGGTAAGGGAAGAGTATTTGAGGTGAGAACGTCAACAATCCTAAAAAATATCTTAGATTGCCAACTATTTGGGTCATAGAAAGAAACATGCTTTTGTTGGCATTAAAGAGAGATTAACAAAGAAACTGGAATGTTGGAGCATGAGGCATTTGTCAGTTGGAGGGAAGGAAGTTTTTATAAAATTTGTTTTACAAGCTATTCCAATTTATGCGATGTAACGTTTTATGTTACCGGCTTTTTTTTTTTTTTTTTGAGTTAGAGAATATTTTAAGCCGATTTTGGTGGCGTAATGCATCTACAAACAAGGGCATACATTAGTGTAGTTGGACTGCTATGTGTACATCTAAATCGCAAGGGGGTTTGGGGTTTAAGGACTTATCCAAGTTTAACATGGCCTTGTTAGCTAAACAAGGGTGGAATTATTAATGAATCCCAACAGTATGCTTGCATGTGTTATGAGAGCTAAATATTACCCAAGTGGTGATTTTCTGAGTGTAAGGCTGAGTTCTTACCTTTCGTACACTTGGCAGAGTATCTGGAATGCCCGAGTATTGTTGGAACGTAGTACGGGCTGGAAAGTAAGGAATGACACCTCAATAAATATCTGGAATGACGCATGGTTGCTAGGTCCTACGCAATCAGAATATTAACATTAGCTATTCAATAGTTACTGATTTAAGAGACTTAGAAATGTTTACCTGGAAAAAAAAAAGAAGTCATCAAAGTCTTGTTTGATGATGAGCAACTGAAGAGGATTTTGTCGATTCCTTTGATTAATAGCAACCAACTGGATGAATTGGTATAGTGGGGTGACAATACTTGAGTTTATACAGTAAAAAATTGGCTATAAGTGGCTCATTACAGAGGGTTTAGATTCGATAGAGGGGAATATTACAACGCAATCTACAATATTAAAAACCTTCCATACAAAAATGTGGAATTTAAAACTTCCAAGTAAAATCCGTATTGGTATGTGGAAAATAACTAATGAATTTATGCCTACGCTACATAATTTGAGAAAGAAACGACTAGTGGTGGATGATCTCTGTCCGATGTGCAAAGTTGAGAAGGAATCAGTGGCGCATCTAGTTTGGGATTGTGCATTCACGAGGATGGTCCTGCAAGAGTTGGGAGTGGTATTCTCAATCACAAACAGGGGACAGAGATGGAAGTTCTAGTTAGCTGAAGAATTTATAAATAAAACTATCTCCATATCTATAATCTTAGCTATTTCTTACTAGGCATTATGGTTTAATCAAAATAGGGCATATCATGAGGGGTTAAAGGATACGGTGCAAGAGGTGGTATCATTTATTGATGCCTACAGGTGAGAAATTGATATGCTTGAAGGGTTATTGGTTTCTAAGCCAATACCTAAAAATGTTAAATGGGAACCACCTGATGGGGATGTGGTTAAAATAAATTTTGATGCTTCTTTCCAACAACAAACAAGCAACTCATGTTCAAGAATTATAGCAAGGAATATAGAAGGCATAGTAACGGCGGTGTGTGATTACTCGTGCGAAAATGTATAGTCCTCAGCAATGGCAGAAGCACAAGCATGCTTGCATGTGGTAACACTTGGGGGAAGAGTTGGGATTCAAGGAGGTTTGTGTGGAAGGTGATTCCTTAACCGTACTCAAAAGGTTAGAAGTTGTAGAAGAGGATAGATTGAGCATCAGTAATGTGTTAAAGGAAGTCAGATGCAAAATCCCTAATTTCATAATGATAAGTTTCTGATTTGTACCTCAGTTGGCCAATGTTCCAGCACATGCTTTGGCAAAGGAAGGTTAGAGTTATGCCCAACCTATATACTGGATGGAAGAGGCCTCGGAAGTTGTGGAAGAGCTTGTCAATCGGGATTTGGATGATGTTGAAAATGAATGATTTGGGAGTTGAAGACTGTGACCGGAGGTGATGTGGGTTCTTTAAAATCTGATTAGCTTAGTGATTAACATAGGGGTTTGTTTTAATTGTGTTGATGCCATTTTTGTCAAGAGTTGGGAATGATTACCTCTTTGGTCTGATGTAAGGAAGGCATAGATGATTTTTGGGAAGACGAACAGGAGCTTTAGGCCCTTTCGTTCTTTCTTTTTTCATCTTTCATTAGGTTTATGATTTGTTTGTTTGATTTTTTTTATTGTTTTGTCGTTTCATTTATGTTTTTTGAGTTATTTTTTCCTTGTTTATCGAGACACCGTTTAGTTGCCCAATATGTTGAGGACAATTGTAAAAGCTAGGGGCTTGAATCTGATAGTGTTCCCATTATTAGTAATGCATCAATTACTTTATTTTAAAAACTAATATTAATTATTTGTAAAGTTTAATTTGAATATATAATTTATATTTTAATATTATTAAAAATATAACCATTACAAATTTAAATATATAATATTACATCATTGAATTATAAATAAGAATTAAAATTTTCTTTTTTCCAAAAGTTAAAAAAGAAAGAAGAAGATGAGGAAAGAAAGAGGGGGAAGAAGGTGGATATTTTTCTAAAATTTTATAAAGGAAGAAAATTTTAATTAATTAAAAGTAAAAAATACGTGTCAAGAAATAATTGGTTATAAAATTTAAAACGGCGTAAATGGTTGGAAGTTGTGGGATCATAGTTTAATTAGTTTTAACAAAAAAAAAAGTTTAAATATCTGAGTGGGAAATTTAATTACAATCAAGGGTAGTTTGGTAATTAAGTCCTATAATTATTTTTATCAACGTTCGTATTTATATTAAAATTAAAATATATTTTATGTAAAAGCAAATAGTAGTGTTTATATTTATATATATATATATATATAAACAACAAAGAAAACGCTACAGCCTGAAAAGATTTTCAGACATTGCAAAAAAATCAAAAATCATTTTCTTTTTTCCTTTTGTTTTTCAGTTCTGTCTTCCTCCTTCCAGGTAATAATTTTCTCTCTCTTGTTTATTTTCTACGGATATTTGAACGCTTTATTTAGATATTTATCTTTAAAAGGTGTCCTGATTTGAATTGTAAAAGCAAAAAAGAACCATAAGCAAAGCAACGGTTAATTTCTTCTGGGTTCTGATTTTTGTGAAATCTGATAAATTTTTTCAATGAAAACTTTAGTATGTTTGTTTTTGTGATTTGGGTTTTCTTTGTTTTCTTAAGTTTTGTATCGTTATAAAGATAGGTAGAAATGATTTTTTTTTCGATTAAAATGTTTGTATTTAGTTTGCGTACGCAATTTGGGTAAGCCTATGGAAGCTTAGGATTCATTTTGATCTCATAATGGTTCTTTGTAAACCAGAGAAGATTTATACTTAATTTGGTTCTTTTTGGTTTTGGGTGCAATAATAGATGGGAAGGGAAGGGAAGGTTGGCCATTCAAGCAATTTTAAGAAAAGGGTTAGATCGAAACATGAGGGTTCAGATGATTCCGATGAAGATTATGTAGCTTCGGAGGGAAATGAAGGATCTGATGATGATGCTGAATATTATTGTTCTTCCTTAGATGAATGTGCATCGGAAGAGGGTTTTCAGGGTTACAATGAGGAGGAAGAGGAAGAGGTGAGAGAGGTTGTTAGATTGAAAAGAGAACGGATATCTTCGGTAAGGGAGAGGAAGATTCTGGATAAAAAATCTGTAAAGCGGGAAAGCATGTCTGTTGAAGAAGATGAAGACAAGGATTTTCAGGAGGAAGAAGAAGAAGAGGAAGAGGTGAGAGAGGTTGTTAGGTTGAAAAGAGAACGGATATCTTCAGAAAGGGAGAGGAAGATTGCGGATAAAAAATCTGTCAAGCAGGAAAGCTTGTCTGTTGAAGAAGATGAAGACAAGGATTATGAGGAGGAGGAAGAAGAAGAAAAGGAAGATGATGATGAGGAGTTCACTCCAGATGTAGAAGATTGTTTGGATGAGGAATTTACTCCAGATGAAGAGGATTGTTTGGATGAAGAATTCACTCCGGATGAAGAGGATTGTTTAGATGAGGAAGAGGAATTGACTATGACAAAGAAGAAAAACAAAACAAAAGTTAGTAAGCAAGTTTTGCGGAAAAAGTACCCTTCTAAACAGAGGACAAAGAGGAAGAGGTCTGCAGTTTCTAAGAAGCCTTCGAGAAAACAAGGAAGGAAGAAACGGCGGTTGAAGAGGAAAAGGAGGGCTGAAGAAGATGATGATAATGATGATTGTGGTTTTATAGACAACACTCCAGCTCTGAGACAAATGAGCAGAACTAATGCAGGACGGAGAAAAGAGGCATATGTTGTACCATCAGATTCGGATTTTGTGTCATCTGGATCATCTGATTACGAGTATACTGTCTCAGAGGAAGAGAGAGAGCAAATGAAAGAAGCCAACCAATTTTTTGGAAGTTTAAAAACTAGTTTGAGGAGTTCATCAGCGTCAAAGAGAATTCAGGAGCTTGAAGAGCTAGGCCAACCTAAGAAAACTCCAGGAAGAAAGGGTAAGGAGAAGATAGAGGAAACAAAGGCAGAACTAATAAAGCCAGTTTGTGGCATTTGTCTCTCTGAGGAAGACAAACGAAGATTGAGGGGCACACTGAACTGTTGCAGTCATTATTTTTGTTTTACCTGCATTATGGAGTGGTCAAAAGTGGAATCTCGTTGCCCATTGTGCAAACAAAGGTTTGAAACTATCAGTAAGCCTGCAAGATCAGCAGCTGGATTTGATTCGAGAGAGGTGTTGATCCAAGTACCTAAGCGTGATCAGGTACGTTTTATTACTTGTAAGGATTTTAAGTGTAATAGTTTTTCATTTAATTTAGTTTCTTATTTGTGGTTGGAAATGGGCATGTTTTTCTTGTATACAGGTCTACCAACCTTCTGAGGAAGAACTGAGAAGCTATCTTGATCCATATGAGAATGTCATTTGTTCTGAATGCCACCAAGGTGGGGATGATGAACTCATGTTACTATGTGATATTTGTGATTCGTCAGCACACACCTATTGTGTTGGTCTCGGTCGGGAAGTACCTGAAGATAATTGGTACTGTGATGGTTGCAGGCCTGTTGCTACTGGGTCCTCTAGTTCCCAAGTTCAAGATTCTTTGCCTGATCATAGAATAATAAACAATTTGTACAATAGATTTTCACCCATGGTAAATTTTGGAGAAGGTTTAGACTCCATCGTAGGTCCTTCACCTCTTATGCCATCAATTCCCAATTTTGTGGGTTACTCATCTCCTAGATTTCCTGCTGTAGATATTCCCATTGTTTCTCCGGCATCTGGAGCAGGGGCTCCTACACTGACTGGAAGGCGATGGTTGCATCGCCAGATTCAAAATCTTCGTTCAATCAATAGGATGAATTTTATGGCTGGTAGGACTGATGGGATATTAAGCGCCAATATGGGCACTGATTTTGTGAACTCTCACACTGATCAGAGTACGGAAACAACAGTTCAACAAGCTAGGACTCAAGATACGGGAACTCAACATCAAACAGTGTTTGAGGAGAGATTACAGGATGATCCCTCTTCTTCAGTGCCAAGTAGGGACTCATCTTCTTCAAGGTTGGAAAATTTGAGAAGGCAAGCAGTTCAGGATTCAACCACCCCAACAACCAATACATCAATCAACTTGACGTTATGACCTGAACTTACTGGTATCAGTTCAAACGAGCAACTCCGTCAGTGCATCAATGGATCAAACATTGGACCTGATGGTTTTGCTTCACCTTTTTCTGTTAGAGATGAAAATAACTTTTCAATGGCCAAGGAACAGTTGCAAGGAATGGTCAGAAGCCATTTGAAAGCCTTGTCCACTAATATTGATTTAGGTAAGTTAAGCCCATCTGTAATCAATTCATGTCAGGGATATTTCCGGACCTATGGTCTGCAGTTTTTATTTGTCTAAAGAGCACGATTTTCATGCATAAATCATTAGTGTGTGCATCTGTTTCTCAGTTCGGTTTTTTAATCACATTAGTGTTTTGGAGTGATTTGTAGTTTGTGATTAATTGAGCCATGTCTTCTGTCTGGAAAATTTTCAAATGCTTTTTATGCTTATATATGCAGACAATGGTACTTTTAAGGACATAGCAACAAGTGCCATGCACACGTTATTGGCTGCGTGTGGGCTTGAGCATATGAGGAGCGAGGTTCATGTTGTGCCTCCACCATCAAATTGTACTCACATTGAAAGAGTGGCAACCGAGCAGGCAAGCTTAATGAAAGGTTGTTGCTTAACTTGTTTTGATTTTTTTGTAAAAGATGTAGTGAAGAGGATCATGGATACAAGATCCCCGCAGTGGTTAAGCTTAGGTCTTTAAATCTTTGATGTAGTAAATGTACTTTTTTTTTCTTGGTTAGCAGTCTAACCAATTTTTAAGTTGATTTATACTTACCATTCACTGACATTGAATGCCAAAAGTGCTCTATTCTCATTTGATCACCTAATAGATTGTTTAGACTGAACAAAGTCAATTTTCTGCTTCTCAGTGCTGATTGTTTTTACTGCTTGAGTTCTTTGTTCTTCTCATCTTTCCTTTCTTTCCCTTTGGTTGACGATTCGATTTTGTGTTTAGTTGCACTCAAAGTATGAGAATGATGCTACAGTTTCAATATTCGACGGAGAGAGCCAGTTACGCATAAGAACTAAGGTCCAAAGGCATGGGAAACTATGAAAAAAGATCATCTTTTTTATGTAGCTCAACTTTTGTTTCATTGGTTTTGTTAGGAAATTCCTTTCCCACTGGAAAGGACAAACAAGACAGTTGTTTCAGTTTATAGAGTTGTAATAATTAATAATAGATCTTTTGCCCTGCATTAACTAATCTGATATCCTAGGTTGCAGGTCAGAGCCGTTTTCTTGTCTTGATTTTCTGTTGTCTTTGCTGGAAAGCTACGTTAATCCAACTCAGGTGTGAGTTAAAATCATACCAGTATGTGAACATTTTCATGTATTTGGAGGTTTGGTTTTATACCCATGTCCGGATATGCCTTGGATGGTGAACAGTCCCAGTAACATAGGTCAAGTGTGCAGCTGATCTCAATAGGAACTATTCTAGGAGGCTAATTACTTCTCACATCATGTGGGGATAGACTTTTCAGGGTTGTAAGTTTAATAAAATATGATTTTAGACGCCTTCCTATGTTGTGCTGTGTAAGGAATTGAAAACAACATTCTTGGATTTAAATTATTCTTCTTTGATGATATTTATCTATCATGACCTGAAATTAAAAAAGATAAAGAGAAACTCAGCATCCAACAGAAGTTACATTAATTCATTCCTACACCTTATTCAACATTTTGCTTCCATCCATATTCACTAAAAAACAACATAACAAACCATAGGACGCAGGTCCCAAGGGTTTTGGGTCCGCAATTGGAGCAAACAATATGAAGGCAGAGTGCTTTTCATAAAATATCATCAAGAATTGTGGACAACAGCAGCCCTTGAATAAACTCACATCTTTCTGTCTTCTCTTCCTGATCCTCGACTGAAAGAAGAGTCGATTGAACATTTCTGTCGTCAAAACCAGACATCAGAAAAGCGGGTTAAAAGCCTTCAGATCACGGCATATTCTTCAAAGATACCGTAGCAAAAACATAGCAATAAAAAGAAAAGCTTGGACAAGCATGAAATTCCTCTTTTCTCAAACAAAATAAAAACCAAGACATCCTATAAACTGTCTCATCCTCTATTCTCAAAGAACAGCATTAAGTCTCTACTTCACAATCCCCCGAATATATGACATGGCTTGAAAGATAGCATCTTTTTGAGAAACAAGAAAGACGAACAAAACCACTTCTCCATGCCCATTTCACCTAATGCTGAACCTATCCCGTACGAAACAAGGTTACGACAAGATCTATGTTATCTAGGATTGTAAATATAAGCCAATAAAATACCATGTGAATTCGAAACACCAGCCCCCTGCAAGCAGAGGACAAAAGGAACAATCAAACATGACCTACCTTTCCAACTTATTAATGTCTGAACTTTTCTCAGTTGCACTTGTTTCGCTAGAAAAGTGAGGCTGGACACTAACAAAATCATCAACCATGGGCAAAATAAATGAAGACAACAACGGATCAGGTGCTGAATTGGATGAAGACAATATACAAGAACCCCCAAAGAGAGACTGTAGGTTTCCTTCTCGCAGCTCTTTTCTCAAACGAGATAGCATTGAATGAGATCCACCTTTATGCGATTTCCTTTTGTGCTGCATGTAACCACTTGTTAAGGAAATGAAAGTACAAAATAAGCCCTTAGAATGACTTAAGGAAGCCCTGCAAACAAAGCTAACAATTCTAAAAGTACACCACCAGTCAAGAGGGAGAGAGGGGCATCTGAGCCATCTAGCATACTGGTTTAAATGCTTTAAAATGGCCCAGAAGTTTTTGAGGAAGAACAAAGATGATAAAGTTTGCTGGTAAGAAACATAACCAACGATCAAATTCTACAAATGTAGCAAACTCCAATGACAATTTTCAAGGCACATGGAACATGAAAAGAAACAACTTATTGATATAGTTTAAAGAGAAATTTGACTACTCATAAATAACAACTCATAGAAAAGGATATCTTGAATATATTTCCGTGGTGCAGGGTTATATGTGCAACCATATCGACTTCCACTTTCATTGCACAGACCGGGCATACCTGTAAAGAAAACAACGACAGAGTTTAGATTCAAGAGCGAACCTTTCCTTTGTAGAAGGCTCTCGAGCACCATGGAAAAGAAAATCCAGAAAGAGAAATTATAAAGCTCCTTTTCTCCAACCTTACTATAACATATCAACCTACAATTTGTCAAGTTACCAGCATCAATACCAAACTCGTAAGCAAAATTAACACTAGAGCTAACTTTTCATGTTAGTTGAACCAGAGCTCATATTCCAAATTAGATCTGGCAATTCGGAACATGACACAGAAAAATATAACTAAAACAAAAAATACACGTGAAAGTTGAAACAACATAGAAGATAACGCAAACTATCTAACACAAATTATTAATGTCACAATCTATATCACCTTAAAACAATATGAGTTGGAAAAACTAATCCGAATGAAACAAATACATGGATTGCTAGGTCTAGAACAAAAGTAGTTCATCCGAGAACATCAATATGCTAACTACACAAGACTTGTTTAAGTAAAACAGCAGCTAAAATATTAATCTTGAGGCTAAAGCTTAAAATTTGAAACTTGGGTCTATAACAAGCGAACCCCTTCTTAATTCCTTTTAGTGTTTGGATAAGAAATCAAAGCTTAACGCATTTATGCCACTTCGATCAATTACAAAGAGAAGATCATTGTAAAAGATTTTCAATATACCCATCTTGATTATAACACATAAAAAAATGAAAAAGAAACGAAAATCAAAGTAATACCCCATTTTTAGCCTCCATGGGATGCTCATCATCAATGTGACAGCACAAGCTGAGGATATCGAAATGTTCTGAACAAAAAGGAGATGGAAATTCCTCTCTTATATCATCTTCTCCATCTATTTCTTCAAACCCCATAAACATATCTGCATTTTGAACCCATTTCTAAGCGTCAATAAAAAATAAATAAAAAACTTGCTAAAAATATAGTCAAGTTGCTCCCTTTACTTCCATTTTCCACCACGCATAAAAAGCAGGAAAAAGAATTAACCCCAAAAAAAGTAGAAAAGGAAAGGATGGGATTCAAAGATTACCTGACCGTGATTGAAGAGTAAATTGGTATCTCTTAGAAACTGAAGAAAGGCGGGTACTCCATGAATCAGCGTCCATTTCTAAATCACCCTGGGAGCTGTTTGAGCTCTGACCTTGGATTTGTGAAGAAGAATAAATTAATAAATTTCCAAGAAATTAAAGTTGGGGAGGCCAGCTACTTGGGTCTTTCTTGTTGTTTTGGAGATGAATTTCGTCTAAAAATAAAAAGATCATCTACCAATTCTTCCAGTGGATTTTCCTAACAAATTTTTCATAAAAAGTTAAAACACAAATTATTCGACAAAATACAGTCAGTGCTATATATAACAAACATCATCTCTAATCTTAAAATATATACATAATATATCTTCTATCTTTCGAATAATAATAAATATACTCTATAACAATATTTTTTTATTAGTCAAAATTGTTGTAAAAACCACTTTTTATTGGTTTTTTATTTTTTAGAAAAAATATCAGACTAAAACAAAACTAGTCTAATTTTTGTGGATTACATCAAACATTGTGTGATAAACATCAGTTTCCAATAGATGTCGCATATAGATTAAAGGTTTATCAAGGATGATCAATTGGTTCAAGCTTCCAGAGATTTCCTTAGCCAAGTAGTTAGCGACTTTGCTGCCATCTCTCGATAAAAGTCTAAGCTTCTCTTACCAATCTTTAGCAATCCAAATGTGGAGCAATCTAACTTCTGCTATATTGTTTACACAAGCAAAACCAGAAGGTAAAATTTCCAGTTAGAGAGCATTGTTGGTTTCCACTTCCACTTGTCAAAATCCCTGCTCCCAAGCTAGTTTCTACCCTTCAAGCATCGCCTTAGCTTCTACCTGAAAGATATCAACCAAGCTTGTCACCATGCCAAAACCCACAAGCCATCCCCTATGGAGTCCTCTTATAACTCCTCCAATAGTCGCTCTCGATTAAGACACTGAATTCGAGCCACCCACATTAATCTTGGTCCAAGCAGTATCAGGGAAATGCTAGCACTTCCTCCAACTAGTAGAAATATCCCAAGTAGGCATCCCAGTTTTGAGGTTCAACAACCTCGTCCATGCTTCTGTTGAGGCAATAAGCTCGTGGCTATTACTACTAGCGTTCTTAAAAATACAATCATTCCGATTCTTCCAAATTAACCAGCAAACAATAGAGAAGAAGGTGCTCCATTCACCGCTTTGGATTGATAATTTCCCTATATTCTTAGTGTTCCATAAGATCCGCTCTACAAGAGGAAGGTTAAAGAAAACTCCCCAATTGAAGTTTGGAATAACAACTTCCAAACTACTTGGGCAAATCTACAATCCCTAACTACATGCAAAGTAGATTTAACAGTTAAACCACAATGATCGCAAAAAGGATAGTGAGACATACCTCACTTTGTGCCTTCCTCGTTAGTCAAGATCCTTGCGTGAGCCAGCTATAAAAGAAACATATGAACTTTTTGTGGTGCCAAAAGTTTCCAAGTGTACTTATTACTAATTAAACTTCTGTTTTCTCACGGAGCAAATGCCCTCTTATAAGTTTTCGACAAAGAGAAAGTACATGCTGACGTCCATCTCCACGCAAGATAATCCAATCTAGTTCCTTTAACAGGAGGATTGCAACCCAAAATACGTAACACTATGTCTTAAGGAAGAACAGAATGAAAAACTTTTATTAAATTAGTTCTATGTAATTATCTCTTTTATCTCAAATTTTAATAAAACTAACTTTATTCCTAAATTAAATACATAATAATGAATTTTAGTTAAAATATTAATTCATTAATCATATTTTAACTGAGCGAAAAAAATCATATTTTATTTATATAAAAATATTTTTTAATAAATAAATTTATATTTGTAAGTTTTAATAAATATATAATTTAAATCTCTATCACATATATAATAAAGAGTTTTAGTGTATTTTAGAAACATTTAGTTCAAACGGCGAGTTTTAGCATAGCTCCTCAGAAATACTTTTGGGATAAAAAGTATTTTTGAGATAAAAATATTGTTAAATAAGATGTTTCAAACGTGTTTTTGACAAAAAAATATTTTGCATCAAAAAAGCATTTTTTTTAGCCAAAAGCAAAAGCAAAAGCAAAAGCAAAAAATTTTAATTTTTGCTTTAAAGTGTTTAGAGAAGTAATGTTGAAGTAACCCTAAGTCAATTTATATGTTACCATGTGTCACCAACAATTTTTGACACATTAGCAAATGTTAAAATATGTCTGCAATTGACTTCACAATAATATAATTTCTTTTTGATAATTGGGGATGGGGATTGTGTAACACCCCTAACTCGTCGGAACAGGGTTACGAGACACTACCAAACAAATCACATCAATATTCGTACTTTAAACATTCATGGTCATAATTATGAAAACACAATCATATTTTCCCTTACGAGACTCTTCAAAGCCTCAAAACATGCTTAGAAGTGGTTCAGGACCAAACCAATAACATTCGCAAACTTTGTGAAACTTATAAAGTTTTCAAACATTCTAGGGTCACACGCCCGTGTGAGTTCGTCGTGTACCTCACATAGTCACCAGACACGCCCGTGTTGCAGACCGTGTGAAAACAAGGAATACATTCTGACTTGCATCACACGGCTGAGGACACGCCCGTGTGCTATGGTCGTGGGAAAACTGGAGAGGTTACTAACTTGGGTCATACGGCTGGCCACACGCTGATGTGCCAGCCCGTGTTTCACACACAGTCAACAGACACTCCCGTGTGTCTAGACTGTGTAAAATCAGTAGGGTATTCTGACTTAAAATCGAAGGGCTACCCCAAGAGACACACGGCCGTGTAGCATGACCGTGTGTTGCACACAGCTGAGACACACGCCCGTGCTCTTCTCGTGTAGACAAAAATAGACTATTTGCATAACCATTTTGCCACCCTATTTCACAAGTATACACAAGTATAATTTGCATCAATAATTCAACCCAATTGGTAGTCACTTCATAACAATTCATACACATATCATGCCATTTCATCTTTAACCATTTCACTACTCAATTCAATACCATTTGTACATTCAAACACATACTAACTAGCATGATTCATTCCCCATTACTTACCTATTCAATCATATACCAAGGAACATATCATACTCCTCAATACAACCTATTTCAATATGTGTTTTTACTACCATCAATCACACACAAAGCTTGACTCATAAATCATCTCTTAACCATTCATTTATTAAGTCCAAATTCATGTTTTTCATAAGTAAATACTCAACATATACCAAATAGCCAAATGATCATCTTGAATCATCACCAACCATACCAAATTATGCCATTACACAAGACAAATTACACATCAAACATAAGTCATTAATAAACCATATAAAATAGCCAAATACATCACCAAAACCTTTATAAAAAAGACTCAAACCTATACATGCCATATAACCAAGTCATAAGTGTATAAATACCGAAGTCAAAAATCGGATAGTGTGATGCGATCTCCGCCGACTTTCAACCTAGCAAACATCCGAAACACTATAAAACATAGAAAAATAACACAAAGTAAGCTATAAAGCTTAGTAAGTTCGTATGATAATAAACTCGTATTATTAAATAACTACATTTAAAACCATTATTCCAAACATGATATAATTCATATGATTGCACAATTCTATCTCGTATACATGCACATAGTTAATCAAGATTTTCATGAGTTTATTCATTCAAAACATATATGATTTTAATACTTCTTATTAATTCATTCACATCTTCATATGCACCAGCAATTACATATCTAAACTTTATTCAATTCAATTACCATCACCTTTTCTTTAGCCAAGTGAATTATGTGAAATATCATCAAATAACGGTATTTCGCACACTATGTGCCATATGTATATTTAGTTAAATCAACTATAACTCATATCTCACATATCATTCAATTCATACCTCGTTATAGCCAAATAAACACATTTTTGGCATGGAACATACTTATACATAAATCTTTCTCATTTCATATACATGATACACTAAAAACTTACCAAATTACCTTCATTTGATTCTTATATAAGTTCTGTACGAACCTGTATCACTTAATTCAACTGTACTTTCCTTCTTGTCTTGATTATGCTCGTTGAACCATTCGGAATTGTTAAGGATACTCGAAAATCACATAAAGCTCATACAATGACATATCCCAGATATGGTCCTACATGTTATCACATATCGATGCCATGGTCCCAGACAGGGTCTTACACGAAATCATATAACGATGCCAATGTCCCAGACATGGTATTTACACGTAATCACAATACAATGCCAATGTCCCAGACATGGTCTTACATATAATCACATCTCAGTAATCCTAATGTCATGACATTTTACTCCTAAGGTTCGTACGGGGATTTCGAATGTCGTAACTTCGTCGATTCTTGCTCGTATTTGCTCGTTCAACATTCGTAACAATTCAATGATAATGAAACATATATAATTCAATTCAATTCAATAATAAATAAGCATTTATAATATAATTTAAATACATTTATTAGCATATGAACTTACCTCGTTCGCTGTAACGACGAATTAAATTGACTAATTCGATACTTTATTTTCCCTCGTTCTAGATCTGAATCTCATTTTTCTCAATCTATATAATAGAAAATTTTACTTATTTAATCATTAATTCATTCAATTTAACACAATTTATACTTTTTGATAAAATTATACTTTTGCCCCTATTATTCCACATTTTTGCAATTTAGTCATTACACATAAAATCACAATTTCATAAAATTAAGCACAAACCCAAGCTAGCCGAATTTTACCCAATCATATAACAGCCCATATTTTCAATTTATTCATATTTTTAACCACATAATTTCATAATTTCACAAATTTGTCCATAATTTGCATTTTTACTCAAAATCACTTTGTAAAATATGTAAAACTAACATCTAACTTCCATATTTCATTATCAATCATCAAAAAACATGAATATTCATCAATGGCATCTCACAAAATCTATAACAGTTTCGAAAGCGAAGATACGGGCTAACTAAATTAAGCTGCAACGTGCTCAAAAACATAGAAATTATTAAAAACGGGACAAAAACCGTACCTTAATTGACAAAGGAAGCTTGGTCGAATGTTTAGCCCTAAAAATGGCTGATTTTTCTTTCTCAAATTCGGCTAAGATGATGAATGAATAGGAAAAATGTGTTTGTTTTATTTTAATTATAACTTAATAACTAAATTACAAAATTAACCTTAAGAACTTTAATATTTACACCACTTGCCATGCTATCATCTTTCACTATCTCATAAATGGCTATTTGCCACATAAGGACTTCTATATTTAAGTTCTATAGCTATTTGACACCTTTAGCTTATAGAACGCAACTTTTATGCTTTATACGATTTAGTTCTTTTTACCGAATTAAGCCTTTAAACAGTAAAATTTTTTTATGAAATTTTCATACAATAATTCTATCATGTTGTAAACCATAATAAAATAATAAAATAAATATTTTGGCTTTGGATTGAGGTCACAAAATCACTGTTCTGATTAACCCTAAAAACGGGCTGTTATAGAATGAGGTTGGTTGCTTCGAATCGAACCCAAACTCTTATACTTCATAATTTAATGTTCTTATCACTTGGTTAAGAAGTTGTTGCCCACACTATTATAACTTTTAAATACGCTGATAAATGTTATTTAAAGAAGGTTTCACGCACAAATTGATATTTAAATTATACTCTCTCTTTTTTTTTATCTTGGTACTTAAACTTTTTTTTTTTGGTTATAAGTCATACTTCTATTTTTTTCCTAAGTTGGTACTTCTGTTAATCAAATCGTTAAATCTATTTTTTTAAATGCTTAACCTATAAACTGGTACTTAAACTATGCAATTTTCTCATTTTGGTATCTAATTTTTTTTGTAACAAGTGATACCTAAACTATTCTTCTGCTACTCATTTACACAAAAATGTTATATCTGTTTAAAAAAAGTTTCACTCAATAATAAATTTTCACATCATATAAACTTAAAAAATATTTTTTAACTCTTTCATTTTTTTTCTTTTATAACATATGGCAATAATAATTTGCCACGTGATATAAACTATTCTTCTTTTATGACGCATGAAAATACTAGTGATAATTGAAATTCACCCTCTTGAGATCAAAATGCTGACGATTAATTTTGTTTTCAAAGTTCATCACCTACTTGCTTGACCTAACAAGATCAAAAATTTTATTTCATCAATTAGAATCAGTGCTTTTAGAACTAGATTGGAATGAACAATCAAACTAGTTGGGGTATTGGCCTAAAGATAGGGTTGAATTGATTGATCCGCAAACTGATTAGGTCGGTTGAACCAAGCTAAAAAAAAACAATTGAATTAGTTTTCTCTATTTTAAATATTTTTATTTTATTTTATTTTATTATTTTTAATAATTTATTTGATCGAACCCAAAGACCTGAACAAATCAAGAATTGGTGGCCTGATTGGCAGGGCGAAGCCAAAAAACTTTTTGGGGGCTGGCATTAAATTATATATTTTTATGATAATAAAAATGCAATTTCACCATTTTAATAGCCTATCTTTCTAATTTTTAAATGATTAAATCAAAAATTTATCATTTTTTAGGGGTCAAAATATAATTTTACCATTACTAATTTAAAATTTTATAAATTATAAAATGGCCTAAATGCAAAAAATTTCATTTTTTTGGGGGGGGGGTTGGACCCTTGCCAACCCCCTAACTTCATCACTATTGATCGGTTCAACCATTGGTATAGTTCTAAAGAAAGAAGAAAATAAAAAATAATATAAAAGAGAAAATTAATACTTTTTCTACTATCAGCAGCTTTTTGATGGGTTTTAAGAAATATATTTTCAGACATTCAAGATTTATTTTTAAACTAACGATGATGTCTACATTTTTCAATGTTCTATAGTTTTGGTTCTTATAAATAATTGAAGCTGTGATTGATGTTGTTTGCTCCAAATAGAAATTATGTTTTACATCCTACATTTTAATTTATGCAACATCTTCCTAAAAGCACTAACCCATTATTTATGTTTTATGTATTATTACAATTATTTATGAATTCGTACTAAAATTTATTAATATCATTTTTAGTTTCACATTTTTTATTCAAATACTATAACTTTTATTAAACTCATATAATTAATTTGTTTAAATATTAATTTATTATCATGAATCTATTTAAATATTATTTCTTAAATGTCAATTTCTCAAGGGGTTTAATTAATTTTTTTTTGTTAAAGTTCAAGGTTTTTTACACTCCTTAAGCCTATATTAAATATTTATAAAACATATTATAAATATTTATAAATATCTTCTTACCTTGTTACCATTGGAAAAGAGAATGGGTGAGAAAGGATTGGGGCTTTGAATGTCATCTCCATCCATACCCATACTTGTAGGAGAGTGCAACAACTGTTTAATTCGAGGGCTTTTCAAGAGGTCACTCTCATAAGCTCCTTGTACAAGAATGCTAATAGAGCATACCTTTAGTTGTATATAAAGACACGAGTGAGGTACTCAAGCAAAGGCAGATACATGAAATGGTAGAGATTATTTGACTTATATTAGCATTCCACCAATGATGTACAATATGTAAGTAGGGGTAAACATTCGATCGAATCGAATTGAAAATTTTCGAGTTAATCGAGTTTTCGAATCTTATTTTATCATCCTAACTTTATTTGAAATTTTCTCGGAGTCGAGTGAGATGAAATTCGAATCGAATATATTTGTTCGAGTTAAATTTTAAAAAATAATTTTGGATCCTTGTAACCACTGTCACCCATCGTAATAAAATTTATCCACCTTAATTAAAATTTTTATTAACTTTCATCACCTCATAATTTATTTATTAATCTTTTATATACGGGTTAGCTTCTTTGTTTGCTTAGTTGCTTCAATTATCTTCAGATTCTTGTCACTATGTATTTTCGAATTAAAAAATATATTAGATGTAAAAATGTGATTTTTTAATAAAAATTATTTTAAAGATAAAACGTGAAGTTGATACCAATATAAAATTTTAACATGAATATTTAATGGCATAATACATAATTTAATTTTAATATAAATATTCAATATGACTAAACAATCAAATAATATAAATAATATAAATAGTAGATATAAATAAAATTATTACTATTTATGTTTAGTGATTTTTTTTAGATAATTTTAATTTTTTATTTGAGAGTAAAGGGTGAGAAGTAAAAATTTAGGGGGAAAATAAAAAGTTTTGGGAGATAAAAGTTTTGAGGGAAAGTAAATAGGGGAGAGTAAATTTTTGGAGGGAAAATATTAAAAAAAATTGGGGGTGGATTTGGGGTAGATGGGAGGTGGGATTGAAAGGAAGTAAAAATTTTAAGAGGAAAGTGGGAGGGAGTAAAAATTATGGGGGAAATAAAAAGTTTTGAGTGTTTTTGGGAATAAAATTTTGAGAAAAAGTAAATGGGAGAGTAAAATTTTAGTGGAAAATGGATTTTGGGTAGATTGGGGGGTTGGGATTGAAGGGGAGTAAAAGTTTTGGGGGGAAAGTGGGGAGTAAAAGTTTTAAGGGAAAAGTAAAAAGGTTTGGGAGTTTGGGGTAAAAATGTAAAATATTATAGTTTGATATTCGAATTATTCGAATTATTCGAGTTATTCGAATTCGAAAACTCAACTCGATTCGAACTCGAAATTCGAAAAAAAATTCGAGTTGACTCGAATAACTCGATTAACTCAAATAACTCGATTCGTTTAACTCAAAATTCGAATTTTTTTTTTATTTTTTCGAGTCGAATCGAGTTTTGCTCACCCTTATATGTAAGCACTAACATATTGCTTGAACACTTTATTGACCATATTGTTTGCCAACAAATGCTCAACCAATGTTTTTAGCCATGAGAACTTTAGTTAGCCCTAGTTTATACCATCCTTATCAATTAGATAATGCTCGATCAACGTTGACATTTCCACTTCAAGATCAATTTAAGATTGTCTAGTTGAAACAACTCCTTCAGTTGGAGGCCCATGATTAGGGTTACATCTTCCAAGGTGATTGTGGCTTCATTGCAAGGAAAGAGAAAAGTAAAGGTCTCCAATCTCTATGTAATGATTTGATTTCCATTGGTGTCGAAAAATGTGATTCCAGATGTAACATCCCGAAATAGGGCCTAGTCGGAATAGTGGTTTTGGGACCACAAATCCGACATTAAAATATTTATTTTATGATTATTATGAGGCTTGGAATATGAGAATATGCATGTGATAGAGTATTATGAAGAAATTCTTTGAGTAAGGTGTCCAATTGGAAATTAGGGACTAAATTGAATAAATTGTAAAACTTAGATTCTAGAAGCAATTTGTATGAAATTGCTTTAGATTATAAATTAGAAGGTCTTAGAGAGCAATTTGCCCAATTTTTAAATTTTTGGACAAAAATGGGCTTGCATGGATAAAATTTTAAAGAATGGACTTAAGGGCATTTTTGATCATTTGGCATTTTAATGAAATTAAATGAGAAAAATGAACCAAAATCAGCTCATTCTTCTTCTCCATGCTGCCGAAATTTCAAAAGTCTCCATAGCTAGGGTTTCCAAGCTTTCCAAGCTCAATAGTAAGTGCTCCCAAGCCCCGTTTTTAATGTTCTTTGTATTTTTGAAATCCTGGTAGCTTACTCTCTTCATTTCTACCTATATTTCATGCTAGGGTTCATGTTTAAAAATTTACCCATGCATGAGTTACTTGTATTTTGATGGATTACGGAGGAATATGAAAATTGGATGTGTGTTAAACATCTTTTCCTAGGTGATTTTCATAAAAAAAACCCTTAGAGGGACCTTTTTGCAAAAATTGTAAAATGTGTGGTAGAAATGTGAAAATAATGGAAAATTTGAGCTACCATAAGAGGGAAAAGTGTTCGGCTAGGCTTGGGTAAGGTAGAAATTGCATGTGTTTCATTATACGAGCCTAGGGACTAAATCGTAAAAAATGAGAAAGGTTAGAGGAAAAACTGTCATTTGGACTGGGGTTGGAATTTAGACTTGAAATGTATCATGTGGAGTGTTAATGATTTAAATTTTGTTGTTATAGACCCCGAGGAACAAATTTCGGAGGTCGATCGAGGAAAACGAAAGGTTTCGAAATAACTGAAACCTATCACCGAAACAAATACCAAGTAAGTTCAGATAACTCGAAGTAAACTCATAATATGCACAATTACATGATTTATGAATGCATGATAATTTCATTTGTTAATGGCATAAAAATACATGAAATGCATCTTTGATAATGACTTGTTGAAAAATGTCTCAGTTGAGGTTAAAAAAGGAAATTCGATGGATAAACCATGATTTACATGTGTAATGAGATTTTGCATGTGTTGCAGTAAGGATTTTGCCCGGACGGATAATTCGTTGCTCTCAATTATGAAAAGGATCTAGCCCGGACGGCTGTTCTTTTGGATGATCGAGCCTCCCAAAGAATATATGTGCATTAAGGATTTAGCCCGGACGGGTAAACCGATTAGGGTTTGAATTTAGCTTGGACTGGTAATTCGGATCCGAGCTCAGTAAAAGTGTTTGTCATTGTAAGGGATTTAGCCTGGACTGGTAATCCCGACATCACCTTATGAGTTCACTATATAATGGATTTAGCCTGGACTGGTAATTCCGCCATAAGATGTGATGTTCACGGGAGTGCATACCTGAAATGATCATTTGTATGAATTGACGGTTAATGGATATTCCATCGAGATTTCCTAGAAACTCAATGAGATTAATATGAGATATAGGTACAAAATGAGATGTTGAATGATGAGCTCATCTAAGATAAATTACATGGTGTTTTGTTATGTAACTAACTCATTGATTGAGTGTATGTGATAGGGAAGCCATTTCATGCTTATTATTTTATTACCCAATTTGGTTGTATGCTAATTACTTGGTAAGTTTACTTTCCAGTTATTCGAGCTTACTAAGCATGTAAATGCTTACCTCTCTCTTTTCCCTGTCTTATAGAGCTCGAGGACTCGTAAGGATTGGAAGATGGTTGGAGAGTCAACACACTATCAACTAGTCCAGCTTTGGTATAAAGACATTTCTATTTTGTTCAATGGCATGTATAGAATTTTTGAGTATTTTGTTATATGTGTCATTTGAATTGCCAAATGAAGGCATGTAAAGACGTACTTATTTTTTTTGTATAAGGCATGTAAATGCATGTTTATATTCATATGTGATGGTTTGTTTATAATTGATAGTGAGTCACAAGAACAAGCCAATTATGAATGTTTTAAAGTGACATGGAAACCCATAAATACAAGATGGGGAGTAACTTATCATGTATGAAACCAATGATATGAGGTTTCTATACAATGAGTTTTGTCAAGATCATTTATAAGAATATAATCATGTTTTACTTTGTATCTGGTAATCATTAAGTATAAGTGATGAAAAGGGTGACCAAAGGCTTGGAAATAACCTATTAGGGTCCACATGGTTGGCTACACGGGCGTGTGTTTAGGCCATGTGCGACACACGGCTCACCCCTATGGGTGTGTGTTATGGCCGTGCGTCCCCTGCACCTAAAATTTTAAGTCAGTGTTGTACACGGACAAGCCACACGGGCGTGTGTCTTGGCCATGTGTCCCTAATTGTATGATAATGTTAAAGTCAGTGTTGCACACGGGCCGAGGGCACGGGCGTGTCCCAAGCGACACGGGCGTGTGTGACCACACGGCCTCACCACACGGGCGTGTGACACTTCAAAGTAAGGGAAATTTTCTAAGAGGCCCAAAGTTTATTGAATGTTCCGGGTTCTGTCCCGAACTGCCCCTAGGTATGTTTTAGGCCTCGAAGGCCTGTATAAGGGACGAGATGTACATGTTTGAAAAGTTTTAAATCTGGGCGAAACTTGGTAACCCGATTTGGTATGTTTGTAAATATAAAGTCCCGGTAACGCCTCAAAACCTATCTTGGCGTCGGATAAGGGTGAGGGGTGTTACACCAGACCTTATTTCTATAAAATCGAGTCCATAAATATTAAATAAAGATATTTACAAAGTTATTATATTGATGAAATGAAATTGAGATGGTCAATTTAACCTAAATGGTGGTCAATTAGGGTTCAAAGATTAAATTGTAAAGTCCAATCGCTATAGATTTTTAATTGGTAAATGGCTTAGGGACTTAAATTGCAATTAATTAAAGGTTCAAAATAAAAATAGGTTTTTTTACCTAAATAATACAAAAAAATAAAATTAATAACTGACATGGCATGCCCATGAGATTATTTACCAAAATGGTATGTTTGCTACAGTGTTTTACTAGTGTCGCCTATCAAATTGGCGGCACCGAACTAAAATGTAATGATCTAAAATATTTAGGGACATGAAATGCAAATTTTCCATTTTGAGTGGCTGCTGGAAAAAAAAAGTGAAAGGTTGGCGCCTGACAATGTGGCTAATTGCCGTGAAAACCCTCCTTATTTATTATTTTCTTTTTTTTCCCCTTCAACTCCCTACATTGTGTTTAAACAAGCCCTTAACCTATTTTTGTAGTTAAATAAGCTCTTAATTTATGATTTTTACTCATAAAAGCCATTTATTTTAATATTAAAGTAAATATATTTTACCCATATTAAAGGGCTTTTTAGTATATTAACCTTGCTAGACGGTGTGTTGTTGAATCTGGCACCTACATTGTAGAAATTGTTTGATTATTTTCAATACTTAAGAACCAATTAAAACATGATGGAAGGCTAATATACTAAAAAGCGCTTAAACTATTATATTTTGTTTAAACAAGCTTTTATACTATTTTTATAGTTAAATAGGCCCTTAAACTATAATTTTCACTCATGAAAGTCCTAAATTTTATGTTGATGTGAATTTGATGAGAACAGTTTATTAAATAAAATTTTAAAATTTCTTGAGATTGCTTATATACATGACATTCTTAACTTATATACATGACATTCTTAACTACTCTTTTGAAAATTTTAATTACTTTTTTAGATTTTATGTTGATGTTAAAGTATATATAAATTTTATTGCATTAACAAGAAATTAAGACAAGAGCTTAAAATTCAAAATATATTTACTTTAATATTAAAAGAAAGGGCTTTTATGAGTAAAAATCATAGGTTAAGAGCTTATTTAACTAAAAAAATAGGTTAAGGGCTTATTTAAACACAATGTAGTGAATTGAAGGGGAATAAAAAGAAAATAATATATAATAAGTATTTACAAGGCAATTGGCCACATTTAAGGTTTGGTGCCACCATACTGTCAGGCGATAACCTTTCACTTTTTTTTCCAGTAGCCATTCAAAATGAAAAATTTTCACATCAGGTCCCTAAATACTTTAAATTATTACATTTTAGTCCGATGCCGCCAATTTGTCAGGCGGCACCAGCAAAACACTGTAGCAAACATACCATTTTGGTAAATAATCACATAGGCATGCCATTTCAGTTATTAATTTTATATTTTGTATTATTTAGGTAAAAAAACCACAAAAATTAAACTATGTTTAAGTGTGTTAGTGGACGGTAAGATGAATGGGCCATTAACTTAAACAAATTAACATTTATTTAAATAATTTAAGTTTAATTAGCTTAATTAACAAATTAATCCCACTATATAAGTGAGATTTTAGTGGAAAGAGAGA
Source organism: Gossypium hirsutum (assembly GCF_007990345.1). Lineage (NCBI taxonomy): Eukaryota > Viridiplantae > Streptophyta > Magnoliopsida > Malvales > Malvaceae > Gossypium > Gossypium hirsutum. The sequence continues at coordinate 78,562,181 of NC_053436.1, forward strand.
TAAACTCATCTTCTCGAACAAAATATAAGAAGAGAAGAATAAGAAGAAAAAAAATGCCATCAAGGGTTTTCAAGCTTTTAGCTTCAATTTCAAGCAAGTCCCTAGTCATTTTTCTTTTAATTTTATAGATTTTTTTTATTAGTGAAGTTTTGATGAGATGGCATTGTAGAGAATTGAATGTTTTAGGTGTTAAATTGAATGTGATTAAGAGCATGTATTGAATTGAATTGTGTGACAATATTGAATATCGAAACTGTGTACTGGTTAAATTTAGGAAAAATGAGTATGATATAGGATGCTGAATGGTCTAAAATGTATAAATGTATTGATGTTGAGATTGAAAGGTGATATATGCTTACAATGTATATTGATTCGGTGTTACCCGAATAACAATCTCGAGTACCATTGAATTAGTTGGCATGCCTTAGGTTGAAAACCATCATTGTCGGGCTATTTGGGATGGTAGGATAAGTAAATTGTGAAAACCATCGTTTTCGGGCCAGCCGTGATGGTAGGATAAGTAAATTGTGAAAACCGTCATTTTGGGGCTATCAATGATGGTAAAATGTAAGAATAGTGAAAGCCATCATTACCGAGTCATTTGGGATGATAATGTATTGTATAGGGCGAAACATCATTGTCGGACCATTAGGGGTGGTATAGTGAATATAGATAGCAAAAGTCATTGTTGTCGGGCAACCCGAGATGACAAGAATAGTATACGAAGATATGGAATGTTGATGAAATGATATATTGTGCTTATATGTGTGTTATAATAGATAAGGTGTATAAATTATTAATGACTTGAATTGATTTTACCATTGATATTATATACCTTGTAATAAATTATTAATACATGTATTATTTTATTTTAATTCATGGAATTACCACTGAGCGTTTTCGCTCAACGTACGGTTTGTTTTCTCCGTGCATAGGTTTAGTAGATCCTTGAGAGTGTGATAAATAGATCCAACATCTAGAAGGCAATCCCTGACTCAACAATGTTTATATAAATTCCATTTAATTTAAATATGACATGTACCTAGGTTGAGTTAAATTTGGTACAAAACTATGTTTATATACACTTTTAGTTTGTAAAGGTTGATGTGTAAACTTTGTTAATAGAATATATGATGCGGTCGTTGAGAGCACCAAAAATAGCCTATTCCTTGTAAAATAATGAAAAAGAAATAGTAAAGGGGAAGTAGGGTCGAATCCTCAGGGACTGGATTATACGAATGCTTGTCTCTCGAAATCCTGGGTAGAATCGTGCCCAAGAAAACCTGCGTTCTTGGAAAAAAAATAAAAAACAGAATTTAAGAATTGATTTTGGAAGCGAAAATAAAATAAAAACAGAATTTAAAGTTTATTGAAATTATGATTACGAAAATAATAAAAATAATAAAGAGAGTTTTAAGAGAAAAGAAATTCTTATGGGAAAGTTCCAGCCTCCGGTTGTCTCATTCCGCCTTGGGCTCAATTCTTGGCTTTTGGATGATCCTTCTCGACTCAAGTAAGCCAGTTATAGTGGAAGAGGACGCCTACGACCACCAGCTCCAAAGATTAGATTTACAATTTTTAGGGAACCTGACTCTAGCCAGTAATCTATGCTAGATCAACGCTTCTCAATGGCGAATCCCACACCATTTTATCTCTTTGGCTCGCCAACCTCTGACGCAGTAAGTTAACGAACCGACTATGCAGTCCTTCCAAAACATACAAAGCGGCCGCCTTTGCATATGCTGAAAAGCTTACTTCTTAAGGGCCATGGACGGAAGCGTCAGCCCGTATTGCGGAGAAACGATGAATACTTGGCAAGAAGGCTAAGAACAGATTCTAGGCCTCAAGAACCCTTTTTGGGGAAATATTGACAACTTTTGGTTAGAAGGATTTTTTAGTGGCTCATGATAATGGAGGGAAAGCAAATAAATAAAAATATGGAAAAAGAAATTTTATTGAAAAGAAATATGAAAGAACAAAAGACTTTTGGGGGGAGAGTGTTTACAGAAAAAGATCCTCCAAATAGAGTCACTTCACCCCCTATTTATAGTGCTAGGGAGATAGTCTAATTGAACTTAAATTCCAAAAAGATAAATACATTTAATTAAAGATAATTAAAGATAATTAAAATAAAATCCTAAAATTAAATAATCCTAATATTTATCTTAATATTAATTATCCTAATATAAATAAAATAAAATAAAATAGAGTCTTCCAAAATAAAATCTCTTTTATTTGCTTTTAAGTCCTTGTGCCTTCCATGTTCGCACTTTTGGCACCATATTTGTCTCACGTTGCATATTGGCCCATTTAATCTCCAAATTGACGCTTTTTCCCTTGAATTTACTTTTCACCTCCAATTTAGTCCCTAAAAGATAAAAAGACATAAATAGCTCAAATTAGTAGGCTCAAGCTCAAAATAAACACATGATTAATATATAAAAACACGTCATTTTAGAGTATTATCAAATTCCCCCTACTTAGCCCATGCTTGCCCTCAAGTATGGTTCCTATCGACTGTGAAAGCTAGATTCTGCCATAAAAGAAATACCACTCCAAAGTTTCATAAAAATTAGTTAAAAACGCATATGAAAAATAAAGAGACCTCTAAGCTTGCTTTAAGTAAAACAGAAAAAGTATTCCAATTATTTCACACAAAAATTAAGATCGACTTGAGTTATGCCATTTAGGTAAATTACCAAACCTACTAAGACACCTTAATTATTTCCTCCTTTAGTCTCCGAAGTGCAACTTTATTAGTACTTATTTTTTTCTTCTTTTTTTTCCTTTTTTTTATTTTTTTAAATTTTATTATTATTTATTTACTTTGGAATATATTAAACCTTTTGACGCGAAGAGAGATGACAACCCAAGCACCCCACCCCGGTTACTTAGCCCAACATACTCCTAAAATTATTTATTTCCGGTTAGCGGAGTTTTACCCAACACGTCACACAACCTTTTGACGCGAAGTAGAATGACAACCCAAGCACCCTATCCCGGTTACTCAGTCAGTGATTTGAGCCATACTCATAACCTTGGCTAGCGGAGTTTTACTTGTCACGTCACACAACCTTTTGACGCGAAGTAGAATGACAACCTAAGCACCCTAACCCGGTTACTCAGTCAGTCACGATCTAAGCTGTACTCATAACCATGGAAAACATTTATTAAAAATTAAACGATATTTAAAATTCTTGAGAACTCAGGAAAGAAAAAAATTTAAGTGTCAAAAATAAGTTTCAATAATCACCTAATAGCCATGAACATTAATCAAGCATGCAATCATTTTAAATGTTCACTTTATATTAAACTTGATCAATTTTACGAAAAGCAAGATAGAATTAACCCTATTAATCACAATTATTTTTAGCCTAATAAAAATAAAACAGTGGAGATGGAATCAATTATGGGAAAAATCATAACTTCCTTAGAAGGTAAGAATCATGCATGAAAGTCAAACAGTAGGCAATTCCTGGTAAAATCTTGGGCATGAAAAGCAGCAGGATATTCTTAAAATAAATAGGCAGAAACGAGCACAAAACAACAACAACAACAATATGACAGCAAAAATAGCAGATAATAACAGTAACAACGAAGAATGCCTCCCCCCCACTTAAAACACATAGTCCTCGATGTGAAAGTAAAAGGAAAACAAATAGGTGGAGAAAAAAAAAGTTAGAAAAACTCCCCATGTAGTTACCGTCGGTTGGCGCACACGGTGGAGAAGAAGATGGCGAAGTGGCAAGAGGTGGAGACGAGGTGGGTAACGTGTGCAATGTTGGTTCGGCTTCGGGTTCTCACCATGGTGGCTAAGAAATCGGCGGTGGGTGGTGGAGGAGAAAGGAGTCGGCGGTTATGGAGAAATTTGGGGGAAAAAATGTAAGGTTTGGGGGTTTTATTTGCTGAAAAAGGGGTGTTTGGCTGCAGGTTTTGAGGATTCTAAGGCTAGAATAGGACTGTTTGGCTCCAGAGATATAGCATTCTGGACTGGAATAGAACTGTTTGGCAGCAGGGATATGGCATTTTGGGTTGGAATAGAACTGTTTGGTACCATGGATACGGTTGTTTTGGTGCACACTTTCTGTCTTTTTTTTTCTTCGTATTTTCGCTTCATTTCACCTAGACCGAAGAAGAGAAATTTATTAATATTTAAATAAAATAAAATAAAATAATAAATAATAAATAATAAAATAAAAAATAAATAAAAATAAAAAGAAAGATTAGGTTGCCTCCCAACAAGCGCTTGTTTAACGTCGCTAGCTTGACGCCTCCACTAGTATTGGGGCTGTTCCAGCTGAATTCTTTTGTTCTTATGAGCTTGAAAATTCTCATTTTTAACATGTCCACCATATTTGGGTTTAATCGTCCTTGCGCCTCTTTCTTTGGTTCCGTATTTTCCTCCAAGGGGCTGATCCCTTTTAAGTCGGCAATGGTCTCATCATTCTCCAAAAATGTGCATTTGAGATGTTCAGGAAGCGAATTTAATTTCAGATCTGGTGCCTGCACAACAGGAGGTAGAAGTTTAGTATTCATCGGAGCCAATAATTTATTAACAGATTCAAAATCATCAAACATCATTTTAGGTTTATCTCCATAAGATGAATCAAAAGTTTTTTCTACTGATGAGTCAATTATGTTGACACGGTTTACGTCCAAGACTTCACTTGGGTGACTAATAGTGCCATAAACGTTAAACTTCACAATCTCCCCGTCAAACTCCATCGTGAGGGTTCCGCTTCGTACATCAATCTTAGTATTCGCAATACTAAGGAAAGGTCGCCCCAACAAGATGTCTGAAGACCCAGGAGCGTTATCCTCCTCTATTTTATTACATAAAAATCTGCAGGGAAGATAAGCCCATTGACTTTGACTAATAAGTCCTCGAAGACCCCTTCGGGATGCACAATGGACCTGTCTGCCAACTGAATTGTAACACCTGTCTTTGTCAAAAAACTCGCGTTAAGTGATTCATAAATAGAATAAGGCATTACATTTATGGAGGCCCCTAAATCACACATAGCCTTCTTAATTCCCAAATGGCCAATTTTGCATAGAATAGCGAACATACCCCTATCTTTGCATTTAACCGGCATTTTTCGCTGTAGAACTGTAGAAACATTCTCACCAACACTTACCTTTTCATTACCTGTTAGTTTTCGTTTGTTGGTGCAAAGTTCTTTGAGGAACTTGGCATACCGCAGAATCTGTCTAATGGCATCTAACAGTGGTAAGTTGATCTCAACATTCCTGAATGTTTTGAGGATCTCCTTGTCTTCCTTACTTTTTCGACACTGATTTAATCGTCCTGGGAATGGAGGTTGTATTTTCGGTAGTAGGGGTTTCGCTCGGATCTATTCGTCGTTTCCTGGAGTCTCCTAGACGATTTCTTGACCAAGATTCTTGCCAAGAACTGGTTCCAGGACCTTTCCGCTTCATAACATTACTGCATTCGCATTTCGCCTCGGGTTTGGTTCTGTTTGTGATGGCAGTTTCCCTTGAGAGTTTAAGTTTTCAATTGATGTGGTCAACTCCCTTATGGATGCTTCGGTTTTCTGCTGAAAACCCTTCATTTCTCTTTGGAAATTGAGAGTTTGCTGTTGAAAATCAAGGACATTAGTTGCTATTTTATTGACCAAAGTTTCTAGAGAATTACCTGAATCTTACGACTGTTGTGGGGCTTGATTTTGGTATGGCTGGTTATATCGTGGATTAGCCCTATAACTAAAATTAGGGTGGTCCCTCCATCCTGGGTTGTAGGTATTGGGGTAAAGGTCGTATCGTCTTTTTGGTGGCCTAGGAAAATTTCCCACACCATCTAAATGGGCCATAGAATCGTCACACAGACTAGGGCACGCATCAGTCGTATGCTCAGGTGTAGCACATATTCCACATACTCGGGCTGGTTTCGATTTTTCTGTAACAAGGGAATTCACAATATTAGTAAGTCTATAAAGTCTATCTTCAATGGTAGAATTACTTAGTTGGTGAACCCTTCTAGGGGGTTCAGGATTGGCTCGAAATTGCTGGGAATTCGCAGCCATTGTGGAGATTAAGTCTCTTACTTGTTGTGGAGTCATGTTGACTAACGCTCCTCCACTCGTGGCATCTACCATATTCATCTCCATGGGTTTCAAGCCTTCATAAAAGTACTGGAGCAAAGACTGTTCTGTTATACCGTGTTGTGGGCAACTTGCACACAACTTCTTAAATCACTCCCAATAGTCGTATAGAGTCTCTGCATCTTTTTGCCTTATGCCCACGATTTCTCTTCTTAACTCAGTCGCTCATGATGCAGGGAAAAACCTGTTAAGGAATAAACGAGATAGATCAACCCAAGTTGTAATGGATCCAAGAGGTAAATAAAATAACCATTCCTTGGCTGAATCTGCTAGGGAAAAAGGGAAAGCGCGCAATTTAATTTGATCCTCAGTTACCCCCTGAGGTTTCATACTCAAACAAACCATATGAAATTCTTTTAAATGCTTATGGGGGTTTTCATTTTGTAACCCATGAAAAGTTGGCAGTAGCTGAATCAAGCCTGACTTTAATTCAAAATCAGTATCCATAGTAGGATACGCAATGCATAGTGACGGTTGTTCTATCGGCGCTTCGGTCAGTTGCTAAATTGTCTGAGCCATAGGTTGAAGTGCTAAATTAGGGTTTTCGTCAACCCTAGTGTTCAGCACTTCTTCAGGGGAATCGACTTCTTCTTCTTTACTTTCTAACGTTTGAGTAGGGTTTTCGTTAACCCTAGACTCTACTTCGTCGTCGATTCTAATTTCTGGCGGTGGATTGCTTTGAGTTTCAACCACCGCTGACTGCTTTTTCCTTAGTTTTGTTTCCTTTCGATTAGCTTTCGTAGTCTTTTCGATTTCTGAGTCAAACACAAGAGTACCTGGAGCAGATCTGGTCATAGAAAACAAAGAAAAACAAGATTAGTATGTTGTCGATCCTCGGCAACGGCACCAAAATTTGATGCGGTCATTGAGAGCACCAAAAATATCCTATTCCCTGTAAAATAATGAAAAAGAAATAGTAAAGGGGAAGTAGGGTCGAATCCTCAGGGACCGGATTATACGAATGCTTGTCTCTCGAAATCCTGGGCAGAATCGTGCCCAAGAAAACCTGCGTTCCTGGAAAAAAATAAAAAACAGAATTTAAGAATTGATTTTGGAAGCGAAAATAAAATAAAAACAGAATTTAAAGTTTACTGAAATTATGATTATGAAAATAATAAAAATAATAAAGAGAGTTTTAAGAGAAAAGAAATTCTTATGGGAAAGTTCCAGCCTCCGGTTGTCTCATTCCGCATTGGGCTCAATTCTTGGCTTTTGGATGATCCTTCTCGACTCAAGTAAGCCAGTTATAGTGGAAGAGGACGCCTACAATCACCAGCTCCAAAGATTAGATTTACGATTTTTAGGGAACCTGACTCTAGCCAGTAATCTATGCTAGATCAACGCTTCTCAATGGCGAATCCCACGCCATTTTGTGTCTTTGGCTCGCCAACCTCTGATGCAGTAAGTTAACGAACCGACTATGCAGTCCTTCTAAAACATACAAAGCGGTCGCCTTTGCATATGCTGAAAAGCTTACTTCTTAAGGGCCATGGACTGAAGCGTCAGCCCGTAGTGCGGAGAAACGATGAATACTTGGCGAGAAGGCTAAGAACGGATTCTAGGCCTCAAGAACCCTTTTTGGGGAAATATTGACAACTTTTGGTTAGAAGGGTTTTTTAGTGGCTCATGATAATGGAGGGAAAGCAAATAAATAAAAATATGAAAAAAGAAATTTTATTGAAAAGAAATATGAAAGAACAAAAGACTTTTGAGGGAGAGTGTTTACAGAAAAAGATCCTCCAAATAGAGTCACTTCACCCCCTATTTATAGTGCTAGGGAGATAGTCTAATTGAACTTAAATTCTAAAAAGATAAATACATTTAATTAAAGATAAATAAAGATAATTAAAATAAAATCCTAAAATTAAATAATCCTAATATTTATCTTAATATTAATTATCCTAATATAAATAAAATAAAATAAAATAGAGTCTTCCAAAATAAAATCTCGTCTATTTACTTTTAAGTCCTTGTGCCTTCCATGTTCGCACTTTTGGCACCATATTTGTCCCACGTTGCATATTGGCCCATTTAATCTCCAAATTGAAGCTTTTTCCTTTGAATTTACTTTTCACCTCCAATTTAGTCCCTAAAAGATAAAAGACATAAATAGCTCAAATTAGTAGGCTCAAGCTCAAAATAAACACATGATTAATATATAAAAACACGTCATTTTAGAGTATTATCAATATAACATGTAAATAGATTCAAATATGTTGGAAATGGTATGAGATGTTGTAAATGTCAATGACTTAGGTAAATAGGTATGTGTGTTGACGGTAGGGAATGAATTATGCCAATGAGTTAATTTATAGGTAATATAGCATTGGTATACCATTGATCATGTGTTTTGTTTATGTTTGAGGTATAGAAATTGCATGTTTTAGCTGGAAAAGTGATTGAATGTGCTTGTAGATTTGTTTGAAAAGTGCAAGTTGAAGTTTTGTTTGGAAAATTATAGAAACAGAATGTCACGTCGTGACGTCAGATGCATGCCATCGCAATGAGATCAGACTTTCATGCCACGATAAGACTTCGTGCATGGGTCATTAAGATGAGACCCAGACAGTATGTTACGTCGCGACGAGGAACCCCCTGACGTCATGACATCAACAACGTCATGACATCAACTTGAACTTTTGAAAACATTAGAATTTAGTCTTAATTCGATCTTGAGTTAGTATTAGAGATTTTTTAAACTCGTATAAAACCCAAAAATGGATATGAATCATTTTAAATACCTATTTTATTAATACTTGGATGTTTAAGGATGTAAATTGAATTGTAATTTAATCATAGTTGCTCTAACAACGAATGTGACACCTTATAGCTTGGATCCGATGATTGGGTCAGGTATAGGATATTACATTCTACCTAACCGTCGTGGTTGTAAGTAGCAATGGCCACATTGAAAAATGAGGCATTTCCCCCACCTTTAGAAAAAAACAACAACGTCTAGTTGTGTTCTCAATCGATGTTGCTCCTCATTCAATCTCAAAGAATTTATATTTCATCGAATTTGAAGAGTTTGTTCCTCATGCTAGTAAATTAAACAAAGCAAAAATAATTAATATTTTATGATGAACAATATTAAAAGTTAACACTAAAATTAAATAATAACAATAAACAAATGCTAAGTTAAATTATAAGTTAAAAAAATACCATATTCACTTTATATAAAGTAGTACTATTGTGTGGAAACGTGTAAAAGAGTAAAATTATTGTACTAAAAAACACACTAAGTTCAATTCCCAGGAAAGAGAGGTGGATCACAGGGATCACTTAAGTATCAGGTCTTTTCTAGCCAAAATATACCTCTATCATAATTTAATATCACAATAAATCACTACAATCACACTCACAAAATATGCAAAATAATACAATAAAGAACACTAAAATTTTAACGAGGTTCAGTAAATTTTACCTACGTCCTCAGGCACTACCAAATATATTTCACTCCAAAATAGAAGTGAAGATTTACAAAGAGAGAAAACAATGCCTTAAGTAGAGAATGGAAAATGTGGGTTGATAAAATGAGAAATGGTTAGGCTTATTTATAATTGAGGTTCAAGGATCAACTTGTAAAGTCACTATACAATTAGGGGCCAAAACAATTGCAATTATCTCATGCCAAATCTCAATCCCACTTTTGGTGCCTTAAATCTCAGATTTCTAGTGCCAACATTTTGATACCCATATCTTTGACTTTCCAAAGTATGGATGATTGCCAATAATCTCCACCTTGAAGATTTGATTAGGATAATCTTATCTTCACTCAATTCTTTCTACCTTGTCAACAATTCTTGATAGTACCTTCTTCAACTGTTAAACTTGCAGGATATTGATCAAGTTTAAACAATATTTGAACTTGGTTGTTGTTACCACCTTGGTCATCATAACAGTGGGATTATCTGTAGTCTTAATCATCTGAAGATGAAATTTTCCCTCATCAATAATTTCCCGCACAAAATGGAATCATGCGTCGATATGTTTTGTACGTGCATGATAGACTTGATTCTTTGCAAAATGAATAGGACTTTGACTATCACAATACATATTAATATTCTCCTAAACCAATCCCAAGGTTTTAACCATACTTGTGACCAAATAGCTTCCTTTACAGCCTCTGTTACAGCTATGTATTCGGCTTCTATGGCTGATAACGCAATTGTAAACTGCAGTGTAAACTTTCAACTTATTGATCCTCCATCAAGTGTAAACACATAACCGGTGGTTGATCTTCGTTTGTCCAAATCACTGGCATAGTCAAAATCAACGTGCCCAATAACACCTTTACCAAGTGTAGTATCCTGCTTGAACAGTAATCCAACATCCATGGTCTTCTGAATATACCATAGAATCCATTTCACAGCTTGCCAATGTCTTTTTCCAGGATTATGCATATACCTACTCACGATACTAACTTTCTGTGAAATGTCAGTTCTTATACACACCATTGCATACATCAAGCTACCTACTACATTAGAATATGAAACTTGTAACATGTATTCTTGTTCCGTATTTTTTGAAGGAGATAGTTGTGCAGAAAGCTTGAAATGAGAAGCCAACAGGGTACTTACAGGTTTTGTCTGCTCCTTCATGCCAAACCATTGTAGTACCTTCTTCAAATATTGCTTCTAAGACAAGATAACTCTGCTATGAGCTCTATCTCTTCATATTTCCATGCCAAGAATCTTCTTAGCTTCACCTAGATCTTTCATCTCAAACTTAAGGTTGAGTTAAGTCTTCAATCTCTCAATTTTAACTTTATTCTTAGATGCTATCAACATATCATCAACATATAAGAGCAAGTATATGAAAATTCCTTCTTGTAGCTTCTGAAAATACACGCAATGATCAAATTTACTTTTTGTGTACCTTTTCCCTTTCATAAACTGATCAAATCGCTTGTACCACTACCTTGGAGATTATTTCAATCCATAAAGTGACTTTGTTAGTTTGCAAACCCAATTTTCTTTATTAGCAACCTTGAATCCATCTGGCTGAGTCATATAGATTTCCTCTTCCAAATCACCATGTAAAAACGTGGTCTTCACATCGAGCTGAACTAGTTCAAGATCATATTGCGCAACCAAGGCTAGCAAAATCTGAATAGACGAATGCTTTACAACTAGAGAAAACACTTCATTGTAGTCTATTTTTTCTTTCTGAGTGTAACATTTTGCTACCAATCTAGCCTTTTATCGAATTTCATTTTTACCAGGAAATCATTCCTTCTTTCCATATACCTATTTGCATCAAATTTCCTTCTTTCCTTTGGGCAATGTCACCAACTCCCAAATCCTATTTTTATGAAGAGACTGCATTTCTTCATTCATAGCTTGCTTTCACTTTACACCATCAGGGTTACTTCTTGCTTTTGTGTAAGTAGAAGGAACACCATCATCTGCAATTGGAAGTGCATAGGCCACTATATCATCAAAGCGAGCAGGTATACGATTCTCTCTTCTTAGCCTCCTATATACAATTGAATCTTATTGCTGTAGAAGTTTTTGAGTCAAAACTTCTTCATCATTTGTTCCTTCAATATTAGCTGGATCATCGTTAACCTTTTCAAGCTCAACCTGCTGCAAAGTACTATTGATTTTGTCATCCCTTTGTGAATCCTTGTTCTTCATCATGGTTGATTCATCAAAAGTCACATCTCTACTGAAAATAATCTTCCCTGTATCAGGACACCAGAGATGGTATCCTTTTACTCCACCAGTTATACCCACGAATAATGCTTTCTTTGCTCTTGGGTCTAACTTAGATTCTTTTACATGATAATATACAGTAGAACCAAAAACATGAAAAGAATTATAATCAATAGAAGTTTACCAGTCCACATCTCTATAAGAGTTTTTCCATTTATTATAGCTGATGGCAACCGGTTAATTAGATGGCACACATATGTAACTACCTTAGCCCAAAATTCTTTACCTAATCCAGCATTGGACAACATATATTAAAATTTCTCTACTATAGTCTGATTCATACGTTTTGCTACCCCATTCTGCTGTAAGTGTAACGCCCCAAATTTTTGGGAATTCTGAAAAAAATTTGTAAAATTAAAAAAATTCTGGGTTTTGCTTATTAAGTGTAGGGTTAATTGTGATAGTGGGCCTCTAGAAGGCCCAAGCTTAGGATAAAACCCGATAGTTTTAATTAATTTTAATTCCATAAGAGAAAAGGGTTCTAGTAAATTAGGCTTTGAGGAATTAATTGTGTAAAATAGATCACAAGGAAGCAAGTGGTGAAGTGGCATGTGATGCCACAGGGAAGGCTATAAGTGGCGTGTGGAAGCTAGGGAGAACCCAGGTTTAAGCCACAATAATAGCAAATCAAGGGATTAATTTTTATGAACAGAAAAGGTAACTAATGGAACTGAAGTAAAAGTCTGTCAGGAGGAGTTTGAATTGCTCAGGAGATTGAGTAAGGAGGGGATAAGGGAGAGGATTTAGGAGCTGATCAAGGAGGATGGTGTTGGCCGAATAGTGTACTCTTGACGAGCAAGAGTTGGCCGGCCAAGGGTTTCTTTAGGGGGGAAAATTTTGGCTAGGTCAAAAGCTAGGTATAAATTCGGCATTTGGAAGTGTTGTGCCGTTTTTTTCTTTTCTGACCATTCTTCCTTCTTTTCCTTTCTTTTCTTTTCTTTTTTCTCCATCTATCTTCCTTCTTCTTTCCTCCATTTTCGAACCTTCCTACCATCTTGTTCATCTCCATTTTTCCCTTCAACCGTTTCAAAACCTTCATAGCCTTTGGCCATAAAAAGTTGAAATCCCGAAAGCTTGATTCTTTTTGTGTCGATTTCTTATACCCAAAACCACATCTCTTCTCTTCATCATTTGTGGCCGATTCACCAGCCCTCTAAAACCTCAATTTTTAACGACAAGACCATAGCAAAAACCTCTCGTTTGACCTTTCTAAACACAAGTTGCAAAAAGCCGAAAACCCCACATTAAAAGGGACTTGGCCGAATACTGAAGTCATTGGAAGATCAACTTTTGTTATCATCTGAGGGCTTAGATCTACATCGGGATCGAGTGGGAAACTCATTGGAATCATTCATTAAGGAATCGGTGGTAAGTCTTCTCCAAAACTTAGTCTTCTTACATATTTTAGGAAAAGCCGAAATCCCTAAAAGTTAGGGAGGTTGTCGATTTGGACTTGTAACCCTGAAGGGTCTTAATAACTATTTTGTTTTGGTAATAGCGTGATTTAGAGGCGGTTGATCAAGGGCTTGGACAGGTGGAAAGATCGGATCTTTGGAGTTAACTATCTTTCGGCAGTAAGGTAAGAGCAATAAGGGTTTTAAGCATGTTTGGCCGAAAGTGGTAGGGGACTATATACTCAATCTTATTTCGATATTTGGAGTAATATTAAGTGATTCAATTGTAGGCAGTTCGTGTGGATCTCGTCGAGGAAATCCCAAAAACAGGTGTGTAACTGACACCCTTTCATAGGCTAGATCGGCAAAAGCTGAAAAGTTGAAATACCAAAAAACTGGTATTTTGGGCACTTGCGAGTGTGCGAATGCTCGTGAGACGTATGGGTAATTATTACTGGTAATCGGAAGTGATAAAACTGCAGTACGCGCAATTTCGTGCGTTTTGATATTTTGGGCTTAATGGGCCAAAACTGGGTTAATGGGCCAACGGGCCCAATTCGGTAAGAACGCTCGGTAAGTGCTTCTGGCTAAACGTAATAGCTACGATATGCATGAAAACCTTAGAAATAGTTAGATTTACTAGAATACCCCTATGTATGCAAAATTACCATTATACCCCTATGTATGCTAAATGACCTTTATATCCCTAGGGTTAATTTTGTCTGAAAAGCATGATGAATTAAATCTGTATGATGCATGCCATGAATGTATGTCTGTTGCATGGGGACATGGGATATATTATGGAGGAAGCGTCCTGGTGGCTATGCCACAAATTATCTGTCCTGGTGGCTATGCCACAAATTATCTGTTCTGGTGGCACTGCCACAAAATATCTGTATCTGGTGACTCTGTCACATTTTCTGTATCTGGCAGCCATGCTGCATATTTCTGTGGCGTGTAGCGGTTGGGTGGGTCGAGTAGTCTCCCCACATGGTGAAAGGATGGTATGGGGGTGTATGTGGTTGGATATGGTTGGGTTTCTGCATAAGCATGATATATCTGTTCTGGTCTGTTTTGGGCCTACGGGCTTTATTCTGATATCTGTTCTGGGCTGAGGCCAACTTATTCTGTCTCTGTGGTTTGAACTGATTTAGGCTATGGTTGGGTTGAATTACACACTGAGTTTTCCAAAACTCACCCCTTATTTTCATCCTCGCAAGTAATCCTCAACCATAGTGGGCTTGGAGCTGTGAGGGATTTGGACTGGCCACATGTTTCTACGAACCTGGTTTCTTTCTAGTGAATTGGACGTCCTTTTAATTTCATCTATGGTTTTGGGTTTTAAGTGTAATAAGGCCTTTTAATTATTTTTATGGTTTTAATTACTTTTATTATTTTATTTTACTATGATGAAGAAAACTATGATGACTAAGGAAAATGGGTTAGCTTTAGGACGCGTTTTCAAAAACATTAAGGGATTTCAAAATAACACGATTACAAGTAAGACTTCCGCTAAGCAAATGTTTTCAAACTTAATCATTTTCATAAGATAGATATAACCAGACGGTTTTCTCAAAATTATACGAGTCGTTAAGGTGTGGCAATGGTGGTGTGCATGTCTAAGATTAGATCCGAAGGGAGCTTGGTACTTAAGCAGTCCGACGAACTCACCTCCTCTTCTTCCGGGTTTCCTACCTGGTGCACAGCTTCTGTTCACCTTAACCTGCTTTAAAAAGTATCTTTTACAACCCCAACTAAGTTTTCCAAACTAAGTAAAACGGAACGTTTTGAACGCATCGATGTGGCGCACCGGATCCGGTCATAACGTCTAGGCCGGGTTTGGGGTGTTACATTTAGTGGTATCAGAGCTAGATTGCAACAAATCGGCTGTGGAATGGGTTTACAAAAACGAAGATTTAAAAAAAAAATCAGTTTTTAAATCTAGACTTCTGAAGGTGGTATTCCGAATCTCCAGCCCAAGCCTGTAAGTATTCTGAATTTTTCTGAACATATTCTGAATTATCTGTCTGTACTGAAACTTTACTAGAATACTCTAGATTGGATGCTACTAAAACCCTAGAAAAGCTTGCTAAAAGACTGAAATTGTAGTTAGACGTTGATTCTACGAAAACCATCCCTGAATTACTATTTGAATCATAAAACATCTGTAATAATCACCGGAATGCTAAAATTAATGCCTAAAATTCGTAATCAGATTATATGATATGAGTACGCGAGCAGCTCGAGGTAGAGGCCATGGACGAGGCCGAGGAAGAGCTCGAGCGGGATCTTCGTCTTCAGGACATATGCCAGCGACAGAAGCACCGGTACCTTCGGCAACGGAAGTGGAATCTCATGATCATGATGCCGGGGATGACGCCCTGTCGCAGGCAATGCTTCAAGTTCTGGAAAGGGTAGCCGGGGCAAGTTTGGGCAACGGAATTCGAGGGTTGATTTCTGAATGACTCCGGGCTAATGGAGCGAAGATCTTTAGTGGCATATCTGGTGTAGCCCCGAATGTGGCGGAATATTGGTTAGAGGCCATGGAACGGATTATGGATGACTTGGACTGTTCTGTGGAGCAGAAGCTGAAGGAGGCCGTATCGTTGCTGCGAGATGAGGCTTATCAGTGGTGGCTCACTGTGAGGGATGGAACCCCAGCTGATAGGGTTACTTGGGAGCTGTTTAAGATAGCCTTTAAAGGAAAGTACGTCGGGGCAAGTTATGTGGACGCCCGTAGGAAAGAATTCCTGAATCTGGTCCAAGGAGGCAAAACTGTTGCTGAGTGCGAGGCTGAATTTCTGATGCTGAGTAGGAATGCTGTGGGAATAGTTGCTACGGAGTATGAGCATAGCGTTCGCTTTGAGGATGGACTCAGAGATGACCTTAAGGTGCTGATTGCTCCGCAGAGGGAGCGTGACTTCGCGGTTCTGGTGGAAAAAGCTAAGATCACTGAGGAGGTAAAGCGTACTGAGAGGCAGAACCGTGAGAAAGATCGGAACCATTTTCGGAGGGATTATGGACCTTCGGGTGGAGCAAACAAGAATGCCAAAAGGGCGAGAGTGGAGGAGCCAGTTCGAGCCGTTCCGATGAATGTGGTTAGACCGCCAATCTGTGGGGACTGTGGTAAGGTACACCTAGGTGAGTGTAGGAAACGTTCTGGTGCTTGTTTCTGATGCGGATCTACGGAGCACAGAGTTAAGGACTGTCCACAGAGAGCTGATCAGGCTCAGGTTGCTGTACAGAGGGTTGTTCAACCCATGAGAGGTGGACCACAACCACCGAGAGGACGTGGACAAGGTAGGGGCGAAAATGGGAATGGAAATGGTCGAGGTCGAGGAGCACCTGGCAGGGGAGCCGGAAATGCTGAGGCTCGACAGCCAGCGTTGGTGTATGCAGCTCGTCGTTGAGAGGAGGGCGACGCACCTGATGTCATAACTGGTACGTTCTTAGTTTCTAATATACCGTATACTGCCTTGGTGGATATTGGATCTACTCATTCTTATGTTGCGTGTGCCATATCTGGGTCTTTGGGAGTGCATTCTGAGAAGGTAGTGAGTGGGGTATCTGTGCTAAGTCCCTTGGGTTAATCGGTTAGGGTAGACAAGCTGTATAAGGATGTACCATTAGAAACTCAAGGTAGGATCTTTCCTGGCGATCTAATGGAGTTGCCGTTTGGAGAGTTTGATCTCATTTTGGGAATGGACTGGCTTGTTAAGCATAAGGCGACTCTGGATTATGCTGATAAGCGAATGGTGCTAAGGACCACGGAAGGGGATGAGGTTATGGTGATAGGTGAGCGAAGGGACTATTTGTCTAATGTAATATCGGCATTGAGGGCGGAAAAGTGGATTCGAAAAGGGTGTGAGGCCTATTTCGCATTTGTAAGTCAAACAGATGTAGAGGGGCTGACAGTGGATAAGGTTAGAACTGTAAAAGAGTTCCAAGATGTCTTTCCGGAGGAGCTTCCGGGATTGCCTCCAAATCGGTAAGTCGAATTTGGAATCAACCTGTTGCCTGGGACAGCACCAGTGTCCATTGCACCATATAGGATGGCACCAAAGGAGTTAGTGGAGTTAAAGGCGCAAATTCAAAAATTGTTGGATAGGGCTTTATTAGGCCAAGTGTGTCTCCATGGGGAGCAGTGGTGCTATTCGTGAAGAAGAAGGATGGGACGATGCGCATGTGCATTGACTATCGCCAGTTGAACAAACTGACGATTAAGAATAAGTACCCTCTGCCAAGGATTGGCGATCTGTTCGACTAGCTTAAAGGAGCTTTTGTATTTTCCAAGATCGATCTTCGATCTGGGTATCATCAGTTAAGGGTCAAGGAGGCAGATATTCATAAGACAACATTCAGGACTCGTTATGGTCATTATGAGTTTCTGGTTATGCCATTTGGACTAACAAACGCTCCTGCAGCGTTTATGGATCTGATGAATCGTGTGTTCCAACCATTTCTAGATCGGTTCGTGGTCGTCTTTATTGATGATATTCTGGTATATTCTGAGACCGAAGCAAAACATGATAAGCATCTCCGCATTGTGTTACAAGTGTTAAGGGAGAAAGAACTTTATGCGAAGTTCAGCAAGTGTGAGTTCTGGTTGAGGGAGGTAACCTTTTTGGGGCATGTGGTCTCTGCAGAGGGGATTAGAGTGGATCCTCGAAAGATTGAAGCAATTTTGGAATGGAAGCCACCTAGGTCGGTTTCAGAAATTCGAAGATTTCTAGGATTGGCAAGTTACTACAGAAGGTTTGTGGAAGGTTTTTCTGTGATGGCAGCACCTCTCACAAAACTTATAAGGAAAGGAGTACCGTTTGTTTGGACGGAGAAGCAGCAAGAAGCTTTTGAGAGGTTGAAGAAAGTTCTGACTGAAGCACCTGTGTTAATTCAACCAGAGTCTGGGAAAGATTTTATTGTGTACAGTGATGCATCACACGTAGGTTTGGGTTGTGTGTTGATGCAAGAGGGTAAGGTGATTGCTTATGCGTCTCGACAACTTAAGCCTCATGAAGGGAACTATCCTACTCATGATTTGGAGTTAGCAGCAGTGATCTTTGCGCTTAAAATCTGGAGACACTACTTGTATGGGGAAAGGTGTATTATATACACAGATCATAAGAGTCTCAAGTATTTGCTGACTCAGAAGGAACTGAACCTTAGGCAAAGGAGATGGATCGAGTTGCTTAAGGATTATGACTGTTCAATCGAATATCACCCAGGCAAGGCTAATGTGGTGGCCGATGCTCTAAGTCGTAGAGCTGTATCTGATCTGAGAGCAATGTTTGCTCATCTAAGTCTGTTTGACGATGGAAGTCTGTTGGCTGAATTGCAAGTAAGGCCAACCTGGGTGGATCAGATTAAAGAGAAGTAGTTGAAAGATGAGTCTTTGGTCCCTCGTTTTCAACAAGTTAAGGAAGGGGAAACTTCTGAGTTTGGGATAAATGATGAAAGGGTTCTGTGTTTCTGAGGAAGAATTTGTGTTCCGAAGGACTCTGACTTGAGACAGTCAATTTTGAAGGAAGCTCATGGGGGACTTTGTGCCATGCATCCTGGAGAGAATAAGTTGTACCATGACTTGCGAGAATTGTATTGGTGGCCTGGACTTAAGCGAGGGGTAACTGAATTTGTGGGGAAATGTCTAATACGCTAGCAGGTGAAAGCTGAGCATCAGTTACCTTCTGGATTATTGCAGCCAGTAAAAATACCACTTTAGAAGTGTGAGAGGGTAACTATGGACTTTGTGAGTGGGCTACCCTTGTCACCATCGAAGAAAGACTCGATATGGGTGATTGTGGATAGGTTGACCAAGTCGGCTCATTTTATACCTGTTCGAACAGACTTTTCTCTTCAGAAGTTAGCCAAGTTGTATGTGGCGGAGATTGTGTGATTGCATGGAGTTCCGGTTTCGATTATCTCTGATCGGGATCCTAGATTCACATCTCGGTTTTGGAAAAAGTTGCATGAGGCGTTGGGAACGCGATTGAACTTTAGTACAGCTTTCCATCCCCAAACTGATGGT
This sequence comes from Gossypium hirsutum, assembly GCF_007990345.1. Taxonomy (NCBI): domain Eukaryota; kingdom Viridiplantae; phylum Streptophyta; class Magnoliopsida; order Malvales; family Malvaceae; genus Gossypium; species Gossypium hirsutum. The sequence continues at coordinate 78,581,439 of NC_053436.1, forward strand.
CAATCGGAAAGAGTTATTCAGATTCTGGAAGACATGTTGAGGGGATGTGTTATTGATTTCCGAGGTAGTTGGGAGGATTACTTGCCTTTGGCAGAGTTTGCATATAACAATAGTTATCAGTCGAGTATTCGAATGGCACCTTATGAAGCACTGTATGGGCGAAGGTGTCGAACACCTAGTTGTTGGACTGAATTGGGGGAGCGACAAGTTCTTGGACCTGAGTTGGTGGCAGATACTGAGGATAAGGTCAGGTTAATTAGAGATCGGTTAAAGGAAGCATCTGATAGGCAAAATTCGTATGCAGATCTGAAGCGTAAGGAGATTGAATACTCAGTGGGCGATATGGTCTTCTTGAAGGTTTCACCTTGGAAGAAGATACTAAGGTTTGGTAAGAAGGGCAAGTTGAGTCCGCGGTTCATTGGGCCTTATCGGATTTTGAAGCGAGTAGGCCCAGTGGCTTATCAGTTGGAATTGCCTTCGGAGTTAGACAAGATTCACGATGTTTTTCACGTCTCCATGTTAAGGCGCTATCGTTCTGACCCTACTCATGTCGTGCCGATTGCAGAAATTGAGGTGCGAGTTGATTTGACCTTTGAGGAAGAGCCTGTACAAATATTGGATCGAGACGTTAAGGTTCTGAGGAGGAAATATGTACCATTAGTGAAAGTGCTTTGGCGTAACCATGGCAAAGAAGAAGCTACTTGGGAGCCAGAGGAGGCAATGCAACAACAATACCCTCATCTGTTCGGATTAGGTAAATTTCGAGGACGAAATTTCTTTAAGGAGGGTAGAGTTGTAACGCCCCAAATTTTTGGGAATTCTGAAAAAAATTTGTAAAATTAAAAAAATTATGTGTTCTGCTTGTTAAGTGTAGGGTTAATTGTGATAGTGGGCCTCTAGAAGGCCCAAGCTTAGGATAAAACCCGATAGTTTTAATTAATTTTAATTCCATAAGAGAAAGGGGTTCTGGTAAATTAGGCTTTGAGGAATTAATTGTGTAAAATAGATCACAAGGAAGCAAGTGGTGAAGTGGCATGTGACGCCACAGGGAAGGCTATAAGTGGCGTGTGGAAGCTAGGGAGGACCCAGGTTCAAGCCACAAAACAGCAAATCAAGGGATTAATTTTTTTGAACAGAAAAGGTAAGTAATGGAACTGAAGTAAAAGTCTGTCAAGAGGAGTTTGAATTGCTCAGGAGATTGAGTAAGGAAGGGATAAGGGAGAGGATTTAGGAGCTGATCAAGGAGGATGGTGTTGGCCGAATAGTGGACTCTTGAGGAGCAAGAGTTGGCCGGCCAAGGGTTTCTTTAGGGGGAAAATTTCGGCTAGGTCAAAAGCTAGGTATAAATTCGACATTTGGAAGGGTTGTGCCGTTTTTTTTCTTTTCTGACCATTCTTCCTTATTTTCCTTTCTTTTCTTTTCTTTTTCTCTCCATCTATCTTCCTTCTTCTTTCCTCCATTGCCGAACCTTCCTACCATCTTTTTCATCTCCATTTTTCCCTTCAACCGTTTCAAAACCTTCATAGCCTTTGGCCATAAAAAGCTGAAATCCCGAAAGCTTGATTATTTTTGTGCCAATTTCTTATAACAAAAACCACATCTCTTCTCTTCATCATTTGTGGCCGATTCACCAGCCCTCTAAAACCTTAATTTTTAACGACAAGACCATAGCTAAACCCTCTCGTTTTACCTTTCTAAACACAAGTTGCAAAAAGCCGAAAACCCCACATTAAAAGGGACTTGGCCAAATACTGAAGTCATTGGAAGATCGACTTTTGTTATCATCTGAGGGCTTAGATCTATATCGGGATCGAGTGGGAAACTCATTGGAATCATTAATTAAGGAATCGGTGGTAAGTCTTCTCCAAAACTTAGTCTTCTTACATATTTTAGGAAAAGCCGAAATCCCTAAAAGTTAGGGAGGTTGTCGATTTGGACTTGTAACCCTGAGGGGTCGTAATAACTATTTTGTTTTAGTAATAGCGTGATTTAGAGACGGTTGATCAAGGGCTTGGACAGGTGGAACGATCAGATTTTTAGAGTTAACCATCTTTCGGCAGTAAGGTAAGAGCAATAAGGGTTTTAGGCATGTTTGGCCGAAAGTGGTAGGGGACTATATACTCAATCTTATTTCGATATTTGGAGTAATATTAAGTGATTCAATTGTAGGCAGTTCGTGTGGATCTCATCGAGGAAATCCCAAAAACAGGTGTGTAACTGACACCCTTTCATAGGCTAGATCGGCAAAAGCCGAAAAGCCGAAAACCGAAAAAATGGTATTTTGGGCGCTTACGAGTGTGCGAATGCTCGTGAGACGTATGGGTAATTATTACTGGTAATCGGAAGTGATAAAACTGCAGTACGCACGATTTCGTGCGTTTTGATATTTTGGGCTTAATGGGCCAAAACTGGTTAATGGGCCAACGGGCCCAATTCGGTAAGAACGCTCGGTAAGTGTTTCTGGCTAAACGTAATAGCTATGATATGCATGAAAACCTTAGAAATAGTTAGATTTACTAGAATACCCCTATGTATGTAAAATTACCATTATACCCCTATGTATGCTAAATGACCTTTATACCCCTAGGGTTAATTTTGTCTGAAAAGTATGATGAATTAAATCTGTATGATGCATGCCATGAATGTATGTCTGTTGCATGGGGATATAGGATATATTATGGAGGAAACGTCCTGGTGGCTATGCCACAAATTATCTGTTCTGGTGGCTATGCCACAAAATATCTGTATCTGGTGACTCTGTCACATTTTCTGTATCTGGCAGCCATGCTGCATATTTCTGTGGTGTGTAGCGGTTGGGTGGGTCGAGTAGTCTCCCCACATGGTGAAAGGATGGTATGGGGGTGTATGTGGTTGGATATGGTTGGGTTTCTGCATAAGCATGATATATCTGTTCTGGTCTGTTCTGGGCCTACGGGTTTTATTCTGATATCTGTTCTGGGCTGAGGCCAACTTATTCTGTCTCTGTGGTTTGAACTGATTTAGGCTATGGTTGGGTTAAATTACACACTGAGTTTTCCAAAACTCACCCCTTATTTTCATCCTCGCAGGTAATCCTCAACCATAGTGGGCTTGGAGCTGTGAGGGATTTGGACTGGCCACATGTTTCTACGAACCTAGTTTCTTTCTAGTGAATTGGACGTATTTTATTTTACTATGATAAAGAAAACTATGATGACTAAGGAAAATGGGTTAGCTTTAGGACGCGTTTTCAAAAACATTAAGGGATTTCAAAATAACACGATTACAAGTAAGACTTCCGCTAAGCAAACATTTTCAAACTTAATCATTTTCATAAGATAAATATAACCAGACGGTTTTCTCAAAATTATACGAGTCGTTAAGGTGTGGCAATGGTGGTGTGCATGTCTAGGATTGGATCCGAAGGGAGCTTGGTACTTAAGCAGTCCAACGGACTCACCTCATCTTTTTCTTGGTTTCCTACCTGGTGCACAGCTTCTATTCACCTTAACCTGCTTTAAAAAGTATCTTTACAACCCAACTAAGTTTTCCAAACTAAGTAAAACGGAACGTTTTGAACGCATCGATGTGGCGCACCGGATCCGGTCAGAACGTCTAGGCCAAGTTTGGGGTGTTACAGTAAGTGAGCATTCGACAAGATACATCGAATTTTCTCCATGATCGTTCTGTTCATTCATTCTGAAATGTCATTTTGTTGTGGAGTATGACGAACTGTCAAGTGTCTCATGATCCGTTCTGACTTGCACAATTCATTAAACTCATAAAAATAAAATTCTAAGTCATTGTCTATATGGAGGTGTTTTATTTTTTTCCCGTCTGTTTTTCAATCATAGTTTTCCAAGACTTAAATACAAAAAACACATCATTTTTCTACTTCAGAAAAAACACCTAAAATTTTCTGGAAAAATCATCAATAAGTGTTAGCATATAGTTAGCTCCACCTCTCGAAGGCACTCTGAATAGACCCTACAGATCAGAATGAATATACTCCAATGTTGCCTTCATGTTATGGATTCATCTGGTGAATCAAACTCTCTTTTGCTTCCAAAAAATGCACTGCTTATAAAATTTCAGCTTGCAAATTCCTTACCAATCAAGAAGTCCTCTTTTACTCAATACCGCCATGCCATTCTCACTCATATGCCCTAGGCACATATGCCAAAGTCTAGTAACATCATCAACTAACAAGAAAGAGGAAGCGACAGCTGCATCACCAGTAATAATAAACCCTGCAGAACATATAACTTGGCAATTTTCTCTGCCCTTAAATCACAAAGAGAGAACCTTTAGAAATCATGAAAACCCCACTTTCAACTGTGTATTTGTACCTTTTTGAATCAAGAGTACTTAATGAAATTAAATTTCTCTTCAATTTTGGAACATGTCGCATGTCACTAAGTGTTCTGACAACTTCGTCAAACATCTTAACTTTAATCGTTCCAACACCTGCGATTTTACACGAAGTATTATTTCCCATCAAAACAACACTTTCAGACACTGTTTCGTAAGTTGTAAACCAATCCCGATTGGAACTCATGTAGAAAGTGTAGTCCGAATCAAGGATCCACTCCTTGCTCACTTTAGAATTGTTGAGAGAAGCGACTAAAAGCTCACTATCGCTGTAGTCTTCTACAACATCAACTTTATTAGATTTTTCTGGTTGTTTTCCTTTTTGATTCGTAGTCTCCCTTTTGATCTTGTTCCGCATCTTATAACACTCAGATTTAATGTGTCTTTCCTTCTTACAAAAGTTACAAGTTTTACCTCTGTTTGAAGACTTCGATCTACCTTTAAATTTACCGTGAAGATTTCGTTCCTGTGTCCTTCCACGATCATCATCAGCATTCCGATCTTGCCTCCCACGAACATTGAGACCCTCTCCCTAAGAGTCGATTTTAACTATAATATGCTTCATCTTATCATACAAGGTCAAAGAATCATAAACCTCATCAACTGTGAGAGACTCGCAGCTATATAAAATAGTGTCTCTAAAGGTTGAATAAGACGAGGGCAATGAACAAAGTAGGATCAACCTTAGATCTTCCTTATCATACTAAACCTCTATGGCTTCCAAGTTTGAGAGAATTTCTTTAGACACTGATAAGTATTCATGCACAGACGCACCTTCCTCCAAACGATAAGCATAAAGACACTACTCCATATGCAACTTGCTGGTTAGAGTTTTGGATATACATATTTATTCCAGCCTATTCCATAATGCAGCGACAGTCTTCTCCTTCATCATATCCTATAAAATTTCGTTAGACAAATTCAGATGTAACTGTGTTAACACCTTTCGATCATTACGCTTCTTCTCTTCATCCATCAATGTCAAAGGCATCTTATCTATCCCTAACAGGGCATCCTTTAAGTCCATCTGCGTAAGAACTGTTTGCATCTTTATCTTCCACAACGCAAATTTGGTGTTGTGATCCAACAGCAAAATTTTATACTTCAAAGATGCTATTATTGTGATTGAGATAAACAACCCGAAAGCTCTGATACCAATTTGTGAAAAAATAGAATGTCGGTAATGACAATATATTGCAAAGAAAAGAGAAAGAAAAATAAAGAACACACAGATTTTTACGTGTAAACCTTTTCAAGAAAAAAACCACGGGCAGAAGAGAAGATAATTCACTATGTCGAATTCGAATAATTACAAGAGAAGTAAAATATATCTATTTATAGGCTTGTAAAACCATATTCTAATGGGAGTGTAGTAAGATTGAAACACCTTATTCTAATCAATATCAAATAGATGAAGTTTAATAAGGTTTAAAAACCTTATTCTAAAATAAAATAAAAGAAGTGTAGTTCTATATGAATTTTTTTTTATTTTATCACTATATTTTATTTTAATAAGGATTCGGGTCACTTAATTCTAACATAACTAAAAAAATCATGGGTGTCGAGTTCCTCTTGTATTGATTACGATTAAAACGCCTAACAATAATCATTAAAAGTAGATACATTCAAGCCAAATTGAAGCTTGTTTGGTCAATTGACCCCCCAAAAAATAATATTACCTATAATTTTTTAAAAAATTTATATAATTAATGTATTAATTCACAAAAAAAATGATCCCACAAAAAAGTTAACCCCACCAAAATTTGAATAGGATTCACCAAAGTTTTTGAAAATATTTATTTTATAAAAAAATGAAACTCTCTCCGATCACTAAAACCCAAAAATTTTAAATTCTTTTATTTTCTTCAAACACTCGTCATTTTTTTCTCAAATTTATTTTATCCTCTTACTCTAGAATTTTTACAAGATAGGGGTTAAATTTTTCAATACTTTCATGTTGATCTCCCAATTTAGTATCAACTCTTCTTTTCTTTTTATGCTTTATTGATTAATCTCTAGAAAATTAGGATTGTGACTTTTCTTATAATAGATTAGGATTTTTACGCAAGATTTAGTTTTTTATTTATTGAATATTTGAGATTATTAATTTTGTATGAAATTCCTAATACTATGATTGGGTAATTTAATTTTTAGAGGTTGATTAATGCAAATCCTTAAAGAAATTAGAATTGATTAATACAAACCCCTGAAGAAATTAGGATTGAATAGAAATTTATCATTTCTATTTAGACATTGTTGTTGTTAGTGTAATTATTATGAATCTTGTGTTTGAAAATTTGATATATTGCATTCTCATAACACCAAAAAAGCACTTAAGTGATGTTTATTTTTGTAAAAGAAAATTACTAGTGGTATGTTGGCTTCATGAAAATCTTTATATGTTTAAGGCTTAGATATATTTGTTTTGAATGTCTAATAGGAATGAAAAATTATTTAAAAAGTGTCTACTAGTTAAGTATATGAAGAACAATAAGAAAAAAACATAATGCATTAGTTATATAACTTTTATAAATTTAAGAAATTGACTCTACAATTCAAATTTCCTTACTTCGTGTAACAACCAGTTTTCTAGTAGTTTCAGGATCAAAATTCCGACGTGTGAGTTCGTATAATATTTTACGAGGTTAATTGAAGATTGATTCAAATTTTGGTCCGTATAATATTTTGGTTCGTTTTCCAATAGTGTTGAAAACAATGATTTCGTGTAATATTTACGAGGTTAATTGAAGATTGTATTAAATTTTGGTCCGGTAAGTTTGTTGTTTAGTTAGTTAATTAAAGAAAAAGGACTAAATAGTAAAATCTATAAAAGTCAATCACTATTAGTATTTAAGTGCCCATTTGTATAAATTAATAAAATGGGATGGTTTAATATGGCACTTTAGCCATAATTGAAGATGGTGGATGTTAATATGGTTTGATTTCTTAAGTTATAATTTAAAATGTTTAATTAAATTAATAATTAAGTATTAAAATTTAAAAAAAAAAGAAAAGAAAAACCAAGTTCATCTCTTTCGTTTCTTGCTTCTCAATCGAAACTTCCATGGTTAAAACCTAAGAGCATTCGGCCTTGCTATTCACCATGCATGTAAGTGTTTTCTCGGTCCATTTTTCTTGAATTTTATGTTTTTGAGTTCATTATAATGAAATCTAACTAGTTTAGAGGTTAAATTGTGAAACTATCAAATTTTAGAAAATATGCCATTGAGATTTTTGAAACTTTTTAGTTGTGTTTGGCTTGGTTTGAAGCTTGGTAATGATTTTGATGGTAGTTTACAAAGTATTTTTTTATAATTTATAAGTTTAAGGATTAAATTGAAAGTATGTAAAATTTGGTATGGTTTCATTTAAAATTTCAAGATTTTATGGCTGGTTTGAGGTGGTCAAGCATTCGGCTTAATAGGTGTACAAGGTTTAATTGTGAAAATAATTCTATTTTCATTTAGGGACCAAATTGAATAAAGTATGAAAATATGGGGCAATTATAAAAAAATTTAAATAGGAATACATGCTCATTATTTAATATTTCCATAAATTTGAAGCTACTAATTGAAATAAACTACTTTATAGACCAAAATCCAGTAGATAATTGTGGAAAAGGAAAAATTACTAATTAGTCCCTGAATTTTTACCATCCATGTAGTTTAGCCCTGGTAAGTTTATATAGTTTAATTTGGTATGTATGTATGTATGTATGTATGTATGTATGTATGTATGTATGTATGTATGTATGTATGTATTTGAATTCTTACAAATTGGTTCAAGGGGAGAAAGTGATTTGAATTGTAAAATGTTATGTGATCTTGTATATCGAGCTCAGATAAACATAGGATAGAAACAATTGGCATGCCAATAGGTTATTTTGCGTGCTGTATGAGATTGACCTGTGATGAGATGCTGATTTTTTACTTGATATTATACATTGAAATATATCGGAGTCCAGCATTTGTTGTGGACTATCAAGTTATATTTGCAATGATTCTGGCGTGTTTTTAGGGGCGGATGTAAACCCTACAGGCTTGGCACTTGATGCCTAGGCGTATTTCTGGAGGGATGTTAGCCTACGGGCTAAGCACTTGGTGCCTAGGCATGTTTTTGGTTGGATTGGCTCAGTTGAGCATTCTGGCATATCTTGGGTGGATAACCAGGTATCCATTTTTGTTTATATCATTCATCGAGCAGATTTTAACTAGTTAAATATCTTGTTAATGGATTTTATGAATGTCTACATGATTTTCGACATTAGATCGTGACTTGGTAATTGAATGACTTTGTATGGTTGAATAGATTATGCAACTTGTGCATAAAGCTCACCTGTTGAATGATTGTGGTTGACAAGGTTAATGTTTATTATTAGTATTGTTAAATGTTATGCTATGTTTATACAGTAAGTTTTATTGTTTCGACCTGTGAACTTACTAAGATCTATTAAAGCTTACTTGTGTCGTTTTCTTATTTCCTTGTAGATATCATTTTGTGGAATCGGGCGATCGGATCAACTCAAAGATCACACTATCTAGCTATCTATCGGTAGATTTTGAAAATGTTTTCTTTTGGGATATGTGGCATGTAATAGGAGAATCATGTATATGTTTTAAGTACTTACTATAAAATGGTATGTTTTATACTTGTGTAATGAATGTATGCTTTTAGTTGGTAATACGCTCGTTCATGGTTTGGTATGAAAATCCAATTGTGGTGTGGAACTTGACATGTAATAGGAGTTATATGTTTGTAAAGGTGTTTGAAATATCAAAGTTGTATAGACTTGTTCATAGAATAAAGTGGTTGAAATTGCTATGATAGGTTATTAGCTTGATGGATGGAATGGTATGTTTGATAAGATTATTAAATAGTTGTTTGATAAGATTATTAAGTAGTTGAACTTGTGGTTGTTGAATATAAATTTAGTTTGATATTTGATTTATGGTGCCAATGAGGGCGTATTTGTTAAACACATAGGTTGAATTATTTTGGTATGTTTTGAGCTTGTTTTGAATGTGTTTTGATGGTATATAAATGGTTGATATTGGTTTGGCTTGGTACTTAAGAAATTGATCATGTTTTGGCTTGTTTTAGAAGTCATTTTAGGTGCACAAGGCCTAGGACACGGGTTGTCACACGGCCGTGTGCCACACAAGGTCACTCCACATGACCATGTGGCCTATTCAATTTTGGTGCAAATATGTCTCACACAATCTCAAGCTGTTACACTGCTTGAAGGCACGACCTTGTGACCCTATTTCGAATCACACACAGGTTGGCACATGGCCGTGTGACCCTATTTTTGAACTGTACATGATTTGGCCACATGGTCATGTCCTTGAGCACACTGTCGTTTGACCGCTGTTTGTATATTTTACTCAAAATTTTGTAGAAGTTTCAATTTAATCCATAATTGATCTCAATTTGTTTTAAATTTTTCTAAACTCAAATTAGGTCCAAATTTGATTGAAAAGCATGGAAATGATTGAATATTATTTATTTGGTTGAATTTTTTATTGAAATTTATGATAAATGTTAATAGATTATTGTTGTAATGTCTTATAGCTCGAGTCAGACGACTGGACCAGGTATAGGGTGTTACACTTCGTCCCTAGATACACTGATTTATTTGATAACTTGACATCTGTAGGTGTCAAGGTCCTTCATAGCATAATAGATGCACATTTTGCACTTATAAAGAATTTTAAGTTAGGAAAACATGGTGGTTGAACTATCCATAAGAAAACTCATCATTTATAAATATCGAAGGACCTCTCCAAAAAAAAATCTTATGACAAATAACTTTTAAACACATCTATTTTAATATTAATTATTTTATTGTATTGAAATAAAATCATTTTTATATATTTACTGATTGAGTCTTAGCTTGATTGGCATAGACATTGTTGTTAATGCAAGAGGGCATAGGTTCGAGTGCGTTGAAGCGTATTATTCTCCTATTTATGTGTTAAAGAGGGGCAATGGGCAGTTCTAGATATTGTTTCAAAAAGATCAGATATGATCAGAACGATTGTTCCCGTAGAGTATTTTTATTATATTGGCAGAATAATTGAATTTAAATAAGGGTAAATTACATCCAACTCAAAGATCATTAAACTATTTATAAGTTTATGTTTTGGTCATTAATTTTAAAAGGTTACAAAATGACTATTAAATTATTCAAAAATTTTCATTTAAGTTATTAGGCTTTTAAAATTGTTGTTATATGACCTTTTATGTTTGCAACGTTTACACTAATCAAAATCTCATTTTCCTCTTCTTTTTTTACAGTTTAGTTTTTTTTCGTGAAACAACTTTAAATGTCACGGACCGGTAAATTAAAATTCAAACAACTTTCTTATCTAATCTCCGACATTGACCATTAGATTAACTTGGATCTACGATATGTTCTTCTATTCATCGACGGATATGATTCCTTGTATTGATCGTTAAATCATTACTTGAAGCTCATTAGCTAGACTTAAAAAAAACTTAACAACTCAATGACTTAAATAAAAACTTTCAAATAATATAGTGACCATTTTGTAACTTTTTGAAATTAAATGACCAAAACGTAAATATATTAATAATTTAGTTACTTTGGATGTAAACCTAAAAAGTTCGGCCGGCATAAGGTGGATGCGGATCTCGAATTCTCGGTCCGGCAGAAAAAATTCACTGTAGCGTAGGACCCGACCATACTAATTGAACCCGACTAAATTGAAGATAGAAAAAGTGATTAAAACATTAATCACACTTCTAATTTGCAACATTGAGCCTAATAAAATTAAAAAACAAACCGAAAAAAAAAAAAGAAGAGAAAAGTCCCCAGGCCAAGCCAACCGTATCATTTCTTCTTTGTAGTTTTACTTTATTGGTAGTTCCTCCTCAGCTTCGCCGGCACTTGACACTGCCGTTCGTCTCCGATCAACTGCCCACTTAACGGCCAATTACGTGTCCATCCCCTTTTTTTGCTTTCTCTAGCTCCGCCATGACAAAACCTCAATTTTTAGATCTCTAAATCCTAAATTCTAAATCTGAATCTAGATTTAGATTCATTTTTTTTTTAATTTTTAGTTAAATATATATATTCGTTTTAGAGCTATGGCGACGAGGAACAGGTCGCTGCTATTCAGGAAATACAGGGATGCGTTGAAGAGTGTTAGAATTCCGGCGAGTTCGTCGGCATCGTCTGCGGCGACCAAGAGCTCCGGTGGAGGACCGGTGATCGAGCTGGTTAGTACTTCGTTGCTCCATCCAAATCGTTCTTATACTCCTCTAAGTACCGAGGATCCTGGAAATTCAAGGTAATTCAACGTTTGCAACTATTAGTTTTCAATATAAGATTAAAAAAAAAATTCAAGATCGAGAGCAATACTTGCTTTTCTTTTACTTATGCGTGAATTTATCTAAATATAATTAGTTAGCTTACTTGAGCTGAATTTGTCTCCTTTTATTTTAATTAAAATTGGTATAGTTTAGGCTAAGCAGGAATGCTAGATTATAAACTGTTTCGAGGAATTGGCATCGAAGAGATTCTTATGATTGAATTTGTTGGTAATCCTTGAATAATTCTTACAAGAATGATTTAGCTGTGAGATATTTCAAATGATATGGAAAGAGCTACAAAAATTATGAGGCGGTTTATGCAGTGCAATGAAAGATCAAAGTTTTGCAATGAGGGAATGTAGATATAAACTACAATTGGGTTTTCGTGTGAAGTTCATGTTCTCGTTCAAATAGTTATAAGTACGTCTATATCTCTGTTTGAATGATCATATAACTCTGTAGTAGGACAATAAGGTGTTGTTTGCTTGTTGCAGTAAGGGTGCAGTTACAGTGGGTCTACCACCAGCTTGGGTAGATGTGTCTGAAGAAATAGCAGCAAATGTGCAACGTGCACGGACAAAAATGGCTGAGTTGGCTACGGCTCATGCAAAGGCTTTAATGCCTTCATTTGGTGATGGTAAAGAAGATCAACGCATTATTGAGTCTCTTACCCATGAGATAACTAATCTGTTGAGGAAATCAGAGAAGAGATTACAAAAACTCTCTGCATCTGGACCTTCTGAGGATTCAAATGTTAGGAAAAATGTCCAGGTAAGGCTTAGTGATGGTGAGATAAAAGGTCATCTTTGACTTTCTAGCCCTTACACATATGTCATTGCTGAAAGGAAGATAATAATGTCCGATGTTCAGGGCTTTATTTGGCATGTCCTCTGACATAATTTTAAGCTTTTATGCTCTTGAATGATGTACTATTCTGAACTGTTTTTTTGTTTACATTTCTTGTTTTTCATGTTTCTCTCCTTTTTGGCAGCGTCAACTTGCTACTTCCCTTCAGAACCTATCAATGGAGCTCCGGAAGAAGCAATCAACTTATTTGAAGCGCCTCAGGCAGCAAACAGAGGTATAGAAAGAAAATTCCTTCTTGGCAATGCAATATTGCATAATGTTTGGTTGTAGTTTCACATGCCAAATGGTCATACAATTTCAATTTCAAACTCATTCCATTCATTTCTGTGTTTTCCAGTCTTATTATAATGCATTTTGTGCATTTCTTTAATGTAACTAAATTGCTGGTTTCTATTGTAGGGCCAGGATGGAGTTGATCTAGAGATGAATATAAATGGAAATAGGTCTTATGCAGAAAATGATGACTTGGATGATATGGTATACTGGTTCTTTAAACCTTCTTTCTTTTGTAATATACGATCAATCCAAACACATTTGAGGAAACTCATTTTTGGGGTGGTGAATGCCAAATAGCATGTTAGGATCTTGATAATCATGTGAGAATCAAGCTCCAAAATGTGCCTAGTTTAACTTCCTTATCTTTCCCCTGTATAATTATATTAGGTTTTCATGGATTTGTGGCTTTTATCTGATTCCAGTTTAGTGTCAGATTCTAACATTTTAGAATGATGTCATTTAGATATTTAGTGAGCATCAGATGGCAAAGTTAAAACAAAATGAGGCACTCACAGTTGAGAGGGAAAGGGAGATTCAACAGGCAAGTTCATTGCTCTTGATCTTTTTTTTATCTGATGCTGCTTTCATAGCTATCCGAAATGAATTATTTGTGCCTGTATTAAAATTGTTTGTATAGGTTGCGGAGTCCGTAAATGAGCTTGCTCAGATTATGAAAGATTTGTCAGTTCTTGTGATTGATCAGGTAATGATCCATCTAGCATTAGTTGTAAGTTACAAAGTGTTCCAGAGCCATTAAATGCAATCTCCAAAACAGGGTACCATTGTGGATAGGATAGACTACAACATTCAAAATGTTGCAACTACAGTTGAAGAAGGCCTCAAACAACTACAGAAGGTCTTGTCTTCCTCCAATTATTGATCTTCATTTACATGTTTTCTGGGAATCATTCTAAAATCTTGTATGAATTCGAGTTGCAGGCAGAAAGAACACAGAAACAGGGAGGCATGGTGATGTGTGCTACAGTGCTCGTTATAATGTGCTTTGTCATGTTGGTCCTCCTAATCCTCAAGGAGATAATCTTTTGATTCGCATGCATGTTTTTTTCGTTGATGATTTCCAGTTTGACCAGCGGTGAGAGCCCATTACTTTAGAATCAGCAATTTCCTTGGTCAGCAGCATGAGCATGGGGGATTTTGAATACCCCCATACGCATACGACTTAACCGTCATGATTACTTATTTTCTTACTCTTCAATTCTTGGGTTGTTGTCCTTTCAAGAAGAGGAAGAGGCGGGTGTTTGAATCGCGTTTAGAGGATTGATCTATAATAGAGTTTATAAGTTATGTATTCTTTTTCCTTGAGAAAGGAAAGGAGCTGATATTGATTCTTTAAAACTCCCTGGGTGGGTATTTCTAGCTTTAGGGGATTCCCATTAGGAGATGAGGTGTTTGGCTATATATCTATATGTATTACCTTGTATCAATTCTTTTAATTTCAAAGAAATGGCACATAAATCCACATTGTAATAATTAGATGTATACATATGCAGTTGCCATGAAGATTGAGATCCAAAGGCTGAAAGTCATATTAGGTATCAGCCTAGCAATCTGTTACTTTGCATTTCAAATTATGGTCAGTTGCATTTTTTTTTCTTAATTAATTCTATGGATTAATTAAATTATTTTGGATGCTACAGTCGACTGCTTTCGTAGCTCAGTTGGTTAGAGCACCCGTTTAGTAAGCGGGAGGTCTTGAGTTCGACTCTCAATGAGAGCATTTCTCCGATTTATTGAATCCTTCCGCATTTTTTGCTCCTTATAATTATTCGTAGCCTGCAGAAGTTAAAGTTTATCTATATACTTTAATTACCTTTTTATTTAAAAATCTCAATCTCCTAATTTTCTATTTAAAAATCACAATGGAGCCACAAATTGTAAGTATATTATGTTAAAATTTACCAACTTGAAATTTTGGTAAAATTGTCCTTATTTGGCATGATATATGATTGACAAAAAATAAACATATTAAATTGATAATTTTTTATAGCAACTACTAACAATGATAATGATTAGACTAAGATTTTCAAATTGGAAAAGTAAAATGATTGAATATTTAATTTTTAGGGTGTGCCTGGTTGGGTGAAAATGTAGAGGGATGGGAGGGAAGAAAGAAAAAATGGAAAGAAAATAAATTTTCAGTATGCTTGATTAGGAAGAAAAATGAGGAAATAAAAAGGAAGAGAGCATTTTTTATCCTAATGCATAAAAATTAACACTTTTAAATTGAAATGATGAGAGGAGAAAAGGAAAGTGATGTGCATGTCAATTAAAAATTATGCATTTTCTTTCCTTCTATTTTTCACCATTTTTCCATTTCTCCTACCAAGTACACCAATGATGAGAGAACTATATTTTTCATCCTCCTCCAATTTTCTTTCCACTCTACCAAGCTTATAAAGACCAAATCTAAAATTCTATAAGTATAGGGACTACCATCACATTTTAATGTAAATAGAATTAGGCAGATCCCTTTTATATATTGATTTATCCTTCCAAATTCCAGTTTTAATTGAAGAAAGAAATTAAAGTTGGTCAATTGTTCAATTCGTTAACCTTCAAGTGTCAGATAGTTTAGCCTCTGAAATGAAGGAATAATTCCATTTGGGGCGCAGGAAAAGCGTTAGGTTTAGGTGATATTACTTCCCTCTTGAGGCCACTTCAGGCCCATCACCACACCCGAAAAGATCAACTACCATTCCCCAAGATGAACTTCCTCTCAACAATCTACATGCTAGAATCATCTTTCACGCCACTAAATTTGCTTGCATAAGGTACGAATAACCAAAGATAAAATTCTCATTCCCATTCTCATTCTCATTGATTCCCGATCTAATATTTACATTATGATTGAACCATCATCAGCCATCCCCAAAAAACATTACTTCCCTCAACTCTCTCTTACGTTAAAAAAAAAGAACAAGCAGCAGTCAATAACATGGGTTTTTTTAATTTCACTAATAAGGAAAATCCCAGGCAAAAAAAAGACAAAATGAAGAAACAGCTTTTTCGGTTAGTGTTTTCCCTCTCCTTTTTGAAGCCCCCATTTCTTTTGTTTTGTTTTGTCTAGTCTGTTTCATATTTTAAGCAAAAACTGTGCCACACGACAATGCCATCAAAGAAATTGCAGCTTGTTCTTCCTCTCCCAACCTCCTTCTCCTTTGGCACCTTTGTTTCTTTACCACCCCAGATAAAGACGATGAGGTTTGGAACAAAACTTCACTGCCCAAAGCAAATAAACTCATCTTCACACTCTCGCTCAATCCATTTAAGTTGGCACTCAGATTCTCACCACCACCATCATTTGCTGGAGCAATAGAGCTGCTGCTATCTGATGATGGTGAATGTGATATCTCCTTCTTCTTCTCTATTCCTTTGTTCAAACACAACATTGCTCTCCTTTTTTTCCTGTATCTGATTCCACATGCATTGCACAGTGACTGAAATTACCCCCCCCAAAAAAAGCAAAAAACAGAACAATCAATAAATGTCAAATAAAGCAAAGTAATAGATTTGGTGATGATTATTAACCAAAACAATCAAACGGGATGAAGACTCATCAGCTTAAAAAGAAGCTAATATATGTATGGAAAAAGATGAGAGCTTTTGCCAGAGGACGACTCATGCTGACGATTTTAAAAGAAAAAAGGAAATAAACCCAAACTTCAAAAAGATGTGTGCGAAAGAGATGAAAATGGAAGGTTAAAAAAAATACCTTGGGGCCAGCAGGGCCACCTCTCCAAAGAGGGGTTTTTGTGGTTTTGCAATCAGTACAAAACTTCTTGCTGCTCTCACTCATCATATCTTCACTCCATGATTTCTGAATAATAAATACAAATCTAATCAGTAAATTAAAAAGAAAAGAAACAATAGGTTGAAAAAAGAAATGAAAAACTTCGAAGCATTGAAGATGATTTTTTTTTTTATGATCCACCTTTGCTCTCAGATCCATTACACCCATGAAGCAACTCTACAGATATATTTCGTTCAAACAGAATGATAAAGTGAAAAGAAAAAGAAAACCTAATCAAAGCTTGATGGGCAAAGAAAAACCAACTTAACAATCATAAACCTTTCTCATTTACTGAGACGAAAAAACAGGGAAAAGGAGAGAAGATTTTGCTCTCAAAGAACAAAACCCAGAAAACTAAAAATGAAAAAAGAAAAGCTAAAATTTGCAAAAAGAGAAGGAGGGAAGAGAAAACAAAAATGTAGACAATGAAGAAGGGACAGGGAGGGAGAGGTTGTCAGAGCAATAAACCCTAGACAGAGGGGGTGATAAAAAGACGGGAATGCCCCCCTACTGGTGACAGCTGAGCGCCGCTCCACTGTGAATGAGTGAAAAAACACACCCGCCAAAATTTTGAGAAGGGCAGGGTACACGTGGCAACATGCAGGAGGGCGGGGCTGGAGATGAGTTTTCAGGTGCTTCACTGTCAATTTTTTTCTTTTTAGTACCACTGTGTGGTTATGATAGGTTTACATACTAGGCCACCCACGTGATTTACCCTTTTTCCTTTTTGCAAAAATGGGTTTTTTTATACGAAAGAAATAGACGATCGGAAGTTTTTTTTTACTGAGTCATTGTATTCTTTAATGTTACTGTTAATTGCAGTATGCATCTTTCCACGCTTTTTCTCTAAAAGAACCAAAATTACTTAATTAATTACGATAATATCAAGAAAAAATTAAATACAAAAATGATTTGAAATTTACATCAGTGCTCCCTCATACATTAGTAGTAGTATATCCCCTTCATCATTAATCAATCATTAGTTTTTTTTTAAAATAATTTTTTCGGGTGCATCACTATGTTAAGCTACACTAATATATATTCGTTAAAATATTCATTAAAAATACGAGTATTTAAGGAAAAATAAAAAGAAAGAAAATTTTAATGGATGTCAATGGCCAGTCAGGCGACATCGGGTAAAATTAAAAAAGACTAGTTGTGTTAGATAGAAAAAAAATTTCAAATTAGTGCCATTAGTGTGTTAGGTGGCACCGGTGTCAATTTAAAAAAATGTCAAATTTAAAAAGGAAATTGATTTGTTTTTGTAACTAGTGTGTCAAGCGACACTGGTGTCAGTTTAAAAAAATGATTTTTTTTGTTGTCCCAGATGTGTCAGGCTGCATCAGTGTCTGCATTTAAAAAAATGATTCTTTTGTGTCACCATGTGTCAGGTAGCACCAATGGTATTTTTTAAAAAAAGAAATAGCTTTGTAGGGAAATAAGGAGACTGAAAAAAAAATTGGTATCACCTACATGTTAAGCAGCACCGATGGCTTTGTGACATTGCTAGGTGACAGTACCCAAAATATATATCCCCACCAATCCGTCTAAATATCTTGTATTAGTTTTGGTTCTTGTTGAACTTTTTTTATTTGCTCAAGAGAGCAAAAAGGGGAAAGATTTGTGTTTAGTAGGAGAAGATAAAATAAATATTATATCAAAGATAAATAACAATTCTTCGTATACGTTCACTTCGAGGGAGTAATTTTACAAACAGTTGGTTGTGTATTTGAATCTCATCAGAAAATAGGAATGAGGTTTAATAAGAATGTAAAGATCGAAAAAATGAAACAAAAGATTAATGTTAAAATAGCTTTCTATTGTGGAAGGACGATGTCCAAACTATTCTACAAATTTCCAGTTTCCTCAAATCCGTGCAAATATGCAGAGATGAAACTTGTAAATGATGAAAACGTGGGCACTATGATCGCAATTTATTGCTCAACTGGGAACATAAACGCTGAACCAGTTGAGTTGTTTACTGAGTCTGCCGATGTGGAGCCCAATCAAAATGTCACGCATTAAGTCAACAATACGGGTTTAACATTGATCTTAATGTCAGATGGGCAAAACAGTCAGGTTATTGAGAGACATCCACATGGGCTAAAAATCCACAACATGGTGGAACTACGTATAACAACCCTATTCTGGGTCCCGATTTAGGGATACATTTGGAGGTGATGGACACCGATGCAAATGGTGAAGAAGGAATTGATAATGATGGTTCGGGATAATATCGATGATGAAAGCGTAGAGGAGGGTGAAGATGTACACCCTCCTTAGTCGAGAACCTGAGTTGTGGCATTGTTATATAAAACAACCTTGGGGCCCACATGTTAAGTGTAGACCTCAATGCGACGCATGCATCCAAGTTCTTTGAGTATTTAAATATAACACATTCTTACCGATTGGAGGTAGATTTCGAATTAGAAGAGTTGCAAGTAGGGCAACATTTCACGATCAAGGAGGACTACATATTTGCCATCAAGTGGTATAGCATGAAGGTGTTGGTGGACTACAAAGTCATAAAGTTTATACTGACATTATATTTTAGGGAATGATAGAGGTTTGGAGAAGGGTGCAACTAGTAGGCTTAAGTTATATTTATGCAAAGGACTCAACTGTGGACGATTCAAAAATTTGAAGGCCTTATACATGCACTGTTACACGTATGATGTAAGACCATCACAAACAGGATGTGAAAAGAATTTGCAACTATATCATGCCACTAGTGATAGACATGCCCACTATTCCTATATCGTTTTGATTGTCGACATACAAGCCCGATTCTAGTACAAGGTGTAGTACAAGAAAGCATGGTTGGCTAAATAGATAGTCATGGAGCAGTTGCAAGAAGATAAGGAAGCACCATACAACGAACTTCAGGGGTGGTTAGTTGCGATGCAAGAGTACGTGCCATGTATTGTCGTTAACTTGCAGATGCTTCCCTTTTATATCCTAGAGGACGAACTACAACCAGAGAGAAGAATTTTCCATCGTTTTTTCTATACATTCAATCAATGTGTTAGAGCCTTCTCCCACTATAAGCCACTGGTGCAATTTGATGCTACTTGACTATATGGTAAATATATGCAGATACTCCTAATTGTGATTGCACAATACGGTAACTAGAAAGTACAAAAGAAATGAAATCATGGCAATTTTTCATGACGAACTTGCGGAGGCATGTTGTTAGACAAGACATCATTTGCATTATCTCTGATAAATTAAAAGGGCTAATTGCCATGATTAGGTGTTTTGGAGTTTCGTGAAGATTCGTCTACTGCATCCACTACATCGCCGTTAACTTCTACAGGTCTATAAGAATGCAGACTTGCACAAACAAGTCGTGAACATGGGTAAATATCAGTTTCAATTTATTTTTTAAATATTTTGAATACTTTTACGAACTAAAAAGAAATGTAATGTCTCATATCAGAATACATACGTAAGGTACGAGTGTAACACCCTATACCCGACCCGATTTACCGGATCTGAATATAATATGTCACAATACTTACATACTTAAAAAAAATTTACAATATGCGAAAACCATACTAAATGTACCTCTTGTTTATTTAAAATCTTTTCTAAGTCAAAAGGGTTTGAATGAAACATTTATCGTTTATCACAGACTTTCAAAGGTAGTATAAAGCCTTACAACATAAATGTTTGATAAAACAAACATATTTGTAGTGTGTTTTACTATTTGTCATTTGAAAACATGTTTTTAAAAGTGTCCCTCTATATGCATTGATCTACCACAAATCGATATGGTAAATTAGACTTTTCTGACGCACTTAAGGAGCCTTTTCTCAAGCAAAATAGTGTTTTTAGTGTAGTTTTTTGTTATTTTTATATTTTTGATTAATAAGTGTAAATGTCTTGTTTTTTCCCATTCTACGACCCAAATTAGCCAATAGCGCAATTGGGAGGCCTAACATGTGTTTGAGTGATGTAGGGGTAAAAAACGAGCAAGAACGACACCAAGGGAAAATGTATCACCATATCCATTCCTTGGAATCACGATACCTCTAATAATAAAGAAGACTGAAGACACCTTTTAGTGGTATCATGATATTCACCTTCCAAACAAAACCCCAAGGTTCAACACTACTCGAGGTATCACGATATCACATTCGTCAAGGGGAAAAACTTGGACAAAAAGGATAGTCTTTGTCTACTCGGTCCACCAATCACACAAGGCCTTGTAGGGGCATTTTTGGCAAAAAAGTCATTAGAATACACTTCAAAACAACCAAAAATTGCTGATGAGGAGGAATACAGAGATTAACTTAGTTTTAGGTTTAGTTTTCTCTAGGTTTTCTTTAGTTTTTCTCTGCACTTTTTTAGAGTTTTTATTTTCCTTTCCTTAAACCTTAGATTAGAGTTTATTTTTCTGTGTTTACTTTTTAATCTTATTATTCTTAGTGTAAATTAAGTTAGTTATTACTGTAGCTAAGATTTATTTGCATTTTTAGTCCATGTACCTTACTTTCAAGACATTTTAAGCTTTAATTTAATGTGTTTCAGTTTATTCTACTTTAAAATTGTTAAAGCTTGTTCATTTTATGTTTCTTACTTTAGATTTTCCTGTTGAATACTTTTAGTTTTCTGATCTTTAAGTTTTCTTGCATAAAAATCTCAACTTTTATATTTTTCTTAAGTTTTACTTTCATGGTTGCCTTGATTTACATTTTTATGTTTATTTATTTTAATTTGAGCATGTGTAGCTAAACCTCAAAAGAGGTTGATTGATGGAGACGTAGGTAAACTAAAACTCTTGGATAAAGGACTAAATCATAATAAATTGGACTAAATCGAATAAAACTAAGAACTTGGGTAGTGACACTCTTAAGGGAATATCAAGATAAAGTGATCCCGGAAGGTAATCTTGCCGCGCACCCGTTCATGAGTCCCGAATTAACCAATGAAATCGGAAGATAAAATGGAGCCACTTGATAATTTACGTGATTTATGTCCCTTGTCCGAGGTTTGTTGAACCACATTAAAGTCAACCAAACCCCATTAGTTATTTACTAAATAGTCCTTTAGTTTTACCTTAGAGTAGAACATTTAATTTTCTTGCAAATTTCTCTTATTATGAATTGTCATACTATAAAATCGTGTTAATAGCCGCTTAGACTCTATCATGTATGCAGCTATTACTCAATCGCCTCTTTTTTTGGGTTCAACCCCTTGGAATACTTCGTGTTCAATAGGAACTATAAATATTACAATTGACATTGATTGACACTGTACGCTTGTAGTAAAATAAAACTTTCAAAGTTGTTATATAAATTCATTGTTTTAACGCACACGTGCATAGCCGATCAAGTTGTTAGCGTCGTTGCTGGGGAAAGCAGTGTAAGATTGAGTAATTTTTAGTGTACATTCTTAGGTAGAGATAAGTAGTCAAAGTAGGATTTATAGATACGACCTTATTTTCTATTTGTTTATATTTTGTTACAATTTTTAATTAATTTTCTTCACTCTCTTGTGCTTGTAGGAGGCATTGTATGAATCAAACCGGTAATGGTGCCTTACCATTTGGGCTAGAATCAAAACTGGAACGTATCATCACACACGCGAGGAAGGTGCAAAATCCTAAAGATGCATCACCTCCACTAGCAGCCTATCGAAAATCTACAAGGAAAATTTTGACAACCACCACACCTACCCATAAAGCAATGAACTTTGCGTGACTACGTAATGCTCAATTTAGATGTTGTTTGAGGTAGCATTAATCGGTCGGTGATTAATGCTAATAATTTCAAAATTAAACCAGCCATGATCCAAATGATACAATTGAACCTTCAATTTCGAGGGTCACTGAAAGAAGATCCAAATCAACATCTTAAGTGATTTCTAACCATTTTTTATACTTTCAAATATAATAGGGTAACTGATGATGCTATACGTCATTGGTTATTCATTTTCTATCTTATTGATGATGCTTTTATGTGGTTAGATTTGCATCTGGTAGATTCCATCAACACTTGGGACGAGCTAGCAAGCAAATTTTGGGCAAAGTATTTTCCCTCGAGCAAGACCATGAAACTTCATATGGATATTAAGAATTTTTGGCAATTCAAAGTTGTTATATAAATATTTTTAATATTAGTGTTAATTGTAATAAGCATCTTTCAAGGCTTTTTCTCTAAAATAACCAAAATTAGTTAATTAATTATGATAATCATCAAGTGAAAAATTAAATACGAAAATGATCTAAAATTTACAGCGTTCGTTGGTGTTGCCTGATATATCAGTGGTACTGCCCCCTCATCATTAATCAATTATCGGCTTTTTTAAAAAAATAATTTTTTTGGGTGCCGCCATTTTGTTATGCGGCATCAATATGTGTTTGTTAAAATATTCATGAAAAATACTAGTATTCAAGGAGGAACAAAAAAAACAAAAATATCGTTTAATGGGTGTCAGCAGTCTATCAGGTGGCACCAAGGAGAATTAAAAAAGAATAGTTGTGTCAGATAAAAAAAAATTAAAATTGGTGCCAACGGTGTGTCGGGTGGCACCAGTGTCAATTTAAAAAAATATATTTTTTTGGGTGATGTAGGTGTGTTAGGTGACACCAGTATCAATTTATAAAAAAAATGTTAGATTTAAAAAATATATATTTTTTTGTGTCACCGGTGTCAGTTTAAAAAAAATAATTTTTTTGTTGTTGTCGATGTTTCAGGCGACACCTATGGTATTTTTAAAAAAATAGCTTTGTAGGGAAATAAAGAGATCGAAAAAGAAAAAATTCCGGGTATTGCCAACATGCCAGGTGCACCAGTGTCCCGCAATGTTGTTAGGTGACATCACCCAAAATATATAACCCCACTAACTTGTCCAAATATCTGTATTAGTTTTGGTTTTTGTTGAACTTTTTTTATTTGTTCAAGAGAGAACAAAGGGGAAAGGTTTGTGTTTAGTAGGAGAAGTGAAAATAGATATTGTATCGAAGATGAATAACCAATTATTCGTATATGTTCAATTCAATGGAGTAATTTTACAAACAACAATTGTTTGTTGATTTGAATCTCGCTAAAAATAAGAATGTAAAGGTTGAAAAAATGAAACAAATGATTAGTGCCAAAATAGGTCTTCGTTGTGGAAGGACGATGTCAAGATTATTTTACAAATTTCTAGTTTCTTCAAATCTATGCAAATATACAGGATGAAACTTGTAGATGAAAAAGACGTGGGCACTATGATCGCAATTTATTGCTTGACTGGGAATATAAATGCTAAATCAGTTGAGTTGTTTTCTGAGTTAGCTGATCTGGAGCCCGTTCAAAATGTCACTCCATTAAGTCAACAATACGAGTTTGACTTTGATCTTAATATTGGATAGGTAGAATGGTGAGGTTGTGGATGGACATCCACATGGCCCAAAAATCCACACCATGATGGGACTGTGTATAACAACCCTATTTTGGGTCCCCTTTTAGAGATACATTCAAAGGTGATGGGCACTGATGCAGATGGTGAAGAAGGACCTAATAATAATGGTCTGGGATGATATCTACGATAAATGCACAAATGAGGGTGAAGATGTACACACTCTTTGATCGGGAACCCGAGTTGTGACATTTTTATTCAAAATGACCCTAGGGTCCACATGTTGAGTGTAGAACCCGATGCGACACATGCATATGAAATGGCAGTAGATTCTGAATTGGAAGAGTTGTTTGTAGGACAACAATTCGCGATCAAGGAGAACTTCATATTTGCCATCAAGCGGTATATCATGAAGGTGTCGGTGGACTAAAAAGTCATAAAGTTACACCGACATTATATATTAGGGAATGTTGGAGGTTTGGAAAAGGGTGCAACTGGCAGGTTCAAGCTGTATTTATGCAAGGGACTCAACTATGGACGATTCTAAAATGTGAATGGCCCCATACATGCACTGTTACATGTAGATGCAAGACCATCGCAAACAGGATGCAAAAACAATCTGCAACTACATCATGCCACTAGTGAAAGACAAGCCCACCATTCTTGTATCACTTCTGATTGCCAACATGCAAGCCCGATTCTAGTACAGAGTGTCATATAAGAAAGCATGGTGGCTAAACAAATGGTCAAGGAATAGTTGTACAAATACTAGGATGTATCGTACAATGAACTTCAAGGGTGGTTAGTCACGATGCAAGAGTATGTGCCAGGTACTCTCGTCAACTTGTAGATGTTACCTTTTTACAGTCCGGAGAACGAACTACAACTGGAGAAAGAATTTTCCATTAGTTGTTCTGGACGTTTGATCTATGTGTTATGGCCTTCCCCTATTGCAAGTAACTAGTGTAGGTTGATGGTACCTAGCTATATGGTAAATATATGTAGATACTCCTGATTGCAGTTGCACAAGGTAGTAACCAGAATGTACTGCTCATCACCTTTACCATTGTATAGTCTGAGAGCATGGAATCATGACAATTTTTCTTGACGAACTTGTGAAGGCATGTTGTTAAACAAGACATCATTTGCTTTATCTCTGATAAAGCAAAATGAATAGTTTCCACGATTAGGCATTTTGGAGTTCCGTGGAGATTCGTCTACTGCATCCACCACATCGCCATTAACTTCTACCGGGACTACAATAATGTAGACTTGCGCAAACAAGTTGTGAACATGGGTAAATATTAGTTTCAATTTATTTTTTAAATATTTTGAATACTTTTACGAACTTAAAGGAAAGGTAACATGTCGTGTTATAATATATATAGAGGGTATGAGTGTAATACCTTATACCTGACTCGGTTTACTGAATCTAAATATAATATGCCACAATACTTACATACGTAACAAAATTTTACAATCTGCGAAAGCCATACTGAATGTACCTCTTGTTTATTTAAAATCCTTTCTAAGATAAATAGGTTTGAATGAAACATTTATTGTTTGTCACAGACTCTCAAAGGTAGTATAAAGCCTTACAACATAAATGCTTGATAAAGCAAACATACTCGTAGCGTGTATTACTATTTGTCATTAGAAAGCATGTTTCTAAAAGTGTCCCACTATATGCATAACATTGCCCTCCATATGCCACCATGGCACATCCTTGGCTTGGTCCCTTTTGGCGCACTGGTTAGATTTTCAAAACCTGCATACCAAAAGACCTATATAAGTTCAAAGGAATTTAGCGGGCCTCACTCATTATTACCTTTAAGCAATGTTGTAAAATTTCTTGACTCAAAGGTTTCGGATTTCCTTTCAGACCTTGGCGGATAATTTTATGATTCCTAGTTGGCGGTTAATTTTATGATTCCATACGCCAATCTCTACAGTTAACCGTCTTATACGCATTTCACTCGATTGACGGATCTTAGACTTCACACTATATTTCGAATCCCATTACATAATTTCTTTATAGATAATAATTGGATACACTTCCTAGAATGAAACTTAGCGGATGCGACTATTGATAAATTCCTTTGCAGTACCCAGTGATTATCAGAACACCAATTACATCGTATCTTCAAATCAATCCAAAAAAACATACTTACTTAAAGGAATAGAACATTTTAATTCAAGCAATAGAATCCCAAATGACTTCAATACAAGACCTAAGAAATTCTGAGTTTGGCGAACACTTGCACTACTAATATTCCAAATACACAAGGTTTCTTGACATGGCGGATTATCGTGAATATAATATGCGAATATGCAAGTGTACACGTTGAATTAAGTAATAAAGTAGTAAGTAAGATCATCTCCTCAGGGATTGGATAAGATTAATTCAGTGAGGCTATTACTATAAAATATATGAATCAGGCTGTGGCAAAACAGAATAACAATTTATAGAGGAATAATCACGTATGCAATATTAAAATCAAATAACTAACTAAAAATGTTGTGGCAAATATATGGAGGCAAAGTTGAGAGGATCTACGCTGTTGAATGGGAAGGTTGGGATTACTAAGATTCTTTCCTCATAAAACAATAATGTCATGGAAAAATCTTAATCAATCTACTATTTAGATTAAACCTAAGGTAGTCTGCTTTTTTCAAGAGTCAAAATTCAAGCTACCCTACCTAAGGCTTTGCATTTACAAACCATAAGAAGGATACCCAGCATTGTTTCTTCCTTTCTCCGTACAAATTGCAACTCTATGTCTAGAGTGTTACGAGTATTCTATTGAATACTCGTTTGTATCATTCGATCACAATTTAAAATAGTGCATCTAACCTTTTCAAAATTAAATCAAGTTTATGGACATACCATACATTAATCTATGTCTAGAGACTTCATGCATACATTTTAAAATAGCGCAAATCGAATGAAATAGTAAATCTAATCAGGATAATGCCTTTGTCATTAAAAGAACTACAGTTCATCCAATAATCCCAACTCGATGAGACTAGCTCATGAGTTGGAAATTAAAATCTAAAATGAAAGTATCATTCAACAACATATTTCCATAGTTAAAATTCCACAGTTAAAGATAATGAAGGAAGAACTTCAGGAAGCTTTCACCAATCCAGCCCTCAACTCCAGTGCTGCAACATCTTGCGAAGCCCAGGGTTGAATAGTTCTCTTTCTTCCTTATGTTGCTGCTCTGTTCCTCAGCTGCTACTCTCTTTTCTCGCATCTTTGGATCTTTCATGAGAAATTGTGTGAGAGGAAAAACTGCCTCCTTCGTTTCTTTCTCTTTCTTCTTTTTATAAGGTAGGTCCCCCTCTCAGCACACACTCTTTTCTCTCTCTTTATCACCTTGGTATAAGTATAACTGGCTAAGAGTGGCACGAATTGACACATGAGTCAGCATCTTCCTGGAATTTCCATGGCAGTTGTGCTGGCAATCTATCCAATCTTTTGTCATGAAAAAACTTCACTCCTTCACTTTTTTGCCTCTTTTCTGCACCTATTATAAACAACATGCAGTTTTTTCCTTCCATAAGTAAAAGTAACATATAGTGACATTGAAAGCACAATCCAAGCTTTATGATGCAATGTTATAAAAATACTAACATAATTTCCTAAAATGCAACTAAATTTACTTAAGTACAAACAATTAACCAAGTTTAGAAGCCAGAAATATAACTCTTTTCAAGAGTTATCACGGATCACTATGGCGAAATCATTCAATGGGTATATTGACAAAAACTCCTTTAGATAATGCCTCACAACATGCCTAGGTCTTGCCACAAGGGTGGAATATCAAATCATCATTTAGGCGTTGTAAAATTAACAATACAGACCTTCCAGAAAATACTAACATAATTTTAGATTGTTGAATGAAAGTATCATTCAACAATCCAAGCTTTATGATACAATGTTATAAAAATACTAATATAATTTCCTAAAATGCAACTAAATTTACTTAAGTACAAACAATTAACCAAGTTTAGAAGCCTAAAATATAAATCTTTTCAAGAGTTATCACGGATCACTATGGAGAAATCATTAAATTGGTGTATTGCCATAAGCTATTTTAGATAATGCCTCATAACATGCCTAGGTCTTGCCATAAGGGTGGAATATCAAATCATCATTTAGGCATTGTAGAATTCACAATACAGACCTTCCAGAAAACTTGCCACAAGTATTTCCTAGATTATCCCGCTATTGAAGTTTTCTAAATAATATGCCAAGAAGATTTTACAGAGAGTTCGCCACAAGGGTTTCATAGAGAGTTCGCCATCAAGGCATTACACCAACTGTTATGTTCAACGATATGGATTTGCCTAAACTCAGCATAACTTGAGGTTTGCCTATCATCGTCCCTGAGACACATAGAAACCCTAATAGACAAATGTCACTCATCCGCCATTTTCAGAATATGCCATGGTCATGCTCTTTCCACATAATTGCCTCACTGGCCTTCGTGTTTACTGTCGTGGCAGACAACATACTCGCCATAATGACCTTCGTGTTTACTGTCCTTATGGATGTCATCAAAGTACTACCATAGGGTTAGTTATTGTATCACATACTTTCCCAACACTTCACCTGGACCCCTTTAACGCTACCATACATTATCATGCATTGCTCAAATGACATAATAGACGCATCTACATAGATTTCACTCATAATCTTAATAGAGTCATACTTACTAACATATAACTTCTCATGCATGCTTACCATATGTTGTCATATTCATGCAGCGCAGCAAACACTTCAAAGTATACATACGAATGCTTCACAGAGAACATATAACCATACATAGATTGTAACACCCCGAACCCGAGACCGTCACCGGAGTCGAACACGAGGTGTTAACAGACTTTAAAAAAAATTTTCCAGACACTGCCAATCTGCATAATAGTCGCTTTAAAAATCATATCTTGAGTTTCACAACTCGAAAATCAGTTTCGTGATTTTTCCCTGAAACTAGACTCACATGCCCATCTACATAAGTTTTCCTAGAATTTTTGGTTGGGCCAATTAGTACAGTTTATTAGTCAAAGTCTCCCATGTTACAGGGATTGACTACCCTGACCTTTGCGCATTACGACTTGGATATCTCCTTGTACAGGGCTCCAATACTGATGCCGTTTGTTTCTATAGAAACTAGACTCAGAGAGGAATCTACACATATATGGTATGACTCCTAATTATCCCTGGTTAATTTATGGTAAATTTTTAAAGTCGAAACAGGAGATCCATAAACCGTTCTGGCCCCGTTTCACGAGAACTTTAATATCTCTTAATATACTGTTCATATGATTGTTTCGTTACTTTCATATGAAAATAGATTCATCAAGGTTCGATTACATAATTTATTCACTATTTAATTCCATTCCTACAAATTTTTGTGATTTTTCAAATCTACACCACTGCTGCTGTCAGCATCTGTTTTCAAGGTAAACTTTACCTATTTCGTGGTTACCATGGACCAACTAGGGTTTTGTCATACATAGGTCCACGTATGATCATATTTAGCCATTCCAATGGCTGATCATTTGCCCAACACTTCCATTCCAAACCATAGTCACATCATGAAACCATATATACATACATAAACACCAATGGTCTAATGCCATACTCCACTTCTACGAGCCATTTTCGCATGGCTTTACACACATACATCACAAAAAGTACTTAAACAACAGGGGGTAGTCCTATACATGCCATATCCAGAGTTCACTAAAAAAAAATACCAAAAGAGCTTTGATAGTGTGGATGACTTCGACTTCGCTGATCCCGAATCCGATAGCTAACGAACAAAATCTATAAAATAGAGAGCCAAAGCAACCGGGTAAGCATTTTAAGCTTAGTAAGTTTCAAGTAATGAAATCGGCTTTGACTACAGTATTACATTCACATAGCTAACTAAGTCACTTTATTTAACACACATTCACATAATCATACTTACTTCACACTTCAACAACATATATATACAAGGTATCAACCTTTCTAAAAGCCGAAAGTTCGTTAGCCGATCGCACGAATACTATTTAAAACGAATCGACTTTTCCAATGCACATGCAAACATACCTTATCGTTCGGGTTGGTCGAGCATATTTATTGAATTAGTTACAGCACAAAACGCTCACATTCAAACCCAAGTTTCTTCGGTATTTAACCGAATATAGCCGCAAACACATTTACCTTCGGGTCTTAACCCGGACATATCAACTTGCATAATTGCCTTCGGGTCTTAGCCCGGATATATCATCTTGCATAATTGCCTTCGGGTCATAGCCCGGATATATCAACTCGCATAATTGCCTTCGGGTCTTAGCCCGGATATATCAACTCGCATAATTGCCTTCGGGTCTTAGCCCGGATATATTCCAATGCTCATGCACACATATATCAATAATCATAACACATCCATATCATTTCTTCGTTACTAAGGCTCAAACACAAAACATTTATTAAACCTTTCAAATTTCGGCTCAGTAGCCACACATAAAGAGCATGATTTCAATTGGCTTTATAACATAGTCTCTAAGCACATTCGACTATCCGTCATAGTATGACTATTCATTTCAATATAATTCAAGTAGGGTCATTACTCGAAGACTTACCTCAAATGTCGTCGAACGACTTCAATGGCTATTCAATTACTTTTTCCTTCCCTTTATCGGATCTAGTTCCCCTTTGCTCTTGAGCTTAAGTTCAACAAAATTTAAAATAGTCATTAATCGACTATTCAAGTATTACTTTCAGAATAATATATATATTGATCCGACTTTCACACACATAGATTATAATAAGCTTTATAATAATCAATAAATAATTCATCTGCAAACTTTCATTAATGTTTACAACAAAATCACATATTCACTACGAGCTGTTTTCCTGAGCAGTAGTTACTAAATTATTTATAACTGGAGCTACTAAACTCCAAATCACTTGCTGTTAATTTTCCCTGAATATAGACTCGTATATCTTCCATCCATAAAATTTTCAGAATTTTAGGCTTGGCCAATCAATACCAGATTTTTCTTAAAGTTTCCCCTGTTTCACTGTTTAACTATTCTGACCACTCTTCACTACGAATCCAATTTCTCACTTTACAGAATTCAAAATGTGTTGTATTTGATCTCATTTGAAACTAGACTCATTAAGGAGTCTAAGCATATAAATGTTATCTTATAATCATTTTTGTACAATTTATAATGATTTTCTAAAAACAGAACAGGGAATCCAGCAGTCATTTTGACTCAGCCCCACAATACTTCAAATATGTCAAGATCGGTAACTCTTTTGTTTTTATAGTTTCTTTTGTAAGAAAATAGACTCTTCAAGCTTTAATGACATAATTCACTCAGCTTCTAATTCAACTCCTACAATTTATGGCGATTTTCCGAAATCACCTTACTGCTGCTGTCCCCAAACAGATTATTACCAAATCAAATACTAACATTAGCATTTCACCTTAATAGCTAGCTTACCAAGCCTTAATTTAACATATAATTCACCCATATCATATTCAGCTATATATACATTTACCATATTTCCATTTCAGCATATATAACTAACATTTATTCCGAAATTTTAATATCTAATTGCTTATAACTTTCTTCGGATGTCGTCGACTAATTGATCGGCTACTCAACTACTTTCGATTTTTCCCCGATCTAAATCCAATTTCTTGGTTTCTTGATCTTAACATATTCAAATAAATCTCGTTTTAACATATTTTCATTCAACTTAGTCTAATAACGCATAAATGGGTAAATTACATTTTTACCCCTAATGTTTCGCACTTTCACAATTTAGTCCTTATTCCACAAAACACCAAATACACAAAATTTGGTCACACTCCTTAAGGGCCGAATCTTCCTAGTACCCATATAAGTCCATACATTTCATTTATTCCACCTTTGAGTCCTTCAAAAATTTATTTTTGTAATTTAGCCCTAACTACTCAAAATCACCAAAAACTTCAACACAAAACATATTAATCTTTAACATATCTTTCATTTTTCATCAACAACTATCAAAAAGCTCAAGCACTCATCAATGGCAAAACACAAAATCATCATCAATTTACAAAATTGAACCATGGGGTTTAAAGAACACAAAGCAATGATATCAAAAATGTGAAAATTATCAAAAACCAAACAAAAGACTAACCTTCCTTAGGTTTCAAATGACCGAATGCTATCCTCCTCTCTTCCTCTCTACAACCGGCCAAGATGAACAAGGTGATAACCTCTCTCCTTCTTCTTTTTTTTTTCTTTTAGTATCCTTAATATTTCTTTTATCATTTCTTTTCTTTTACTTAAACTAATGTCCACTTCATGGAAATTTACCACATAGTCTAATATAAGCTCCATCATGGCCGGCCACTATGTATAAAAAAGGGGTATTTGACAGGCAAAGTCAATATTTTCACTCCTTGCTTAAATTGGTCCTTATAAATTACCCTATCACATTTTTTTACAACTTTCTCACATAAGTCCTATGGACTAAATTCACATGCAATTGACTAAATCGAAGCTTGAAATTTTCCACACATTCATAATCACATATTTTAGACAATAATATCACATTCAAACATTTTGGTGACTCGGTTTAGCAGTCCCGAAACCACTTCCCGACTAGGGTCAGTTTTGGGCTGTCACAACTCTCCCCCACTTAAGAAATTTTTGTCCCCGAAAATCTTACCGGTGAATAGGTTTGGGTATCATTCTTTCATCGAGCTCTCAGTTTCCCAAGTAGCTTCCTCGATCCCGTGTTTGAGCCATAACACCTTAACTAACGGAACCCTTCTGTTTCGCAACTCTTTCACTTCACGAGCTAGGATACGAATCGGTTCTTCTTCATAACTCAAGTCAGATTGAATTTCAACTTCCGAGGGATTAATCACATGTGACGGATCGGATCTATAACGTCGAAGCATCGAAACATGAAAAACATTGTGAATCCTTTCAAGTTCAGGGGGTAAAATCAATCTATATGCCACTGGACCAATTCTTTCGGATATTTCATACGGCCCAATGAACCTCGGACTCAATTTGCCCTTACGGCCGAATCTGAGTACCTTTTTCCAAGGCGAAACCTTTAGAAACACTTTATCTCCAACCTGATATTCAATGTCTTTTCTTTTCAAATCCGCATACGACTTTTGACGATCTGTGGCTACCTTCAGACTTTCACAGATTACCTTTACTTTCTGCTCGGCATCTTTAATCAAATCAACTCCGAAAATTTTACTTTCACCGAGCTCGGTCCAAAACAATGGTGTACGGCATTTACGACCGTACAAAGCCTCGTAAGGTGCCATCTTAATACTTGATTGAAAACTATTGTTGTAAGCGAATTCAATCAAAGGTAAATACTGTTCCCATGAACTACTGAACTCGAGGATGCAACATCTCAACATATCCTCAAGTATTTGAATTATCCGCTCGGATTGACCATCGGTTTGTGGATGAAAAGCGGTGCTAAAATGCAGCTTGGTACCCAAAGCTTCTTGCAATTTCTTCCAAAATCGCGAGGTGAATCTTGGATCTCTATCCGACACAATAGAAATCGGTACCCCGTGTAATCTCACAATCTGAGAAACATACAATTCAGCTAGTTTATCCAATGAAAAATCCGTACGCACGGGGATAAAGTGAGCCGACTTAGTTAGTCTATCGACAACAACCCAAATCGCATCTTTCTTACTTGCTGACAATGGCAGTCCGGACACAAGGTCCATTGTGACTCGATCCCATTTCCACTCGGGTATCATGATCGGCTGAAGTAGTCCTGAAGGCACTTGATGTTCCGCTTTCACTTGTTGACATATTAAACATCTCGAAACAAAGTCGGAGATGTCTCGTTTCATACCATGCCACCAAAACTGACGTTTCAAATCGTTGTACATTTTTGTACTCCCCGGGTGAATTGACATCCGGCTACAATGGGCTTCGTTCAGAATCATCGAAATGAGTTCCGAATTCCTTGGAACACATAAACGACTTCTGAACCTCAAACAATCATCACCATCAATTTGAAATTCTGATTCCTTGTTCGGAACACACTCAGCCCGTTTTGCAACCAATTCATCATCGACTTTCTGAGCTTCACGGATTTGATGAGTCAATAATGGTTTGGCTTTTAATTCAGCTACTAACACATTGTCGGGTAGAACAGACAAATGCACATTCATCGCTCGTAAAGCAAACAATGACTTCCGACTTAAGGCGTCCGCAACCACATTAGCCTTTCCCGGGTGGTAATCAATGACAAGCTCGTAATCTTTCAACAACTCAAGCCAACGTCTTTGTCGCAGATTCAAGTCTCGCTGAGTCATCAAATATTTGAGACTTTTGTGATCCGAAAATACATGGCACTTTTCACCAAATAAGTAATGTCGCCATATTTTCAAAGCAAATAGATGGCAGCTAGTTCGAGATCATGGGTCGGATAATTTTTCTCATGTGGCTTTAATTGTCTTGACGCATAGGCCACCACTCGACCTTCTTGCATCAACACGCAACCCAACCCAAGTAGGGATGCGTCACTATAAATGACAAACTCCTTGCCTGATTCGGGTTGCACTAGAATTGGAGCTTCAGTCAGATGAGTTTTCAGTTGATCGAAACTTTTCTGACACTTCTCCGTCCATTCGAACTTAACATCCTTTTGAAGTAGCTTCGTCATTGGTGTGGCTATCATCGAGAAACCTTTGACAAATCGTCGGTAATACCCGGCGAGCCCCAAAAAGCTCTGAACCTCAGTAATATTTCTCGGAGGTTTCCAGTTAAGTATGGCTGAAATTTTGTTCGGGTCAACTCGAATACCCGATGCGGATACCACATGACCCAAGAAGCTAACCTCTCTTAACCAGAACTCACACTTACTGAACTTAGCATATAACTGCTTATCCCGTAAAATTTGCAACACTAGTCTCAGGTGCTCAGCATGTTCGGTCTCATCTCTTGAATAGACCAAGATGTCATCAATGAACACAACTACGAACCGATCCAAATATGGTCTGAAGATCCGATTCATCAAATCCATAAATACTACCGGGGCATTAGTGAGCCCAAACGGCATCACTAAGAATTCGTAGTGACCGTACCTCGTTCTGAAAGCAGTTTTGGGTACGTCTGAATCTCGAATCCGCAACTGATAATAACCCGATCTCAAATCTATTTTTGAGAACACTGAGGCCCCTTTAGTTGATCAAACAAATCATCAATACGCGGTAATGGATATTTATTCTTTATCGTCACTTTATTCAGTTGACGATAGTCAATGCACAACCTCATGGTTCCGTCCTTCTTTTTCACGAACAATACTGGCGCACCCCAAGGTGAGAAACTTGGCCGAGCGAAACCTCTATCCGTCAATTCTTGCAGCTGAGCTTTCAACTCTTTTAACTCAGTTGGTGCCATACGATACGGAGCTATCGAAATCGGCGTAGTCCCAGGTACAAGCTCAATACCAAACTCTATCTCCCGAACAGGTGGTAAACCCGGCAATTCTTCAGGAAAAACATCCGGGTATTCACAAACCACCGGCACAGATTCAGGTTTCCTTTCTAGTTCTTGGTCATCCAGTACATACGCAAGGTATGCTTCGCACCCTTTTCTTACATATTTCTGGGCCAACATTGAGGATATTACAGCTGGCAACCCATCCAAGTCCGTAGACTCAACTCGGATTACTTCGTTATTTGCACACCTCAAATCAATAGTCTTGCTTTTGCAATTCACAACCGCATCATGCACGGTCAACCAATCCAACCCAAGGATAACATCAAATTCATCAAACGGCAAAAGCATCAAGTCCGCCGGAAAACAGAAACCTCGAATTGCTAGGGGACATTTCTTACACACTTTGTCGACAAGCACGTAACGACCCAAGGGATTTGACACCCGAATTACAAACTCAGTAGACTCAATAGGTAAAGTCTTACTGGATGCTAAGGTTTCACATATGTAAGAATGAGTAGAATCGGGGTCAATCAAAGCAATTACATTAGTATCAAAGAGAGTAAAAGTACCGGTAATAACACCAGGCGAAGAAGCATCCTCGCGGGCACGTATAGCATATGCTCTAGCAGGTGCACGAGCCTCGGATCTGGTCGTAGCATCTCTAGATCCTCTCTGACCACCACTAGCATTTCCCGTATTTCTAGATGGTCTACCTCGAGCAGTGGTAGCACCCGGTTTCCCACTCTGATTTACATTCTGTTCAGACAGCCTCGGGCAATCTTTAATGAAGTGGTCCACTGATCCGCACTTGTAACAGGAGCGGTCATGGAATCTACAACTCCCCGAATGCCATTTACCGCAATGTCGACATTCCATTCTGTCTTGACGTTCATTCCCAACACTGGCGACCGAAGTGCCTCGTGTACCCACAGGGGGTCGATCACGATCTCGTCTAAAAAGGCCCGAAGTGCCTCTAGACCGGCCCACATCATTTCAAAATTTCTTCGATGCCTGTTGAAGAGACTTTCCCGAGGATCTTTTACGAAACTCCCCAGTTCCCACATCAGCTTTTTGTTTTTCCTTTCTAAGCTCTTCGGCTTTACAAGCTCGCTCGACAAGTACTACGAACTCTCGTATTTCAAGAATGCCAACGAACATTTTTATATCTTCATTCAGCCCATCTTCGAAGCGTTTACACATGACAGCCTCGGACGAAACACATTCCCGAGCGTATCTACTAAGTCTAACAAATTTTCGCTCGTAATCAGTAACTGACATAGAACCTTGCTTAAGCTCAAGAAATTCCTTCCGTTTTTGATCAACAAATCTCTGACTGATATACTTTTTCCGAAACTCAGTTTGGAAAAACTCCCAAGTTACTTGCTCCCGGGGCACAACAGAAGTCAGAGTACTCCACCAATAGTAGGCAGAATCACGTAGCAAGGAGATAGCACACTTTAGGCATTCATCGGGTGTACAAGATAGCTCATCGAGTACCCGGATAGTGTTGTCCAACCAAAATTCAGCTTGCTCGGCATCGTCGCTATCCGTAGCTTTAAATTCAGTAGCCCCATGTTTTCGGATTCGGTCAACTGGGGGCTTATTTGACCTTATTTGGTCAGTTACCGGAGGTATTGTAGGTGCGGGGGTGGTGTTTGTCGGGAATGGAGGTTGTGGAACAGCCGTGTTAGTTCGAATGTATTGGTTGAACCAATCATTCATCACGCTATAGAAAGCTTGTCTAGCTTCATCATTCGGGTTACTAGCATTAGGTTGAGAGTCCACCGGCGCTGTCCCTTGTGCGGGAGCAGGCGCTACACTCTCAAGATCATCAGCTACCGCTCGGTCGGGATTGGGATCCATTACTATAAATAAACACATTTGCAAATGTCAGAAATCACCACACTATCAATTAATCACATAAAATGGCATGTATAGCTAGACCCCAACACATTACGGTAGTCCTAGAATCGACTAAACCTTAGCTCTGATACCAATCAATTGTAACACCCCGAACCCGAGACCGTCACCGGAGTCGAACACGAGGTGTTAACAGACTTTAAAAAAAATTTTCCAGACACTGCCAATCTGCGTAATAGTCGCTTTAAAAATCATATCTTGAGTTTCACAACTCGAAAATCAGTTTCGTGATTTTTCCCTGAAACTAGACTCACATGCCCATCTACATAAGTTTTCCTAGAATTTTTGGTCGGGCCAATTAGTACAGTTTATTAGTCAAAGTCTCCCATGTTACAGGGATCGACTACCCTGACCTTTGCGCATTACGACTTGGATATCTCCTTGTACAGGGCTCCAATACTGATGCCGTTTGTTTCTATAGAAACTAGACTCAGAGAGGAATCTACACATATATGGTATGACTCCTAATTATCCCTGGTTAATTTATGGTAAATTTTTAAAGTCGAAACAAGAGATCCAGAAACCGTTCTGGCCCCGTTTCACGAGAACTTTAATATCTCTTAATATACTGTTCATATGATTGTTTCGTTACTTTCATATGAAAATAGATTCATCAAGGTTCGATTACATAATTTATTCACTATTTAATTCCATTCCTACAAATTTTTGTGATTTCTCAAATCTACACCACTGCTGCTGTCAGCATCTGTTTTCAAGGTAAACTTTACCTATTTCGTGGTTACCATGGACCAACTAGGGTTTTGTCATACATAGGTCCACGTATGATCATATTTAGCCATTCCAATGGCTGATCATTTGCCCAACACTTCCATTCCAAACCATAGTCACATCATGAAACCATATATACATACATAAACACCAATGGTCTAATGCCATACTCCACTTCTACGAGCCATTTTCGCATGGCTTTACACACATACATCACAAAAAGTACTTAAACAACAGGGGGTAGTCCTATACATGCCATATCCAGAGTTCACTAAAAAAAAATACCAAAAGAGCTTTGATAGTGTGGATGACTTCGACTTCGCTGATCCCGAATCCGATAGCTAACGAACAAAATCTATAAAACAGAGAGCCAAAGCAACCGGGTAAGCATTTTAAGCTTAGTAAGTTTCAAGTAATGAAATCGGCTTTGACTACAGTATTACATTCACATAGCTAACTAAGTCACTTTATTTAACACACATTCACATAATCATACTTACTTCACACTTCAACAACATATATATACAAGGTATCAACCTTTCTAAAAGCAGAAAGTTCGTTAGCCGATCGCACGAATACTATTTAAAACGAATCGACTTTTCCAATGCACATGCAAACATACCTTATCGTTCGGGTTGGTCGAGCATATTTATTGAATTAGTTACAGCACAAAACGCTCACATTCAAACCCAAGTTTCTTCGGTATTTAACCGAATATAGCCGCAAACACATTTACCTTCGGGTCTTAACCCGGACATATCAACTTGCATAATTGCCTTCGGGTCTTAGCCCGGATATATCATCTCGCATAATTGCCTTCGGGTCATAGCCCGGATATATCAACTCGCATAATTGCCTTCGGGTCTTAGCCCGGATATATTCCAATGCTCATGCACACATATATCAATAATCATAACACATCCATATCATTTCTTCGTTACTAAGGCTCAAACACAAAACATTTATTAAACCTTTCAAATTTCGGCTCAGTAGCCACACACAAAGAGCATGATTTCAATTGGCTTTATAACATAGTCTCTAAGCACATTCGACTATCCGTCATAGTATGACTATTCATTTCAATATAATTCAAGTAGGGTCATTACTCGAAGACTTACCTCAAATGTCGTCGAACGACTTCAATGGCTATTCAATTACTTTTTCCTTCCCTTTATCGGATCTAGTTCCCCTTTGCTCTTGAGCTTAAGTTCAACAAAATTTAAAATAGTCATTAATCGACTATTCAAGTATTACTTTCAGAATAATATATATATTGATCCGACTTTCACACACATAGATTATAATAAGCTTTATAATAATCAATAAATAATTCATCGGCAAACTTTCATTAATGTTTACAACAAAATCACATATTCACTACGAGCTGTTTTCCTGAGCAGTAGTTACTAAATTATTTATAACTGGAGCTACTAAACTCCAAATCACTTGCCGTTAATTTTCCCTGAATATAGACTCGTATATCTTCCATCCATAAAATTTTCAGAATTTTAGGCTTGGCCAATCAATACCAGATTTTTCTTAAAGTTTCCCCTGTTTCACTGTTTGACTATTCTGACCACTCTTCACTACGAATCCAATTTCTCACTTTACAGAATTCAAAATGTGTTGTATTTGATCTCATTTGAAACTAGACTCATTAAGGAGTCTAAGCATATAAATGTTATCTTATAATCATTTTTGTACAATTTATAATGATTTTCTAAAAACAGAACAGGGAATCCAGCAGTCATTTTGACTCAGCCCCACAATACTTCAAATATGTCAAGATCGG
The DNA here is from genome assembly GCF_007990345.1 of Gossypium hirsutum. Classification (NCBI taxonomy): domain Eukaryota; kingdom Viridiplantae; phylum Streptophyta; class Magnoliopsida; order Malvales; family Malvaceae; genus Gossypium; species Gossypium hirsutum. The sequence goes on from NC_053436.1 coordinate 78,621,362, forward strand.
TAACTCTTTTGTTTTTATAGTTTCTTTTGTAAGAAAATAAACTCTTCAAGCTTTAATGACATAATTCACTCAGCTTCTAATTCAACTCCTACAATTTATGGCGATTTTCCGAAATCACCTTACTGCTGCTGTCCCCAAACAGATTATTACCAAATCAAATACTAACATTAGCATTTCACCTTAATAGCTAGCTTACCAAGCCTTAATTTAACATATAATTCACCCATATCATATTCAGCTATATATACATTTACCATATTTCCATTTCAGCATATATAACTAACATTTATTCCGAAATTTTAATATCTAATTGCTTATAACTTTCTTCGGATGTCGTCGACTAATTGATCGGCTACTCAACTACTTTCGATTTTTCCCCGATCTAAATCCAATTTCTTGGTTTCTTGATCTTAACATATTCAAATAAATCTCGTTTTAACATATTTTCATTCAACTTAGTCTAATAACGCATAAATGGGTAAATTACATTTTTACCCCTAATGTTTCGCACTTTCACAATTTAGTCCTTATTCCACAAAACACCAAATACACAAAATTTGGTCACACTCCTTAAGGGCCGAATCTTCCTAGTACCCATATAAGTCCATACATTTCATTTATTCCACCTTTGAGTCCTTCAAAAATTTATTTTTGTAATTTAGCCCTAACTACTCAAAATCACCAAAAACTTCAACACAAAACATATTAATCTTTAACATATCTTTCATTTTTCATCAACAACTATCAAAAAGCTCAAGCACTCATCAATGGCAAAACACAAAATCATCATCAATTCACAAAATTGAACCATGGGGTTTAAAGAACACAAAGCAATGATATCAAAAATGTGAAAATTATCAAAACCAAACAAAAGACTAACCTTCCTTAGGTTTCAAATGACCGAATGCTATCCTCCTCTCTTCCTCTCTACAACCGGCCAAGATGAACAAGGTGATAACCTCTCTCCTTCTTCTTTTTTTTTTCTTTTAGTATCCTTAATATTTCTTTTATCATTTCTTTTCTTTTACTTAAACTAATGTCCACTTCGTGGAAATTTACCACATAGTCTAATATAAGCTCCATCATGGCCGGCCACTATGTATAAAAAAGGGGTATTTGACATGCAAAGTCAATATTTTCACTCCTTGCTTAAATTGGTCCTTATAAATTACCCTATCACATTTTTTTACAACTTTCTCACATAAGTCCTATGGACTAAATTCACATGCAATTGACTAAATCGAAGCTTGAAATTTTCCACACATTCATAATCACATATTTTAGACAATAATATCACATTCAAACATTTTGGTGACTCGGTTTAGCAGTCCCGAAACCACTTCCCGACTAGGGTCAGTTTTGGGCTGTCACATAGATACAACAACTTCTTAAGAAGATATGCACATTAACCATACAGGGAATCATTATAATATTGTGTGCAAAAGTTGGGTTTAGATACTCACTAGAGACTTACTTTAACCTCAGCCTAGAATTTCCGTTTGAAATATTCATCCCAAAATAGAATCAACAACTGCTTAAAAGATTATAAGATTTCCATTAGAATCTCCATTACAGATATTTTACTAACATTTCAACTACATGCGACCCTAGGCAGGGCTTTCCTGTTTCCTTTCCATAATCTTAACGTAAAAAGCTATAAGGCTTACTAAAAGGTTGAATCATCTACTCGCTAAACGTGATCCTAGTTTGATCTTAACGAAGAAGAAGAAAAGAAAGTTGAGGTTAAAAAAAGAACCTACACATTAAGTAAATAGAAAACCATCTGCAATGTCGCCTTCCTATAGATATACTCTCAGTACCCTTGATTTCCTTACTAGATCTAAGGTAAGTAAAAGAAAATTCGGTAAAGGTTTAGCTTGCTATTGACTAGTCATGGGGAGGGTCAAATCAATTCAATTGATTCCTGTTGAGAAATGGTCAACCATGTTGCTGTGATGATTTGTTTAGTTGGTTTGTTTTAGTGTACAAGCAATTCTTCATATATCTTGTTACTCTACTCTTTACTTTGATCTCTACTTCTGTTGCTACAGAATCCCAATAACTTTAAACTAAACCCGATACAAGATCCACTTGAACTATATTCATGTAAATCGGGTGTACTATTCCTTAGGGGTACCCATTCTTGAGCGAAGTTTTGCTTCACTTGAAAATGCCCTGAAGTTAAATCCTTAGCCAATGGGTGGATTCTTTGTTAGTATGCACCAAAACTCTATTTCACAAACCAACCAGCTGAGTGGTGGATCATGCTACCTTAGTGCGCCAAAAAAATTAACATGCATTATCTCACTCTCAATTGGATTATCTAATCCTGGGGTGTGACAACGAGCTAGAACAACTCTATTTTAGGCATAGACTGGTAAGGCTTAAGGCTGATATTAACGGAGAAATGAATTGTCCTTTCCATGAGTGGTTGGGTAGGCATGAAGCCCTAGTAATGGGCTCAAATTTTCGATAATAAGTCTCGATATGGTCATATGACCGCCAACCTCATAAAGGCAGTTAACTTCGTCTTGAAGCATACACATCATTTCCCAATTTTAGTTGTTTTCTCAACTATGTTCTACAGGCTAGTAACATTGATGCCAAGAATGGGGCTAAGAAAAGTAAATCAAATGGAGGCAAGACATGTCTACGTTGAAAAGGTTAGGAAGGTGATAGATGTCAACGCTCGGAGAACGAGGTTGATGAATGTAGAACTATATTCCCAGTTTTAGAAAACTTTTCAAGTTATAGAGTACATCAGTTGTCGTACAAGGGTCTTGACTAGGTCTTATGGAGTTGATCTCCGAAACAAGTGATGTGAGTGTGGGAGGTTCCAAACCTTTTGATACCCATGTGCACATGTCATTGCAATGTGTTCATGGGCCAATGTAGATCCAACATAACATATCGATAATGTGTACATGCTGGAATGCATATTACGTATTTGAGGAAACGAGTTCTCTGTAATATGGGATATCTCGACATGGGAAGTGCCTTTGCCTGCATTCGAGTTGCTCCCAAACCAGGGCTATGTAGGGTACCCAAAGGTCGATCGTACATCACTAGGATTTTGTTGGAAAAAATCTAGTTCAAAAATGATTTTCTTTCACAACAAAAAATTAAAATTTTGAAAACTGACCCGACTTGTATTTTTATAGTATCCTAGACCGAAATCATACCTGTGTTTTCCAGATAGACGAACAATTGTCGTTCCCAACTTTTAACCAAATGATATTCTCCATTATTCTCGTACCAAGAGTTACTTCGAGTGCGGGCTCAAACTATTCGAATAAAACACAAAACTAGAAATAGTTTTCTTTTCTTTTGTGTGAAAATAAAAATTCTCTTCTCAAAATAGAAACCGACAGAATTGTTATTCTAAAAAAATATATTTAATAGTTGAGAATAAATTTTCTCTATTTCTCAATAGAGTAACAATATCTTCAAGTTGTGTTCATAGCCCTACCGGTGTCATCTATTTATAGGAAGAAAAAGTAGAATCCTTGTTGACTTGTAGAAGTTCATTTCAACTAGAAAAATGAAATCCTAGTTCAACTGGAATGTAGGGGCGTCAACATTAATTAATAATACTAGGGTTTGTCGTCCCCCTTTATTATATAAGGGGTTTTGGGCCTCTTCCATATTAGGTCCAATTACAAGTACTTTCTGATTTTTAACCCAATACTTTATAATTTGATCCAACCCAATATTCGTTTTTTACTTTCCCAAAAGTAAACTTCAATATATTTCCAATTAAATAAATTTTTTCAACTCAATTCTAATTTCGTTAAAATCATGACGACTTTATTGTAAATGAAGCTATGAGAAAATATATTTAATATTTTCGCATTAAACGATTCACTATGACCAAATGATTTATTTACATTTTCGAACTTCATTTAATTCGAAAAAAATAAATTCATTTTTTAAGTCATTTTTCTTTTTCTTTTTCTTTTTCATTTTGGAGAAAACCACATTCATTTACAAAAAATTCCATTTCTCTATTTTCATTTTAGAGAAAACCATAATCATTTCTAAATGTTTAATATTTCTCCATTTTACCATTTCTATTCATTTCTATTTATTTGATTCAACATGCAATTCATTTATAGTTTCAACGAGCTAGCGAGGGACTAATTGGACATATACAATTGAGGCACAAATGATTTTGTAATTAAGTTCCAAATTTTTGCCTATTAATTATAAACTTATTTAGTCACAAAGTCATTCCATTATAATATCGTTACTGAGCTGTCCCCAACGGCGTACCATTATGAAAGTTACTTGATTAGTGCTCGTCCAATGACCTTATCAAAAGTATGTTACCTTCATAGGATATCTTTAATATCTTTGGTATAATATTTGTTCTCCCAATATGATCATATTTTATCTCATGGTAACCATTACATCTTACTTCATGAAAAGTCAATTACTATCAAATAGTAATCAAATCATTCATTATAAAGGCGAATGACCCGTGACCATGATTAATTTTCATCAACCATGTAATGCCAATGATAGGATATCATTTACCCATGTCTCGAGCTATGAATTCCATTGTTGTGAATGACGCTACATACTGCAAAAGTTGTACACCTAATGCACTAGCTTTTGGTTCTTTATCTATTCGAACTTAGGCTTTTAATTACATCAAAGTGTACGAGTCATGCATACATAATTCGTCATCCACTCAAGATTTAGATATGTCACACTATGAATGTCACAAGTGAATAAATCCATAAATGGATTCAAGATCTATTCTTCTTGGGTTCAGTCTGATGTACTATTAGTCCAATCAATCACATCTATGTCTTTATCTTCTAGGAGTTATCTACTCCGATGACCAAGACAAAGCATCTTCCTAATTGGATTTGATAAACGACATATTAGTTTTTCAACCGGTTTGCTCATTTCTGATTAGACTAAGACATGTTTAGGTTCATCTACTAATATAAGTTATCTTTCTGTATTACAATCTAACCACGTAATACAACTTAGTATTAGTTTAAACATTAGACAACCAATGAGCAACATTTACTTCTATTTTGCTTTGCGTACAAAAATCATATGAGGGCAATTATAAAAAGTAAATTAATGTAATCAATAAATTTGTTTTATTAAACAGATCCAACAGATTCATGGTGACATGGACTTGAGGGAGACGGTTGAACCAAAATGTTGCGGGTTGTGAAGAATAGTTGGCCACAATCAAAAGAAGTGCCCGCGTCAAAACTACCATGCTAGACAGTCGTCACAGTTGGGGGAGTCTAAAATTATGTACCCATTGTTCCATTGTTTTTAAATTTGTTTGTTATCTTCTTTGTGAATTTTTTAAAATTTTAAATTAAAAATGGTAAATATATTTTTCATATATGATTAAATACTTAGAATTTCCGTGAGAGAAATTAATTATTTTTAGTTCTTAACTTCTTAAAATAAAAAATTAATTACCATTTAAACTAATATTAAGGCATGTCCACCATTCATTTTCTTTTTTTCCTTTTCCATTTTTTTTCCTGGTTTTATTTTTTTTTCCACATTCATGCTTGGAGTGGCACATACAATTATTATAGTAAAGTTGATCATTGACTAGACGTCAAAGATATTCAGAATTTCATTTCTGATGACAACTTTTTATTTAGAAATAATTGTCAGCATCGTTATTCCATATAAAAAAGATATGGATAAATTTTTGGAGCTTAACAACGATCTTTTTTTTTGAGTGAACTAAAAAGCTTTTATTTTTATTCATCGTACTTCTAGTTATATGAATAATGCATCGAAAAATGATTAGCCCACTATCATTTTAACTTGTATGATAATAATACTAACTACAATTGGAATAATCACATTACATAGTTGCTAATGTAGTTCAATAAGTATTTTATCTGGTTCCATCATTTTCTACTTGAATTAGGTCCATTAGGAATCTCATGATATTCAACTTTACTTGAGCTAGATCCATCAGGAATCCCGTGAGATAAAGGTGCTTTTAATGAGACAAGGTTCAATTGACCTTCCTCTCTTACACCACTTTAATAACTACAACTGTTGTCGCACCGAGTCGCGTTTTAGCTTGTGCCCACTGTAATTGGCACCTCTTGAGAGTGTTCTTGCCTCAACCACTATGCAGGTTTTGGACAATGAGGTTAAGGATACTAATTTAACCCCTTTTTCCCCTTATGATTACAATTTCAAACTTATTATAAAGATTATAAAACATCATCTTCTGGTGGCATGAAATTGGGTTCCCTTGACAACATAACCAATTTGAACCCATGATTGCATAATCACTATCAACTAGGAGCCCCATTTATAGTTGAACCCGTGACTGCATAACTGCTAATTGGGAGCTCGAGTTGCAATGCAACATTTTCTAACGTGTCAATGTTCGAGCACCATCGGATCACCATGAACTCAAACATACCTTAAAGCTATCACAATTTCTCCCTAAAATAAGAACACAAAAAGAAAAAGAAATCTTTTCTCCCCTTCCTTTGAATATTGATATTCTTCTTCTTCCTTTTTTTTTCTCTCTCCCCTACTACTAATTACAAAACTTTCTCCCTTTTCTTCTTCTCTTCAACAAAAAAAAGAAAAAAAATCAACAAAAAATCAATTACTTCAACCAATACAAATTTTGCACCGGGAATAGGGTATATATAGGCTTTTGGTTCTACCTAATAGCCTCGTGGGACCACCAGAACTGCCTGACATGTAGGCAGCACCACCAAATAATTTTACTTTTTTTTTCAGTCTCTTAATTCACTTCCACAGTTATTTTAAAAATAAAAATACATTTTTGCTTTCTGACACACCAATGACAACCAAAAAACAATTCATTTTTTTAAAAAATTGACATCAATGCCGCCTAACACACTAGTGGCACAAAAAAATAAATTTTTTTTAAATCTGACACTAGTGTCGCTTGTCACTCTGGCGGCACCCAAAAAAAATATTTTTTAAATTGACATTGGTGCCGCCTAACACACCAGCTACACCAATTAGAATTTTTTCTATCTGACACAACTATTTTTTTTAAAATTTTCCCGATGATGCTTGATAGATTGGCAACACCCATTAAAAAATATATTTTATATTTTTTTCCTCCCTGAATACCCGTATTTTTAACGAGTATTTTAAAAAATACATATCAGTACTGCCTGCATGGTAGCGATACTAAAAAAATTATTTTTTTAAAAAAGGCTGATGATTAGCTAATGATGAGGAGGCAGTGACGCCGGTGTGTCTGGCGGTAGCGAGCATTGTAGATTTCAGGTAATTTTCATATTTAATTTTTCTCTTGGGTGATTTTCATAATTAATTAATTAATTTTGGTTATTTTTGAAAAAAAACCATATTTCAATTATGATTTTCATTTTGTTTTTAAATTTTAAAATGGTTTTAATTTACATATTTAAAATATTAATGTTATATCAAATCTTATGTAGTATAATTTAAATAATATGTCAAATCTTATGTAGTATAATTCAATTATTCAAATCATTAAATAATATGTCAAATCTTATGTAGTATAATTTAAAATAAACATTTTTAAGAAAAATAAAATGTTATCGTATAACTTTAAAACTAAAACCTAAAAGCAAAGTAAATCGGAAAAAAGAAAGAGTAAGTGCTAAAGCTTTTTGTGAAAGCTTCAAAAACCTCAAAAACCAAGATTTGTACAATATCCATTTTTATAATATTAAATTTTTTAACTTTTCATTTTAAACTATGTCACATAAGATTTAATATCTCATTTAATGGTTAAATTAATGGTTTTAGTAAAGTAATGATCTTATTAATATAAACTCAATAATTTGATGATATAATTAGAATGTTTTATAGTTCGGGAATCAATTTAAAATAAAGGTTATAGTTTGAGATTTTATGGTGCAATTAACTTTTAATGTTATGCAATTAAAATAAGTTTTTTTTACATAAATACAATTAAATTGTGATTTCTTATTATTATAAGTATTGAGAAATTTATTTTATAAAATAACTTTTTAACAGGTGTTTTAATATCCAAAAGTGTCAAGTTCAAAGTTTGTAGTAAAGTCTCCAAATTGTTTGCACCGACATTGGAATAATGATTAATTATTATGTTATTATTACAATATCTCAATACTCATTGATGTTAAGTTCGGTGAATAAATTTGAAAAGTAGACAACGATTATCAATCGAATCATAATGACATAATTTATTGAGATCCAAAGAATGAAACATTGCCCAAGGTGCAATTATATTGAAGTATTCTCTTGTTGTGTGGCTTCACGACAATACAAGTATAGGCCCGCCTAATGAGAGAATCCTTCCCCAATTTAGTTTCTATCACTCAAGGTAATTTGTGAGAGTTATTTACATTCTTTCATTCCAATTCACTCTGGTTGAATGATAGAGATCGATCACCCATAAGTGTCGAGTTGAATATGAATGGTATAGAGTTCAAGAATCTTTACAAGTTTTTCCAGTTCTGGACTCGACACTCAGGTTCAATAATCTTTGTAGGTTTTGCAATTTTGAAAAGTTGTTGACTTCTTTAATGTAAATGACTGTAAATACATTCCAAATTGGTATAGGCAATATTTACTAAATAATTTACTTGTAACACCCTCTAACCCTTATTCATCACCGGAACAGGGTTACGGAGCATTACCGGACTTTTCAGATCAATTACGAATGTTATGTATTCATTTAGCATTCATATCACAATATAATCATGATGTCCCTTTCATGGTCCTCGAGGCCCAAAATACTTGTTAAAAACATATCGGGACTAATTCTAACACTCAGGGAAATTTTTTGTGAAATTTTTAAATTTTTTTCCTAGAAATAGGGCACACACGCCCGTGTGAATCTGGGACACACCCGTGTCTCAAACCGTGTTCAACCTCGTGTAACTCTCTGACTTGGGTCACACGGCCGGCCACATGCCTGTGTGTTAGGCCGTGTGCCTTACACGGCAGAGACAAGCGCCTGTGTCTCTACCCATGTGTAAATTACTGGGTATTTTGTTTTGAAAATTTTTAAGTACCAGGGACACACGGCCAGTTCACACACCCATGTGTTAGCCGTGTGTCTCACACAGTCTAGTCACACGCCCATGTGTCTGGCCATGTGGACTCAATATGAGCCTTAAACATTAAGGATACCATTTCTTGCAATCTTACACATCAAGCAACTCAAAGCCATTTATTCAACCAATTTAAAACTCAGTTAAACACACTCTAAACATGTCAAAATAGACATTCTAGGTACCCAACCAATGTACCTTCATAGGCACTCTACCCAACTTATTCAAACACGTATATGCAAATTTTTACTAAATAATCTTCTCGAAACCAATTATCATTATACCTATATGTTCACACATAACCAATATGATTTTATGCACCTTTTATATTTATTCGACTGTTGCTTTATCTCTCATCATTCAATCATATCAACATTAAGGCAATCATGCAAACACCACAATACCAAGCACAAGCTAAATACATGACTAATTTTAACAAAACACCTATAGATTAACCTTTAGTCAAAATAACCTATACATGCCATTATAACCAGAATCAAGTCATCAATAATTACCAATAAAACCAATGGGTAGTGTGATATAGCTCCAATACGCTTCCAACCTGTTTGAGCTTCCGATAATCTATAAGGTAAATAAATAAAACAAATACGTAAGCAATGATTGCTTAGTAAGCTCGTATAGCCTTTAATCATACTAATTTATTTCAATTATAAAACTTTACATATAAAAATAATCCAATAATGTTACCGTAATACTCATAAACTATTCTTACTAATTCACAAGGTAAACTAATCCATAGTATCACACATAGACTTATACCCTCAAGCTTAGTAAAATTTTATATAACTTTAATTCTTCCACACTTATTCCATATGCATATCATTCAGCCACGGTTACAAATTAATACATTTTACCAAGCCTTATTCTAATTGGACACATAATAATTTGTTCCATAAGAAATTGCATAATCTAAACCTTACCATTCCTTCATGAACACTAACTTATTTTCATTTAAATACTTACAATTTCAATGCATCAAATAAATAAACAAATTACTATTCAGCTAATAGCTTGCCACTTGCCTAAACATCAAGCAACAACAATAATTAGTGTACTTGCACATCTTACATATAAATTTAACATTGATAAACTTATTTTCTCGACATGTCACCATATACATGCTTTCCTTGTATCAACATAATCAAAGATAATCACATATTTACATATCACTTTTTAATATATTAAGTAAATACTATTTCCATGTCACGTTTCAATATGTCATGTAAATATCATTTCCAAGACATGTTTCAATATATCAATTAAATATCATTTCCAAGTATTTTAAGTATATACTGGTAATAATCATAAGTCTTTCAATATTAATTAATAAATATTTACAGATCACTCATAGTACATTCAATTCTCATTAATTTGTTATCTTAAATGGCTTTTCACATTTCATTATACAATTGCAATATCCATTCCATAGTCATTTCATGAGTATATAACTCACATATTCCATATATTTGCAACATATTTCACATTTTATTTTCAATTCACTATTTCACTTCCATTGCTCATACCATACCATTTCAATATCAATTATAAAACTTTATTATTCATTTACCCCTATTAACACGACTCGGACTCGGAGGAATACATAGATCCAATCCAAACATACCAGTTTGGCACCCAGTGCCTCATCGGATAATTCAAAGTAATAGTTTGACACCCAGTGTCTCATCGGCTATGCCGAAGTAATTTGGTACCCAGTACCTTATCGAATTTATTTAAAGTAACAATTTGACACCCAGTGTCTCATCGACTCTAAGTTGAAGTAATCCCTGAACACTTCCAGTCCTATTGCGTGCCAACTATATCCGACTCAACCCAATACAGTTAATAGGGTTTAAAATCGCTTTTCAATTTCAACTAATATTCATTTCAATTCAATAATCACAAATCCTCAAGAATTCAACTCAATATCATAATATCAAATACTCACTTCATTCCATTTATCATACACATTAAATAATAATTACAACAATTAATATTCATGTACCATCATTTTTATGAATTTTGCATATATTTATTTCAGTAACAATTCATAATCATGAATATACATAAATTTTCCATGTCACTAACCAAGTTATTCCAAATCGGAGAATGACTTACAAATATAAGTACATCGTTTTCTTTGTGCCATAACCCAGTTATGGTCTTTTCATTAAAATGCCATAGCCCAGCTATGGTCTTACATTTAAACATTGCCACGGTCCAACCATGGTCTTATCCGTCCATTCATCCTTTGTACTGAGCGACTACACTCAATCTGGCGTTCCATTCTTTTCGATCATTTCAATTCAATTTCATAATTCCAACAATAATTTTTTTAACAATAAGTATAAATAAATATAAATATTATCATTAATCAATTTAACACATAAACATTAAGGTTTAACCATACGAACTTACCGAGGGTAAATTGTGGAAGTTGTAGTAATTCAGGGACTATTCGGCTAATTTCTCTTTTTCATGTTTGTCGTCATATTCTTGATCTATAATATAAAATTATTCATTCATTAGCATCTAATTCAATTCTAATTCACTTTACAATTTACACCTTTCAATTTTTAAAATTACACATTTACCCTAAATTTTACAATTTTAACAATTGAGTCCCTTATCAATTTTCCTATCAATTTAACTAATTTTTCTCAATTAACACTTCATCTAATTATTTTAGGCTACCATACAGCCATTAATATTCAGAATTTCAATACCAAATCCTAATTCTTAACCTTTTCACAATTTTATCCTAAAATCAATATCTATCAAAATTACTAAATAAAATCATCACATAACAAAATTAGAGCTTCAATTCCATGTTAATTCATAATAAACATCCAGCATTCATCAATGGTAACTTTCAAAATTACCCATGAAATAAAAAAATAATAAAATAAATAGTTGGACATAATTATAAAAGTCTTAAAAACATAAAAATTACAAGAAAAAATGATTAAATTGACTAACCAATTGAACTTTGAACCTAAGAAATCCCTAAGGACGTGGCTTCCTTTCTACTTTCTCTTTTTCTTTTTCTTTCTTTTTCGTCTGGTTTTCTATTCTGTTTCTTTTTTCATTTGTTTTTATAATATAATATAATATAATATACTTAAACATTAAGAATATATATAATAATATATATAATAAACTTATAAATATCTAAATTATGGGACTCAACTTTAAGTAATCGCATAATTGCTTTTTTGGTCCCTTTAATTTTTCTTTAATCTATAATTCAACTTTCACCCTATATGCAATTTAGCCTTATATCTAATTAATTTTAATTCAAGCAAATTCACTTAACCGACACCTAATTAACTATACAATTAGCTTCGTAAATATTTATTAAAAATATTTACAAGTCCGATTTACGGGAATGGAGTCTCGGGAATGCACTTTGTTTTTAGTCATTTTTAATTAATTAACTATCCAAACGTTAAAATTTCCTAACGAAACTTTAACACTAACTCAATGACACTCCGTAAATATTTATAAAAATATCTACGGCTTGATTTATAAAATCGAAGTCTCAATACCTTGTTTTCGAAACTAATTAATCCAATACTTATTTTAAAATACAAAATTCACTAATTCAAAAATATTTCTAAAATCACACTTAACTCATAAATAATGCTTAATAAAATTTTTCGAACTCACTCGTAGAATTTAGTGATCTCGAATCACTGTTTTCAACACCACTGAAAATTGGGCTGTTACACTATTCCCCGGTATAGAGTCATGGTCTTAAGTAAAGCTTGTTTGTTTTTGTTATCAATGAAAACTTTTTTCTAGGTTATTATTTTCTTGTTTGTTTCTTTGTTGTTAAGCTCGGTATACACCAAGAGGAGGGTGAATTGGTATTTTAAAATTTTGTAAGAAATATAAAAAACAAGAACAACATAAGAATTTATAGTGGTTTGGCCCCAATTGCATACCTCAACTACCTTAGCTTACCACAACTAAGGCTTTCAAAAATTCACTAATTTGAAACCTTTTAAGGGCAATGTTTAACCTTTACAATCACTATATTTTCAATAGGCAAGATAGAGCCACTTCGCTTAAGGCTTTCTACCCAAAGCCTTAAATAAACCCTCACAAAAATGAGAAATAAGATTGAGAATGAATTATCACCTCTAAATGGTAGATATAAAACAATTAAGCTTTCTCATAATACAAGACAACACTTGAATGAATTACAATTGAATCACAAGTGTGTACAAGTGAAAATAAGAATAACAAAGAGAAATGATTTTATTTTTGTTCTTGATCATTGTATGCTTGTTTGTTGTCTTCATATGAGTGTCTTTGAATCATATTTATACTTTTCCATTGATTTTGGGATGTTTGGAGTCGTTGGAGGAAGTCTTTATCATTGAAAGTATTTTTTTCGCGCATTTAATGCAACATGTAGGTATATGTCTCGAGACATAGAACCCTTGTTTTGAGATAGGAAGAACAAAATATGACTATTAGAGCATACTATATCGAGGTACAACAAGTATCTCTCGAGCCATTGAAAGATGTTTCTCTAGATAAATACATGATTGTCTCGAGACATGGCTCCCCTAAGCAACCCTTAGCTTCGATGTTTTCTTGTCTCAAGACAAATAAGTTTTTATCTTAAGACAAGGTTCCCCAAAAGCGCACCCTTAGCTTTAATGTCGATCTATCTCAAGACAACAAAACTTATGTTTTGAGACATGACTTATGTTTTGAGACATGACTTGTTGTCTCAAGACTTGGCTCAAATTGTCTCGAAACAATATTCCCTTGAGAAAATTTTGCATTTAAAGTACTTGTGTCTTTAGACATATGATCTTGTGTCTTAAGACATTGTTGGGGAAACTTAAATTGTTTGGTTGATCTAAGTACCAATTATTTTTGTATAAATTTTCACCATCCTAACCTTATTTCATTTTAGGACATGGCTAATAATGTTGAACAAAATTTTAAAATCCATTTCATTTATATCTACATTTAAATAATTTTATTTTACTTCTTGAACATTTTTTAAAATCCATGTCTAATGTTTGAAAACAAGTTAATTTAATTTAAACAAATTGAATTCCATCACGTAAAATTTTAAACAAATTAAGCTTAAGTGATTTTATTAAAATTCACCAAATAAATCCACAAATAAAGGATTTCTTCATTTATTTATGATTTTGATTTATGATGAAGATTTGTTTGAAGACCAGTTGTAAAGAGTTAAATTTTTTGAATTATTTAGAACTGGGATCAAATTGATAAAATGTGTAAGTTTTAAGGATTAAATTTGTTATTTTACCAGTTAAAAAACATCTGTTATCATTTTCGTGATTGATTTAACAAAGAATGACCAAAACAAAATTGATCAAAAACATTAGTGATGAAATTGAAAGTTTTTGTAGTTTAGTAACCAATATAGAATCACGCTAATAGTTGAGTGACTAATGTGTAGTGTACCCGTATACATAAACGCATAATTGTAATCTTTGATATAATTTGAATATCACTCCAGTAAAACCTAAAACTAATATTTTTAATGAATTATTATGAATATTGAACACGCTTATGATTATGTAAAAAAACATAATATGCAAATGAGAGTTGGGCATCCTCCCACCTAGATGAAGCTGGAATCCAATATCGATGGCTAAGTTGACATTTAAAAATGCTAAAAACTATCAAGTTTAGTCAACTTGTTAACCGATTTCATTAAACCTTTAAATCAATCTCCACTCATTTTGAATGATTTGATGCGATGGAAATGGTTTAGAGGATCCATGAAACCTTTTGGTATTATGAGGTTGGTATGTATATCTAAACCTTTAACCCTAGACCTTAAACTCATACCTAGACCTTAAACCCTAAGCATTAATGAATAAATTTAGGATTTAGGATTAGAGAAATGGGTTAGGGTTTTAATGTTTCGATATGGATGTTAAATGTGAGAGGAGGACATCATATATTATCTTTATAGATTTCTCAAACTATGAACTCAACAACCAGAGGTTACAATATTAGAAAATAAAATCGACAACCATGGGTCACAACTTTATTTCTAAACTAAACTCGACATCCATAGGTGTCGAATTGAGTAAATTTGCATGTTAAGTACTCCTTTTGCAGAGATTCCTGATAAGGTTACTATTTGAGAAGATAACTAAAGGTGTATAAACCTTAACACTGATGGATATTAACTTTAATCTCATTAGTCAATGGTTGGCATGCTTAGGGAAATAAGTTAGGGTTGTCAGTGTTCATGGGCATAGGGAAATAAGTTTGTCATAAAAGTTTAGGAGAATAGGTTGTTAGTGCTTATTCATTATGCATTCATTAGAGAAGTTAGTGCTTATTAATGAGTTAAGGGTTGTTAGTGCTTTGAAAGAACACTTGAGTGAAAAAAAATAACACTAACTTCAATGTATCGTTGCTTGACACCCCCAAATCACTCTTCTTAAGGATTAGGGAAATGCGATAAGGCTTTTCCTCAAGCCATGAATTTTCAATGGTTATATTCCATTATGGGAGCACTTTTACAAAATTTGCCCGATTTTAGGAAAATGATACCAATGCTTTAACCAAATTGGTCATAGGTTACTACATTTGGTAGGTCTATATAACTATTATGACCAATAGATGTCACTAAGTAGTCAAATTCCAAGGATGGGTTAAGGTTTTTGTTCAGCTAGGCTCTACCCTTTTTTACCACGGTAGCATGAATGATGCAAAGAACATACACAAATTGTTATATTAGTCGCCCAGATCAATAATTAGGGTGGATTTTTTCTATAGGTTTTATTAAGTTGTATGTGTAATATACATGTCATAATAAATTAACTCTGTGCTTCGCTATTCTCAATATTTTATCAACATAAATACTAAAACTAAAACTAACACCAAATGAAAGGAAATGACTTGTAGGGATTAAATTCAATTGAATCTGTAATATGAACATATAAAATTATCTAGTTCAAGAAATACAACAAAATAAAAAAATATCATTGCTTGTTTCATTGGTGAACCAGATCTTCATACATGATCTAACAAATCTAGCGTCGACCTTTACATTTATGAAGTCGAATCTTTCTTCAAGTTTGACAGGTATGATAGCTAGAGCATTTTTTGTAGGAACACATCTGCCTCAACCTTGAGCTCAACCTTTGCCTCGACCATGACTATTTTGTCCGACAACAACATCTTTATCAATCAATACATTCATGCTACATGAGATTGTAGATTTCTCCTCCTCCATCTTGGCCTCCCGTGGTAGGTTGGGCTTGCTCTTCTATGTTCCTCCTTCGACATTGCAGAATTAGATGTTGGATCCTGTAACACCCCTCACCCTAATTCAATGCTGAAATAGGGTTATGGAGCATTAACAAACTTATAAAACATTTTAAATATACATTTCACATACAATTAATCAAATCATATAAATTTCATTCACAACCAATTATTTTGTCCCTAATACGAGCATACAAGGCCCTAAACATGCATTGGGAGTGGTTTGGGACTAAACCGATAACTTTGAAAACTTTTAAAGCATTTAGAAAAATTTTCTCAAAATAGGGGATACATGCTCGTGTGGCTTGACTGTGTCTCTTACACGGCCAAAGACACTCCTGTGTTGCAGGCTGTGTGGACATTCGAAATTGGAGCACATGGCCGTGTTTCAGCTCATGTCTGACCCCGTGTAACTCTTTGACTTGGGTCACACGGCCAACAGACATGTCCGTGTGCCCTAAAATTTTCCATACATGCCCGTGTACTAGGCCGTGTGCTAGGCCGTGCCAAACCTATAGGGTATACTGACTTATGCCACACGGCCAAGTCACACGCCCATGTTTGAGGCCATATGGAGCATATGACTTGTTTTTAATCTCAACGCTAGGGGACACATGCCAATGTACATGATTCTGTATCGCACACGGCTAAGACATACGCCCGTGTGGACAAAAATAGGCTATTTACCAAGCCATTTTGCCACCCATACTTGTGCTTACCTACATTAAACTCAAAGGCACCAATACATAACATCAATAGGCATTTTAAATCAACCAATTCAAACATAATTCATGCACATTCAATACTTCCATTCTCTATGCACACTAATCACAAAACATGTCATACCATTTATACCAAATTCACATGTATAATTCAACTATTTATACACTTCCAAACATGTATCATTATATATCAAAATCACCAGCATATAACTACTCTAATATCAACCATTTCACCTCCACAATCTGCATAATTTACAAGCATCATAAATCCATCCATAAACTCACAATACATCTATATATGAACATATATATACATAACCAAAATTAACCAAATCAAGCCAACTCTCATGGCTATATATATACTAACCAAAACATAGCAATCCACAAGCTCACTCAAGTGGCAAAATTTACCACCAAAATACATATCAAAATGACCAAAGTCCCTATACATGCTATATACTCAAAACACAAGCTCAAAAGTACCAAATTGATAGTTGGATAGTGTGACGATGTCTCCGACGATCCCTGAGTCCGAGCTAGCTTTAAAATCACTATAAAACATGGAAAATGAAATAAATTAAGCTATATAACTTAGCAAGCTCGTATGAAATAAACTCAATCTTAACATGTATATACAAATCATCAATTTGAACATGTCAACATGCAATTCATTTAACTAACAAACATAATCGTATACATGAACTTCACAACTTCTTCCCTTTAAGCTTATACGGTTCATGTACATACCTGTACCATTTCGTATCAATCTCATATACATCCACATCTTTTATTTACCCGTTGAACCATTCAGAATACTATCAGATACTCGGGAATCTCGCACACTAAGTGCTAATATCATGGCCCAAAGCCAACTCAATGTATCACATATACTGCTCACACTAGAGCTATCAACAGACCTGTTCACACAAGTTGTCAGTCAAGACGTAGCTACACGGTGGTGCTCACACAAGCTGTCAAGTATCTGCAACACATGTCGGTATACTCAGCCACCGGTAGGACGTACAGGACCAGTACTCGAATCACATAATCACAATAATCCCTAATGACATGTCACTAGTATCCAAATCTATTCCTAAGGTTCAACTGGGATTTTAAATGCCGAATCATCGTTGTATGTGTTCGTAGTCTCATATTCATAGTTTATACAATATCAAAGCATTTAAAAGATAATTATAACAATGCTTTTAACATACAAACTTACCTCAAATGCTAAAACGGCAAAACGAGTCAACTATTCTGTAACTTTGTTCTTTCCCCGATCTAAGTTCGTAATTCACCTTTCTTGATCTAAATATAATCAAAATTAAATTATTTAATTATCTCTATATTAAATTTAGTCCAAAATTCACTTTAAGGCATTTTTACACAATTGCCCCTAGTATTTCACATCTTTTACAATTTAGTCCTTATTTCATAAAAACAAAAATTAATGTAATTAACCACAACCCATGCTATCTGAATTACTATTATGCCCCTAGAAGCCCATTTTTTCATTTATTTCACATTTTAATCACAAATTTTTCACATTTCACAATTTAATCCCTAATTTGCATTTTCACTAAAAATCACTTTATAAAACTTGTATAATTCACAACCAACATTCATAATCTATCATCAAACATGAAAACACACATGAATTCATCAATGGAATCATTCAAAATCTTTAAAATTTTTGCAGAATAGTCCCTGGGCTAGCTAGACCTTGTTACAACGATCACAAAAACATAGAAATAATTAAAAACGAAACAAAATCACACTTAAATGCAAGAGAACAATGTAGCCGAATGTTGAAACTCTATTAAAGATGTTTTCTTGGCTGATTTTTGGTGGATGAATGCAATTAGGAAGATGACAAATTTGTTTTTCTTTATTTTACTAAGTTTATTACTAATTTACAACTTTAGCCTTTATTAATAAACCTTAAAACACTTGATATTATGACCACATTTGTCCGATCAAATAAATAATGGTCTTATTACAATATAAGGACCTATAATTTAATATTCCATAGCTATTAGATACCTTTAACTAATAGAACTCCACTTTTACATTTTACGCGATTTAATCCTTTTTATCAAATTAACCATTCAAACGATAAAATTCTTTAACGAAAATTTCACACAATAATATTATCATGCCATAGACATTAAAATAATAATAAAATATATATTTTTACTTTGAATTTGTGGTCCCGAAACTACTATTTTGATTTGACTAAAAATAGGCTGTTACAGATCCGATGTACAAAAGATTGTCCTAACGAATGCATAGATGGTTTACCATTTATCATAAACCATTCCATATAAATCTCAAAAGCTGCAAAATTACCATCCTTAATCAATACAGCATGTGGCTTATGTTAGAGAAGATTGGTCGAATGTATGACGTGGCTGGCAAATTTAATGGTCCAATTACGCTCCCTACTCGAATGAAAATCTATGGGTGATAGTCATCCATGTTCTTTAGATCTATCAAAATTTCTCGAAACATCCAAAACTATCATAATACTCAAACAAACTTATGTCACGCGGTGCAGGAAAAACATATAAGCGGTAGTATGACTGTAACCTCTTCAGCTTGGCACAACATTCATATAAATTACAAAAAAAAAAGAAAAAAAAATTGCATTTAAATTCCATTATGAGGTGGTACTAATTAATGTGAATGAACTCAACAATATAAAACAAAATGTATCAAATTGTTGGATTGCGTATTAAATGATGCTTATGTCTTTAACAAATTTTCGTTACAGAAATTTGTATGGTCACAATGTTCGAACTACCTAGTAAAATATAAAATATTAGTATACATAACGTTGGAAAAAAATATGGTTCGAAAACAATTTTCTTACACAATGGAAAATAAAAATTTTGAAAATCAATTCGATTTGTGATATTTATAACAATAAACCTTAAATTGAATTTAGACCTCTGTTTTTGGATAGACAAATCCTTTTTATTTCCAGCTTTCAACCAAATGATCTTTATTGCTATTCTCGTACCATGAACTACTTCGAGTGTGGGCTCGAACAAATCGAATCAAACACAAAACCAGGAATAGTTTCTTTTCTTAAGTGTGAAAATGAAAAATCTCTTCTCAAATAGAAATCAGTAGAATCGTTATTTCAGAAAATATATTTAATTTTTAGAGAATAAAAGTCTCTCTATTTTTGTGCAGAATAACAATATTTGAAAGTTGTGTAAATAGTTCTGCTGGTGGCATTTAATTATAAGGATAGAAGGTAGAATCTTTTTTGAATTGTAGAAGTTTATTTCAATTAGAAAAGCGAACTCCTAGTCGAACTATAAGTATAGGTGGTAGCAACCCTAGTTAATATTACTAGGGTTTGCCGTCCACACCTTTAACATGTGGGCTTTTGGGCCTCTCCCATATTGAGTCCAGATACAAGTACTTTCCATGCTTTTAACCTGACACTTTAAAATTTGATCCAACTCGATATTTCTTTTTCAATTTCCCAAAATAAACTTCTCAATATATTTCCAATTAAATAATCTTCTCAACCGAAATCTAATTTCGTTAAAATTATGACGACTTTATCGTGAAAGAATCTATGAGAAAATATATTTAATTTTTCTGTATTCAACGGTTCACTATAACCAAATGATTTATTTCCATCATCGGACTTCATTTAATTCAAAAAATATAAATTCAACTTTCATGTCATTTTCATTTGGGAGAAAACCATATTCATTTGCAAATGATTCCATTTCTCACTTTTCATTTTCATTTTGTAGAAAACATAATCATTTCCAAATGTTTCCATTTCTCCATTTTCTTTATCATTTCGGAGAAAACCATAATCATTAACCATAATCATTTCCAAATGATTACTCATTTATCCATTTTCACCATTTCTATTCATTTGATTCAACATGCAATTCATTTATGAATTCAATGAGCTAGTGGATGGACCGATTGAACATATGCAATTGAGACTCAAATGATTTATAATTAAGTTTAAGCTTTTCACCTATTAATTATAAAGTTATTTAGTCATGAATTCATTCCACTACAGTATCGTGATTGAGCTCTCCCCAACAACATACCATTACGAAAGCAACCTGATCAATGCTCGTCTAATGACCTTGTCATAATTGTGTTACCCCCATAGGATATCCTTAATCTATTTGGGATAATATTCGTTCTCCCAATATGATCCTATTTTATCTCATGGTAACTGTTACATCTGTTTCGTGAAAAGTCAATTACTATTAAGTAGTAATTAAGTCATTCATCACAAAAACGAACGACCCACGAACACGTTTACTTTTCATCAACTATGTAATGCTAATGACGGGATATCATTTATGTAACACCTTAAAATAAAGCTTAGGAATTTTAGAGGTATTTTAACCTTAGAGTGTTCGAAATTTTTTGATTGGTTTATCAGTAATTTTTTTACTATGATTTTTAGAAAATTAAATCAATTTCTAAAAATGAGTTTTAAATACCTTTAATTTTGAAAATATGATTGATTTTTAAAAGATTCAAAACTTAGAGTTTTTAATAGGCAATTAGACCAGATTTTAAAATCCAACCTAAAACCCCCATTTATAGCTCTATTTTCACATTAGTCTTCTCCATCTTCATGATTTAGCCATCCCTTGCTCCTAAAGCTCCTCTCTTCCACTTTTTGTTCTTCAAACCTTAATTCAATTGATTTCCATCATTCCCAAAGCATTAAATCTTCATAAACCTTTAAGAAAATAACTTAAAATTCCATAGATTTCATCATCTTCTTCGCATATGGGTTTTCCAGGTTTTCAAAAAAAGTCCATTTTTCTTCTAACTAAGGTAAGCATTCATCTTTCTATTAGTGTTTAATGTTATCTAGTTTTTTAAACAAAATTTTTAGCCATTAAATCGCATATTTTAAATAAAAGCAAAAAATTGGATAATTAATGGTGGATTTCTAGATTTTGGGAAAAAACGTGGTTTCAAAGTATTTTTCAACTTGTTTTAACATGATTAGAAGGTTTCTAAACTTTGAAGTTTTGTTAAAGATTTTTTGAGTTTTAATGAATTTTTAGAAAATAACCATAAAACATGTTTGTAATAACCGATTTTTAGTGGTGATGGAACAGTGGCTTTGGGACCACAAATTTTTGCTGTGTTGACTCGTAATTATTATTTTTAGAATATTTATAGAGCTATTAAATCTGTATTAAAATTTGGCTTAGAAATATTAACGTTTAGGTAGTTAATCAAAGAAAAAGGACTAAATTGAAAATGGTGTAAAATTTAATAATTAGTACAATTAAATGATTAAATAGTTTAGTGATTACAAGAGGAGACACTAATATAATAATTAGTCCCTAATAGATAGTGTTGGATGGCAAGAGAAATTAAAAGGATAGATTAATGAGATTTTTAATGGCATAATTGTAAATAAATGGAAATTAAATAAAACAAATTAGAAGAAATAGGTTTTATTCTACATTTTCTTCTTTTTTCATTGCCGAAACACCATAGAAATAGCTTGAAGAATCGGTTGAGCCTAGGAGCATGCATGTGACTTCAATTCTTACCCTTTCTTGTAATTTTTATGTTTTTGATATCGTTGCAACTAGGTTTAGCTAGCTCATACCTTCGTTTTTGATTGGGTTAAAAATTTTAGAAGTTTCTATTGATAAATATTATTTTTTATGAATAATATGGATTTGGAGCTTTGATTGTGTTGTGTGATGGTTTTGTAAAGTGATTTTTTTAAATATTGATTTTAGGATTAAATTGTGAAAATGTCAAAATATTAGGGTTTGATAGTGAATTTTAGGTTTATTAGGGGCTGTATGAGGGCCTAGAATATTTCAATAGATTATTGATTTGAGAAAATTAGTTAATTTGATAGATTAACTAATTAAGGGATTAAATTGCAAAAATTGTAAAAGTGTAAGGCAATTGCATAAATTTAAAAAATAAAAGGGTATTAATTGTAAAATGGATTGGAAATGAAATATATGCTAATAATTGAGTAATTTTATATTTTAGATCAAGATCCCTTTGATACTCGTGGAAAAGAAAAAATAGTGAAAGTCCCTAAACTTCTGCAATTACTACAATTCGGTCCAGGTAAGTTCGTACGGTTAAAATTTAACATTTTTATAAATTAATGATTGGTATTATGGATATATTATATTGTTGGAAATGAATTATTGTTTGAATTATAATATTGAATTGAGCATGGGATTTGAGTACATTCGTGATTTGGTGTATGACAGGGGTTTGGAGTGGAGATGGTATTGGAGGGAGATATCGGCATTTTACCCAAGTAAGCTAGGGTTCAGCATTTGTTGCGAACTCTCGTGTTTTACTTTCTGATTGGCGTGATTGGGTGGATCAGCTCTTACGAGCTTCTGTTCAGCTTTTGAGCTTCTGTTAGTGTATTCAGCAGGACCAACTCTTATGAGCTTCTGTTGACGATGTACTTTTACCCGTAAGTCGTTCTTCGAATGGAAAAATCTTAGTAAGGTGATTTATTTAATGAATGAAAGATATGTTATTTATTTTTGTATTGATCTGAATGCAGATGTATTTATCGATTGAAGTTGTGAATGACAGGGAGTTTACTTGGATGATTTTTTTTATTGTTTGATTAGTTAGTTCGGTAAGATTTTCGTTTAACTCGTCGAACTTACTAAGCTTCATTAAGCTTACTTGTGATGTTTAATGTTACTGTAGATTTTCAGAA
Organism: Gossypium hirsutum; assembly: GCF_007990345.1. Lineage (NCBI taxonomy): Eukaryota > Viridiplantae > Streptophyta > Magnoliopsida > Malvales > Malvaceae > Gossypium > Gossypium hirsutum. Next base: position 78,645,193 of record NC_053436.1, read on the forward strand.
GGTTGGACGATTGGATCGGTACTCAAGTCACACTATCCAACTTATCTCGGTAGTTTTTAAAATGTTCAATTCAGATTATATGGCAGGTATAGGCTCTTCTGCTATTTTGGTTAATGTTTGGCTTATGTAAATGTGATGAATGATATTTTGTGTAAATAACCAATTTGTAAATTGTATGAGAATGAAGTATAGTTGTTATGCTAGTATGTGTGGCTTACATATATTTGAATTGTTATGATTGTGGTAACTTTATTAAGTATATTGTTTTGGTATTGCTTGAATGAGTTGATGAATTGAATTAATGTGTATTTTGAGGTAAAGTTGTATATAATTATGGTACCAATAAGGGTACATTGGTTAGGCACATATTAGGTTGGTTTTGATGTGTTTTTTACCCGATCAATGTCATTTTGAATTGGTATTTTGGTTAGTATTTGAGTTTCTTAAGGTTCAAGCAATTTGAAATGGTACACTTGTGTTTTAAGGTTCACTTTGAGGCCACACGGCCTGAGACACCGGTGTGTGCCTTAGCAGTGTGTAGTACACGGCCGTGCGACATAGCTGTGTATCCCCTGAAAGTTCAAAGTATGCAAGTTAGGCTGTTAGACGGCCTAACACACGGCCTCACACACGAGCATGTGGGATCATGTAACGCCCCAAAAATATTTGGTCTTTATTTTTGTATGTTGTGTTACTTAAGCGTGTGCCTGTTCCAATGGTTGGGTGTCCTAAGAGGTCTTGGAGAGGTCTTGGGTTCAAGTATTGGCTTGTACAGAATTTTGGTTTTTTGTTTGAGTTAAACCTGTTTCTGGCTAGTTGGTCTTTTAAATTAAGTTGGGTAAGTATGGCATAAGAAGAGCGTGTGGTCTAGTGGCAAGGGGCGTGTGGAGTGATCTTGGAGGTCTAGAGTTCAAGCCATGTTGCGCACAAGGATAATCTTTTTGCTGCTGTGCCGTGGGAGAGTTCTAGGTTGACCGAAATTGGAGTGTTTGAATGAGTTTGAATAGGTGGTTGTGAGAGAGAATCTAGGAGATAATGGAGAAATTTGGATAGTGATCAGGTTGAGTGACGTGTGGAGAGTGTGATAGTGTGCCGAATTTGGGGTTAGTGGCGTTGAGGAATTCTGCTAAAGTGTTTTTGCAAGCCATCGGCTTTGTTTTTTCCTTTTTCTCTCTTTGTCATTTGGTGTTAGAGGTTTTCTTTCGAGTTTTGCGTGTGCTATTTGATTTTACCAATTATTGTTGGTAAGTAGGGTTTCGATTAAGGTGTTTGTAAAAAATAACAATATGGTTATGGATTGACGAGGGTGTTAGACTAATGAAATGATATAGTTGATCATAGGTTTTCGATCTCGGTGGCAGTACGGCTACGACTCTATAAAGGTGTATAATCACACTGTCTCAACCGTTACACGGCAAAAGCTGAAAAACTGTAATCATCGTTTTCACGCGAATAACACACGTTCGTGTGGATGTCTAAGCACATAAACGCGAGCATATGACTATAGAGACCACCACGAGCGATCTCGTGGGCATAGGTCGGTTCAGGCCACTTTGGGCCGAGATGGGCTGTGTGGGCCCCGCACATACGAAGCACACGAATGTGTGGAGATTGTTGGGCTGGCTGTGTAGCATGCACCGCCAAGGCCATTATTCGGGCTTATTGGGCCACTCAAGAGTGTGGGCCCACATGGGTCGTAGTATGGGTTGAGGCCCATTTGTCATTGTTTGACTGTTAGGGTTACACGGGTCGCTTGAGACGACTGTAGACCTACTGTAGGGTTGGTAAATATACCTAGAACTTAATCTGTTTAAAAGACTGTTATACCCCTATGAGGTAAATAATCGATATACCCCTGTATGATATATGACTATTTGAGCATGCCATGACTATTGTATGTATATCCATATTATGTTGCATTGCATGGGATAGGATATATGATATTGGAGGAAGTGTACTGAGAGGCTATAAGGCTTATTATTGGCAATGCTGCTGCAAATACTGATAGTGTCGTAAAACAGTATGTTATACTGGAGTGTAAGGATGGGTGGGTCGATTTAATCCCTACATAGAGTGTAGGGCTGGATAGAGTGGAGTGTAGAGGATGGCTGGGTAGGATCTATTAATGCGTGACTAAAACTGTTTCCGTATTGGGCTAAGGCCCACACTGATATTGCGACTGATATGGGCTTAGGCCCAGACTACTTTTCACTGCATGACTTAATTTTCGATAAATAGGGATTACATACTGAGTTTACATAAACTCACTCTACTATTTATCTGCGCAGGTAATCCTTAGGTGGGTCGATGCTACGAGGGACTCGGTAAAGGCCACACTACTGTTATATTACGTACTAGATTTTTAAATAATGGTATCTTTATTTGGGTTAAATTTTATGTAATTTGGATGTTTTAAGTTTTATCTTTAATTGAGGACTTATTTAAATTGGCTTATATCTGTTAGCGGTAGTAGTCGGGTTTTCAAAATAAAAATGATTTTCCAACTACCATTTTACGTAACTTGTTTTTAAAAGCTTCCACGATGATCAATGTTTAAAAATATAATAACAATTTGGTATGAAACATGTTTTGCTAAACGAACCGGCAACTTGGCTGTAAATAAATAAATTGGTTTTTCTTAAAGACCTCAACGAGACTTAACACAGATGGTTCTTTTCAATAGTACTATGTTTTACAAGACCACTCTATTTTGACATAGCCAGATTTGGCCATAACGTCCAGGCCGGGTTTAGGGTGTTACAGATCATTTCGTAAGGTACACAGCTTCACACGCGGGCATGTGGCTTAGCCGTGGACCCAAGTCAGTGAGTTACACGGACTAGGACACGGCCGTATGTCCTATTTTGAATATCCACATGGCCTGAGACACAGGCGTGCGTCTTAGCCGTGTGATTCACACGGCCTGCATACGGTCATGTGACCCATGTAATCCAAAATTTTTAGCTTGTTCTAAACTTTCCTAATGTTTTCAATTTAGCCCCAAACTATTTCTATAGTAGTTTTAGGGCCTCGAGGGCTTGATTAAGGGACATTATGAATGTGTTTGAATGAAATTGAATTATGTTTGTATTAATTTATGATTTGAATGATTTACTATTTTGTTTGTCCGGTAATGCTCTGTATCCCTATTCCGGCGACGGATACAGGTTAAGGGTGTTACAGTGTCGAAAAAGTTGATACCATGACTTGAGTAGTTTTGTGCAGTTTAAAGATTGAGAATTAGTCGTAGGTGAATTATAAGATGAACGGAATTGGCTTTAGGCGAAAAAATTGAGTATAGACCAAGATATTTAGATTTAAAGTTTTCTATGTTAAAGGCTTCAGTTACATAAGAACTTAGTTTAGGCTTATGTTTTTTATTGCTTGTGCTTAGTCCTTTGCTGATTTTTGAATATATTTTTGTGTTGACGCTTCAGATTTGCTAGGACCATCTACGAGTTAGGAAAAGCTAGTTTGAGCTTTCGACACTTCGACGAAAGAGTAATTGGTGAGTGTTTGGAATTATTACTTTTAGATAGATTCAATGCGTTATTTGGGAATTTAATAGTAACCTAAATGCCTACTCTAAATTCTGAGTGTAAGCTTTCTCATACCTATGTTATCTTGTGAACTATGTGCTTATATATTTGTGAATATGTGAATTGAAATGAAATGCTAAAACGTGTGATATGTGGTTATGATAACTGTTGTAAAAGTACAAATATGCACATGTTATGTATATGTTAAATGTTAGTGATAGTGTTTTGTTAAAAATGCAAATATGCAGTGATAGTGTACGGATAATTGGTAAGTGATATGTGTTTGATTTAAGATATTTTGTCCTTGTGATCTTGAAACCATTGGATATAGTTGGCATGCCATAGGATTTTGAGTACTCACCTATATGTACAATGATTTTAGGAGTTAAGGCCCTGGGAGATGTTGGAGAGATAAGGGAATATGAGCTAAGCTCTATTCAACGGGACATGTAAGGGGAAATAAGGAGAGTGTTAGATTTATGCTTCACTTTTGGGACATGTTTGACTCTATGAGTCTATGTGGTATGTTGGAGATCCATGTATCCGATGAGTGATGATAGAGCTCACTTTTATGTTTCATAGCTCAAGTGCCGATTTATCTATAAACATGTTTTTGAGTGTTGTGATATATACGAATATTGTGATATATGAGTATTGTGATATATGCTTAAATGTTATGTGATTATATGAGTATTGTGATATATGCTTAAATGTTATGTGATTATATGTGTAAAGTGATATATGCTTAAAAGTGAATATGATTACCATGTAGAAGAACTAGTAAATAATGCATGAGTAAGATAACATGACATTAATGTTGGAACTATTAAGGTTGTGTTATATGGTTGTTTCGTTGATGCTTGGTGAATTGTTTGCATGGTAGTTGTTCTAAGCATTCACTGAGCTTATTAAGCTCACCCGCTCCCTTCTTAAACTATCGCAAACTAGTTATGTACTGGTGTGAGCAGTGTAGTTCTGAGGGGTGATCCAAGCAAATCCATTTCTGTGTTTTCGTAGGTGTTATTATTATTTGTTTTTGTTTTGGGAATAAGGCAATGTAGTAGACTTTTAATGATATTTGTTATGATGTTTTGGAAGTTTCATAGCTTAATTGCTCCTAGGATTTTGAGAATTGAATTGTATTATGTCAATTATTATTTGGACTTATTTTTGATGTTAAGACTACTATTACGACCGTTTTGATGTTTATTTGATGATGATATGATAGCATAATGAATTGATACAAGTTGGAATGGCTTATATGCTTTAAAATGTTTTATTTTTCTGGTCTGGAGAAGAGGAATCGATATTAGTGTCGTAAAAACGATACCTCTATGATTTTGAAATGTGCAGGAAGTCAGAATCATAAATTGATATTGATACCCTATCATGAGTATCGATACTCGGGGTAATTTTATCAATACTTTTTTAATTGTATCGATATTTTCTTGTGTTTTGATTTTAGACAAGAAACAAAATGCAGGTTTGGTATCGATTTTCCAGGTGGTATTGATATCACTTAAAAAAAATATCGATATCCTAGGGTCAGTATGGGAACCTACGTACTTATGTTGTAAATTTTGCTAAATGGTCTCTATGCATGTTTAATTATTATTTTAAGACCTTTTGATTTATGTCTAGCATGATTTAATGATGTTTAATGCATGTATGTCTTAAAATCTGTGCAAATGTTATGAATGACATGTGCTGGCTTTAAAGTAGTGAACACCGTAACGTACAAGTAGTGAGATGGTAGTGTGGCACCTTTATATTCGAGCTCGACGACCAAGCCGGGTATAGGGTGTTACAATTTACCTATGTCTCGATCTATGAATTCCATTGTTGTGAATGACGCTACATACTATATAAGTCGTACACCCAACACACCAGCTTTCAATTCCTTATCTATTTGAACTCATGTTTCTACTTACATCAAAGTGTACGAGTCACGCATACATAGTTTGTCATCCACTCAGGATTAAGGTATGCCACTTATGAATGTCACAAGTGAATAAATCCATAAACAGATTCATGATTTATTCTTCTTGGATCTAACCCGATGAACTATCAGTCCAGCTAATCACATCTATGTCTCTATCTTTTGGGAGTCATTTGCCTCGATGCCCAAGACAAGGCATCTCCCTAATTGGACTTGATAGATGACATCTTAGTTTTGCAATCAGTTTGCTCATTTTCGAGTAGACTAAGGACATATTTAATATAAATTGTCTTTCCGTATTACGTTCCGACCACGTAATACTATTTAGTATTATTTTAAACATTAGACAATCAATTAGCAACATTTGCTTCTATTTTGCTTTACATGCAAAAATCACATGAGGACAATCATACAAAGTATATTAATGTAATCAATGAATTTATTTTATTAACCAATTTGTTCAAAAAAATTACAAGTTTACAAACGAATATACTACATTCAATGCACCAGATTGAACATATAAAACATTTAAAAAGTAATGGATTTTATGGTTTTACCCTTACCTTCTATCCAAAGGGAAATTGAGAGTTCAAAAGTGTATATGCACAATCTATGAATGTCTATACCACCTCTACGATTGTAAAATCACAAGGCATCCATTTACTTCATTTTTTCGTATTCTTCACACCTTTCATAGCGCAATGTATAGACATGCCAAAACAAAAAACCCTAACTTATGTACCATCCATTTGGAAATTTAATAACAACTTAAGGTACATACTATGAACTAAGTTACTGAACATTTTTTGGCATCAGCACACCTTCGATCAAGCAAAGAATGTAAGCTTTAGCTTAATGATCAATATCATCGAGTGTTGGATTTTGTAGGAAATGCTTGGAATGGGTTTTCAACCATGCCATCTTAATTTGAAGCTCTTGAAAATTAGACTTAACGTTAATACCTATTCAAAACGCTTAACAAAGAACTTGTCCTAAATTATGCTCGAAACTTCCTGATATAGGATGCGTGTCCATTGAAAGCCTTATCGACAACGCCATATATTCCTATGTTATTGTTGTTTTTCCTCAAGGGAGATGAAGTGTATAAGTCTTGAGTCTCTATGTAATAGCCCAAAATTTGGTCTAGTTGGAACAAAGGTTTCGGGACCACAAAATTTGAGATATAAATAATTATTTTATGATTATTTTGAGGTCTATGATATGATTGCATGATTGTGTGAAAATTTCGTAAAGAAATTCTATGCATAAAGTGCTTAATTCGAAGTTAGGGACTAAATTGAATAAGTTGCAAAACTTGCATTCTAGAAGTTTCTAGTATGAAATTGATTTGAAATATTAATTAGGAGGTCTTAAATAGAATTTGACCAATTTCTAAGTTATGGACAAAAATTGGACATGGATGGAATTTTTGGAATGTTTAGTAGTAAGGGTATTTTGGTCATTTAGGGGTAAAATGAATTAAAATACAAAATTAAAAACCAATTTTGCTCATCTTCTTCACCATGGACGTGTATACTAAGGGAGACTCCATGGCTAGGGTTTTCAAGCTTCCCAAGCTCAATTGTAAGTCCGTTCTGACCCCGTTTTTCAAGTTCTTTACGTTTTTGGAGTCCCGGTAACTTGATTTAGCTTATGCTAGCAATAATTCAACCTAGGGTTCATATTTGGAAAAATACCCATAGGTAAAATTTGTGTATTCTGGTGTTTTATGATACAATATGAGGTTTTAAATTATGTTAGACAATTTGTGCTACTCGGTTTTAAGTGAAAACGAGCAAAAGGGCTTAATTGGTAAAAATACCTAATAGTCATAAGTATATGTTAGAGTGAGAATTTGATGTTGCCATAGAAGGGAAAAGTGATCATCATGTCATAAAACATAAGAATAAGGGATGAAGTTTAATTCCCGAGCCTAGGGGCAAAAGTGTAAATATGCAAAAGTTTAGGGGTAAAATTTTAATTTTTCCAAAGTTTGAGTTAAGGACTGTTTTGAATAGTACATTAATTAAATAAGTAAAATATGATGTTTTAGATCCTGGAAAACGAGATTTGAACCTAGAATGAGAGAAAAATCGAAAATTAGGAAAGTTGGTAAAATGGCCGTTTTAATATCAAGGTAAGTTCATATATATAATAAGCATTAATTTATGCATGTTTCAATGTAAAATTGATATATTTACTATGATCTCCGAGGTGTTGAAAGTATGCAAGTTGGTATGATAATAATACAACAATAATGCTGTAATTTATATTTGAAAGTTAAATTTAGTGAACTAATTGAATTATGTTAAATTAAATGATTGTGGTGCCAAGTTTATGAATTGATTTAAAAATATGTCTATGGTACATGAAGTGCATTGAATTATCATACATAAATGTGATTTCTATGATTATGGATATTATGGGAAATTGTAAGTTCATATGATTTTTAATAAGACAATGTGTAATTTAATGTTATTGCGTTGATATTAAATGAGATGTAAGTTTATATGTAAGTAATACATCACTATTACTTGTATTATTATATTTTATAAAAATATTGGAAATATGTTTGTGGATAATTACTTTATTGGTGAAATTGTTGGAAAAGAGAGAGAAATCCTGGTTGAACCTTCGGAAAGATTGGATGATACAGATGGTATGTAGCTAGGTCACATGTATAGTATTGAGTGCACATCATGTGTACAAGAGAGCTACAAGACATTATGATGTAGCTAGGTCGCATGGGTGATACTATGTGTATGTAATGGCCCAAATTTGAGGTTATCGGAACAGTGGTTTCGGGACCACAAATCCGATGAGAAAAATTTTATTTTTCTTATATTTTTATGGTCTACAATTTCACAAAATAATTTTTTGAAAATTTCGTTCGAAAATTTCGACGTTTGGGCACTCAATTTAGTCAAAAGGACTAAATTGTAAAAAGTGCAAAAGTTGAGTTCTACATGTTAGAGGTGTCCAATTGTTATGAAACTTTAAATTGGAGGTCCTTATATGGTAATTATACCATTGGTAACTTGGTAGACAAAAATGGACATGAGATAAGTGAAATAGAAAATTTTTAAGTTAGGGGCAATTTGGTAATCTAGTAATTAAAATGAATTAAAAGGGAAAAAGATGGCAAAAATCATCATCTTCTTCATATGAACGAAATCAGCAAGGGGGGGAAGCCATAGTTAGGGTTTTCAAGCTTCCAAGCTCCATAGTAAGTGATCCCAAGCCCCGTTTTTAATGTTCTTTACGTTTTTGAGATCCCGGTAGCTTAATTTAGCTTATTTTAGCAATAATTTAACCAAGGGTTTATATTTGGAAAAATACCCATAGGTGAAAAGTGTTTATTTTGATGTTTTATGATAGAATATGAAGCTAGAAATTATGTTAAACAACTTTTGCTAAGCGATTTTAAGTGAAAACGAGTAAAACGACATAATCGGTAAAAATACCTAATGTTCATAAGTACATGTTAGAGTGGGAATTTGATGTTTCCATAGAAGGGAAAAAAGTTCAGAATGTTATAAAACATAAGAATAAGAGATGAAGTTTAATTTCCGAGCCTTGGGGAAAAAATGTAATTATGTAAAAGTTTAGGGGCAAAATTGTAATTTTGAAAAAGTTAGAGTCGAGGGCTGTTTTGATGAATGTGATTATTAAATAAGTTAAATTTACTATTTTAGATCAAGAAGTACGAAACTCGAGGTTAGACAAAGGGAAGAATAAAGTTGAAGACTAAGTTGGTGAATTTGGCTATAATTGGTACCGAGGTAAGTTTACGGTAAATAAATGCAATATTTCAATATTTATTATTAATGCTGTTAATTTCCAGCAATTATGAATTTATTTTATGAATTTATTTGATGATGATCCAAGCATGAAATGATAGGAAATTAAAATTTAAAAGTCCCGTTGATACATAAGGATGGTACTGGATACGAATGTCATGACATTTGGATAAAGAGATCCCATGTAAGACCATGTCTGGGACATGGCATTGGCATCCTTAAGATCATGAGAGGTCCCCTGTAAGACCATGTCTGGGACATGGCATGGGCACCGAGACGAGAGGTCCCATGTAAGACCATGTCTGGGACATGGCGTTGGCACCGAGATGAGAGGTCCCCTATAAGACCATGTCTGGGACATGGCATGGGCACCATCACGAGAACATCCCATGTAAGACCATGTCTGGGACATGGCTTGGGCATGTTATTATCAGAAGAGACCCGAGTATCCTTATTATTCCAATGTAGCTCAACGGGCTTGTAAACGAATCATGTTCATGAAAGTTCAGTTTAAAGCATAAATGGCAAGCTCAGGTAAGTTGTAAGACTGAAGAACTTATTATACTATCAATTGATGTTCAACGATGCAGCAAGGATTGAGTAAGTTATGCACACAAGTATTCTAAGTAAACAAGTAAGAGAACTAGTATTTGATTAACTAAAGAGTAAACTAGAGATATAGACATTGAGTTTAATTATTTAAGTTAAATATTGTTATTTATTTGCTAGTAAACTTACTAAGCTTTATGCTTACTTCTTTTATTTCTCTTTCTCTTATAGTATTGCAAAGCTACTTCAAGGATCCTAAAGAAGTCGGAGATCGTCCACACTATCAACTACAACTGCTCGGTATTTTATATCGAAACACGTTTGAGTTATGGCATGTATAGGGATTTAGTTATTTTGTATGTTTGTAATGATGATTTTGCTAATGAGTGATGTGTAAGTATTTGATGATGTATGGTTATTAAAATGGTTAAGGATGAAGGTGTTTGTTGTTATGAAAGATTAGGTGATAAATTATGCATGGAAATCATGAAAGGATAAAATTTTGCAAAGAAACAGAATTCAGGCAGCACAGTGACGTGAATTTGAAAAATCACCCAAGATAGTATAAAATGAATTAGAGGGTGAATGATATATGGAATTAAATCTTGTTGAGTCTATTTTCATGGAAAAATAACGGTGTAGAAAAAGGAAATTTATATTTTAAGATATGTGAATTTTAGTAAGATAGGGTCAGAACTATTTTTGGAGTCCCCTGTTCTGAGTTTAGAAAATAATTACAAATTGTACAAAAATGGTTATGAGTTGAAATTTACATGCTTAGATTTCTTAATGAGTCTATTTTCTGTAGAAACAAGTAAGAACTTCATATGAAAATCCTACAGTGAGAAAACTTATTTTTAGTGACTAGAGGTCAGGGCAGTCAGGTGGTGAAACAGGGGATACTTTAACTAATAAACTGTACTAATTTGCTGAACCAAAAATTCTAAAAATTTTATGGTGAGTAGATATGTGAGTCTAGTTTCAGGGAAAATTTACGGAATTAAATTTCGAGTTCTGTAGCTCAAGTTATAATTAATTTAGTAACTGCTGCGCGATTGGACAGATTTGCTGCGAATAATGAAATAAATTTTCAAACCTAGTTTTTATGCTCCGAATTGGTAAGATAAGCTAAGTAATGCCTCGTGCTCGACTCCGGAAACGGTCTCGGGTAAGGGGTGTTACATTTTATTGGTATCAGAGCAGGTTTAGTCGGTTCTCGGAAATACTCAGTAAGAATAAGAGTCTACCTATACATGCCATACTTATATATTTTGATAGTGTGACGACTCCTGACGATTTTAAAATATTTTCTTTTATAGTTATGGATCCTGAACGAGCTAGTACATATGAAGTAGAGAGTAATGCGCCTATTCCCGCAGAAGGGACGGTGCCATCAGATGTTAATGTTAGTGAAAGACCTGCATCAGATAGACAGGGAGGAGGAGCTAGAGAAGCCTTCTTCCAAGCCATGACTGATTGGTTTTCCGAGTTCGTTCGTACGAATCCGGCTGTAAGACCTCCACCCCCTCAAGATTCACAGGTTCCCCATGTAGCTTCCCCAGCTGCAGGTATATTTATCAGGGAGAGACCACCTGTTGATAAGATTAGGAAGCAAGGGGCTGAAGAATTTCGGGCTACCAAAGATGACGATGCAGAAAAAGCAGAATTCTGGCTTGAGAATACCATCAGGGTTTTTGAAGAATTATCTTGTACACCGGAAGAATATATGAAGTGTGTGGTCTCACTTCTCAGATATTCCGCTTATCATTGGTGGAAGACTCTCGTGTCTATCGTACCGAGTGAGAGGGTTACTTGGGATTTCTTTCAGGAGGAGTTTTGAAAGAAGTACATCAGCCAGAGATTTACAGAGCAGAAAAGGAAGGAGTTTCTTGAGCTAAAACAAGGTAAGATGTCCGTGACTGAATATGAACGCTAATTTGTCAGACTTAGTAAGTATGCTCGGGAATTTGTATCCACCGAAGCCAACATGTGCAAGAGATTTGAAGATGGGCTTAATGATGACATCCGACTATCAGTGGGTGTATTGGAAATCAGAGAGTTTGTTGTTCTGGTAGAAAGAGCTTGTAAAGTAGAAGACTTGTTAAAAGAAAAAGAGAAGAGCAAAGCTGAAGCTGGAGCGCAGGATACAAAGAAGAGGCAAATGAGTAAATCATTTCAGTCTACATCTAAGAGGCCTAGGGAGCTCTCTAGCGGATCACATTTTCCACATATATATTCTGGCCGAAGCAGAAGTAGAAGATTCGAGGGTTTTAGAGCTCAAACCACTACAGTTGCAAGTACTGGCAGTACTCGACCTCCTAGACCGGAATGTCCTCAATGTGGGAGACGCCACCCCGGAGAGTGTAGAGCAGGTGAAAATGTTTGTTTCAGATGTGGAGCATCCGATCACTTTATTTGGGATTGTCCTGAAACAACTAAAAGAGAAGAAATAACGAGTGCGAGATCAGGTAATGCTCCTACCAGAGGTAGACCGCAGAGAAACCCAGGAGTGGGGGCAAGTAATAGGGGTGCATTCAAAGATTCAGCGGTTAGATCAGATGTTAGAGCACCTGCAAGATCATATGCTATTCGAGCTCGTGAAGAGGCGTCCTCTCCTGATGTAATTGCGGGTACATTTTCTCTCTATGATACTACTGTTATTGCATTAATTGATCCTGGCTCTACACATTCATATATATGCACAAAATTAGCATTTGTTAAAAATTTGTCTGTTGAACCTATTGAATTTATGGTTAAAGTCTCGAACCCCCTGGGCCAGTTTGTGATAGTGGATAAAGTTTGTAAAAATTGTCCACTGATGGTAAAAGGTATTTGTTTCCCGGTTGACTTGATGTTATTTCCTTTTGATGAGTTTGATGTGATATTGGGCATGGATTGGTTAACTCAGCATGATGCAGTAGTAAACTGTAGACAAAAATATGTTGTGTTGAAATGCCAGAATGGAGAATTACTTTGGGTTAAATCTAATCAGATAGAGGGATTATCCGATATGATTTTAGTTATGACAGCTCAGAGGTGTGTTAGAAAAGGGTATGATGTTTATTTGGCGTATGTGTTGGATACTAAGGTATCTGAGTCAAAGATACAGGCAGTGCCAGTTGTATGTGAATTTTCTGATGTATTTCCAGAGGAGTTACCAGGGTTGCCACCAGAAAGAGAAGTGGAATTTTCTATAGATATGATTCCGGGAACTGCCCCAATTTCCATAGCTCCGTATCGTATGGCTCCTACAGAATTAAAAGAGTTAAAGGCACAGTTACAGGAACTTGTTGACAGAGGTTTTGTTCGTCCGAGTCATTCACCTTGGGGTGCTCCAGTTCTGTTTGTGAAAAAGAAAGACGGGTATTTGAGATTGTGTATTGACTATCGGCAGCTTAATAAGGTAACTATAAAGAATAAGTACCCATTGCCTCGAATTGATGACTTATTTGATCAACTGAAAGGTGCCACAGTATGTTCAAAGATTGATCTCCGATCGGGTTATTATCAGTTACGGGTAAAAGAGCCAGATGTGCCAAAGACAGCTTTCAGAACCAGGTATGGGCATTATGAGTTTCTGGTTATGCCGTTTGGGTTGACTAATGCACCTGCAGTATTCATGGATTTGATGAACCGGATATTCAGACCGTATCTAGATAGGTTTGTAGTAGTTTTTATTGATGACATTTTAGTTTATTCTTGGGATGAAACTGAGCATGCAGAACATTTGAAAATAGTGTTGCAAATTCTGCGTGAAAAGAAACTTTATGCTAAATTCAGTAAATGTGAATTTTGGCTTCGAGAGGTAGGTTTTCTCGGACATATTGTATCCGCAGAAGGCATCAGGGTAGATCTGAGTAAAATTTCAGCTATTGTCAATTGGAGTCCACCGAAGAATGTATCTGAAGTTAGAAGTTTCTTGGGTTTAGCTGGTTATTATCGGAGATTTGTACAAGGGTTTTCTATGATAGCTTCTCCAATGACCCGTTTATTACAGAAAGATGTTAAATTTGAATGGACAGAAAAATGCCAGCAAAGTTTCGACCGATTGAAGGAGTTGTTAACGAAAGCACCTGTGTTGGTACAGCCTGAATCGGGTAAGGAATTTATTATTTATAGTGATGCATCATTAAATGGTTTGGGTTGTGTCTTGATGCAAGAAGATAAAGTAATAGCCTATGCTTCAAGACAACTTAAGCCACATGAAAGAAACTACCCGGTACATGATCTCGAGTTAGCTGCTATTGTATTTGCATTGAAAATATGGCGGCATTATTTGTATGGTGAAAAGTGTCATATTTATACTGATCACAAAAGCTTGAAATATTTGATGACACAGAAAGATTTGAATTTGAGACAACGCAGGTGGCTTGAATTGATAAAGGATTATGATTTGGTTATTGATTACCATCCGGGTAAGGCTAACGTGGTAGCTGATGCTTTGAGCTGAAAATCTCTATTTGCTTTACGAGCTATGAATACCTGGTTGTCACTGTCTAATGATGGTTCAATCATAGCTGAATTGAGAGCTAAATCGACATTTCGTCAACAAATATGTGAAGCTCAGAGGAATGATGAGAAATTACAGGCTAAACGGGTGCATTGTGAGTCAGGTAATGATTCAGAATTTCAGATTGGAACTGATGGGTGTTTATTATTCAGAGGCAGAGTATGTGTACCGAAGAATTCAGAACTTGTACAGAAGATTTTACACGAAGCACACAGTGGTATTATGTCCGTACATCCGGGAGGTAATAAAATGTATAATGACTTGAAAAAGATGTATTGGTGGCCGGGTATGAAACGTGATATCTCTGAGTTTGTATCAAGATGTTTAGTATGTCAGCAGGTTAAGGCTGAACATCAGGTACCTTCGGGGTTGCTTCAGCCAATCACTATACCGGAATGGAAATGGGAAAGAATCACTATGGATTTTGTATCTGGGTTACTGTTATCTCCGAGGAAGAAAGATGCCATTTGGGTAATTGTCGACCGATTGACAAAGTCCGCGCACTTTATCCCAGTATGTATGGATTATTCTTTAGATAAATTGGCTGGATTGTATATATCTGAGATTGTTAGACTACATGGAGTGCCTGTCTCCATTATATCAGACAGAGATCCCCGATTTACGTCTCGTTTCTGGAACAAATTGCAAGAAGCTTTGGGTACTCAGTTGTATTTCAGTACTGCATTTCATCCTCAGACAGATGGCCAATCTGAGCGTGTAATTCAGGTATTGGAAGATATGCTCCGATGTTGTGCATTAGAGTTTCAAGGTAATTAGGAAAGGTATCTACCTTTGATTGAATTTGCTTATAATAACAGTTATCAGTCCAGTATTAAAATGGCTCCGTATGAAGCTTTGTATGGTAGAAAATGTAGAACACCATTATATTGGACAGAGCTCAGTGAAAAGAAGATACACGGGGTTGATTTGATTCGGGAAACAGAAGAAAAAGTAAGACTGATTCGGGATAGTTTAAAAGCAGCTTCCGATCGTCAAAAGTCATACGCCGATCTTAAACGAAGGGAGATTGAATTTTAGGTGGGTGATAAAGTATTCTTAAAAGTGTCTCCTTGGAAGAAAGTTCTCCGGTTCGGTCGAAAGGGTAAATTGAATCCAAGATTTATCGGACCATATGAGATTATAGAAAGAATTGGACCAGTTGCTTACCGATTGGCTTTACCACCGGAACTCGACAAAATTCATAATGTATTTCATGTATCTATGCTACGACGGTATCGATCAGATCCTTCACATGTTATTACTCCAACAGAAGTAGAAATTCAGCCGGATATGACTTATAATGAAGAACCGGTTAAAGTATTAGCACGAGAAACAAAGGAGCTTAGAAACAAAAAGGTAAATCTGGTGAAAGTGCTATGGCAAAAGCACGGGATTTAGGAAGCAACATGGGAACCGGAAGAGACAATGAGGAAGCAATACCCGAATCTCTTTACTGGTAAGATTTTCGAGGACGAAAATCCTAAAAGGGGGGGAGAGTTGTAATGGCCCAAATTTGATGTTATCGGAACAGTGGTTTCGGGACCACAAATCCGATGAGAAAAATTTTATTTTTCTTATATTTTTATGGTCTACAATTTCACAAAATGATTTTTTGAAAATTTCGTTCGAAAATTTCGACGTTTGGGCACTCAATTTAGTCAAAAGGACTAAATTGTAAAAAGTGCAAAAGTTGAGTTCTACATGTTAGAGGTGTCCAATTGTTATGAAACTTTAAATTGGAGGTCCTTATATGGTAATTATACCATTGGTAACTTGGTAGACAAAAATGGACATGAGATAAGTGAAATAGAAAATTTTTAAGTTAGGGGCAATTTGGTAATCTAGTAATTAAAATGAATTAAAAGGGAAAAAGATGGCAAAAATCATCATCTTCTTCATATGAACGAAATCAGCAAGGGGGGAAGCCATAGTTAGGGTTTTCAAGCTTCCAAGCTCCATAGTAAGTGATTCCAAGCCCCGTTTTTAATGTTCTTTACGTTTTTGAGATCCCGGTAGCTTAATTTAGCTTATTTTAGCAATAATTTAACCTAGGGTTTATATTTGGAAAAATACCCATAGGTGAAAAGTGTTTATTTTGATATTTTATGATAGAATATGAAGCTAGAAATTATGTTAAACAACTTTTGCTAAGCGATTTTAAGTGAAAACGAGTAAAACGACATAATCGGTAAAAATACCTAATGTTCATAAGTACATGTTAGAGTGGGAATTTGATGTTGCCATAGAAGGGAAAAAAGTTCAGAATGTTATAAAACATAAGAATAAGAGATGAAGTTTAATTTTCGAGCCTTGGGTTGAAAAAGTTAGAGTCGAGGGCTGTTTTGATGAATGTGATTATTAAATAAGTTAAATTTACTATTTTAGATCAAGAAGTACGAAACTCGAGGTTAGACAAAGGGAAGAATAAAGTTGAAGACTAAGTTGGTGAATTTGGCTATAATTGGTACCGAGGTAAGTTTACGGTAAATAAATGCAATATTTCAATATTTATTATTAATGCTGTTAATTTCCAGCAATTATGAATTTATTTTATGAATTTATTTGATGATGATCCAAGCATGAAATGATAGGAAATTAAAATTTAAAAGTCCCGTTGATACATAAGGATGGTACTGGATACGAATGTCATGACATTTGGGTAAAGAGATCCCATGTAAGACCATGTCTGGGACATGGCATTGGCATCCTTAAGATCATGAGAGGTCCCCTGTAAGACCATGTCTGGGACATGGCATGGGCACCGAGACGAGAGGTCCCATGTAAGACCATATCTGGGACATGGCGTTGGCACCGAGATGAGAGGTCCCCTATAAGACCATGTCTGGGACATGGCATGGGCACCATCACGAGAACATCCCATGTAAGACCATGTCTGGGACATGGCTTGGGCATGTTATTATCAGAAGAGACCCGAGTATCCTTATTATTCCAATGTAGCTCAACGGGCTTGTAAACGAATCATGTTCATGAAAGTTCAGTTTAAAGCATAAATGGCAAGCTCAGGTAAGTTGTAAGACTTAAGAACTTATTATACTATCAATTGATGTTCAACGATGCAGCAAGGATTGAGTAAGTTATGCACACAAGTATTCTAAGTAAACAAGTAAGAGAACTAGTATTTGATTAACTAAAGAGTAAACTAGAGATATAGACATTGAGTTTAATTATTTAAGTTAAATATTGTTATTTATTTGCTAGTAAACTTACTAAGCTTTATGCTTACTTCTTTTATTTCTCTTTCTCTTATAGTATTGCAAAGCTACTTCAAGGATCCTAAAGAAGTCGGAGATCGTCCACACTATCAACTACAACTGCTCGGTATTTTATATCGAAACACGTTTGAGTTATGGCATGTATAGGGATTTAGTTATTTTGTATGTTTGTAATGATGATTTTGCTAATGAGTGATGTGTAAGTATTTGATGATGTATGGTTATTAAAATGGTTAAGGATGAAGGTGTTTGTTGTTATGAAAGATTAGGTGATAAATTATGCATGGAAATCATGAAAGGATAAAATTTTGCAAAGAAACAGAATTCAGGCAGCACAGTGACGTGAATTTGAAAAATCACCCAAGATAGTATAAAATGAATTAGAGGGTGAATGATATTTGTTGAGTCTATTTTCATGGAAAAATAACGGTGTAGAAAAAGAAAATTTATATTTTGAGATATGTGAATTTTAGTAAGATAGGGTCAGAACTGTTTTTGGAGTCCCCTGTTCTGAGTTTAGAAAATAATTACAAATTGTACAAAAATGGTTATGAGTTGAAATTTACATTCTTAGATTTTTTAATGAGTCTATTTTCTGTAGAAACAAGTAAGAACTTCATATGAAAATCCTACAGTAAGAAAACTTATTTTTAGTGACTAGAGGTCAGGGCAGTCAGGTGGTGAAACAGGGGAGACTTTAACTAATAAACTGTACTAATTTGCTGAACCAAAAATTCTAAAAATTTTATGGTGAGTAGATATATGAGTCTAGTTTCAGGGAAAATTTACGGAATTAAATTTCGAGTTCTGTAGCTCAAGTTATAATTAATTTAGTAACTGCTGCGCGATTGGACAGATTTGCTGCGAATAATGAAATAAATTTTCAAACCTAGTTTTTATGCTCCGAATTGGTAAGATAAGCTAAGTAATGCCTCGTGCTCGACTCCGGAAACGGTCTCGGGTAAGGGGTGTTACAGTGTACACCATGTAGACAAGAGAGCTACGGGATATATGTAGCTAGGTCGCATGCGTGGTTCCAAGTGAAGGACACCATGTAGACAAGAGAGCTACGAGATAAACTGGCTAGGTCACATGGGTGGTACTAAGTGTTCACCATGTGTACAAGAGAGCCGAACTATATGATGGGTGGAGCTATGTTCTGAAACCACCAAGTATCGAGGATTGATCCGAAGTGTTCAACGGGAGACTCTCTATGTATTGCTTTGTGAGTTTTGTGATGAATATGTGCAGGAACTTGGTTATGTGAATGATGTGTTCATTAAGTGACCAGGATGTGGTAAGGTTATAAACAAGTAAGTTATACATGAGGATGATTTTATGGTGACCTTGTGATCATGGTCCTATACTTGTGATGTATGAAATGTGGTGAAAATGATTTGTGATATGTATGTTAAAATGAGGTTAATACAAAGAAAGTGTGAAAGAGTGAATTAGCAATAAAACTGTTTTGGACAGTAGCAGTGACGTGATTTTGAAAAATCACCAAAAATAGTATAAATTGAATCAGAGACTTAATGAGATATCAAATTAAAGCTTAATGAATCTATTTTCATATAAAAGAAACATAGAAGGCAAAGGAGTTCTATATTTTTATATATTTATCTTTTCGTGATACTGATTCAGAATGATTACGTGAACCCCTGTTCTGACTTTGGAAAATCACAAAAATTTAGAGAAAAATAATTAGAGGCTCAAAATTATATTTTTAAAATCCATAATGAGTATATTTTCAAGATAAATCAACAAGAACATTATCCGAGTTCTGTACTGTGAGATAATTATTTTTTAGTAAAGAGAGGTCAGAACTGTCAGAAAGTGAAACAGGGGAAATTTTAATGAATAAACTGTACTAATTTGCTAAACCAAAAATTATGAAAATTTTATGGTGGAACGATATGTGAGTCTAGTTTCAAGAGAAATTTACGGATCTTAATTTGGAGCTCTGTAGCTCGAATTATAAATAATTAAGTGACTATGACTCGTGTGGACAGTTTGATGTGAACATTTATTAGTAAATTGTGAAATCGTACTTACAAGAATGCTATATACATTAAGGATGTGGAATGGAGAGGAGGAGGAGGAAAATAAATATATGTGGAATACATGGAAACTATGGTATATGAAATATTGATATAATGAAATAAATGATATGTGTTTATAAGAAAACAAAAAGAGAATGTTATGTATCATGACATGTAGTCATATATATATATATGACTAGTCTCAATGTAATGCTTGTTGGGTATGGAATTGAATTGAAATGTTTCAGGCAAACATATTATTCTGCGCATCTGAATCGTGGTATTTTATAAAGATATGATCTAGCTTTAAATATGAATGCTTGATGATTAAGCTGAAGATATTTGGTAAGATGATAATCTTGGTATAAATGTATAAGTGGTACTATAATAAACAAGGTAAAATAAGTATGAGAGACACATGTATGACGACATACAAATGCTATGTTTGTGGTTTAATTGAGGATGTTTAATCATTAAATGAATACCATGTTATATGCTTTTGATTTTGTATAAGTGTGTAAGAGATCAAGGTTGACCAAAGCTTGGAAAATAGCCTAGGTATATTCCACACAGGCAGAGACACGACCATGTGTCTCAGTCATGTATGGAACACGACTTTGGGACACGGGCGTGTGGAGCCTTAAAGCATGAAATTTTCAAGATTTTCGTAAGTTCTCGGTTTAGTCCCAAACCCTTTCTAAAGTATGTTTTGGGCTCCGTAGACTCAAATAAGGGACTATGTGAAAGAGAATGAACGCTTTGAAATATGAATAAAATTTTATGGCTCGTATTTTAGTTTAATGTTTGTATGTTTGTCTGGTAATGCCTCGTACATTAGCTGGCCTCGGATACGGGTAAGGGGTGTTACACTCTATCATTCAATCAGAGTAGAATGAATGACAACACAAAAGTAACTTTTTCAATTCGGCTAGAGTGATAAAAACTAACTTCCTTTAACTAAAATGATTCTGTCGTCGGGAAGCTACGCAAAGTGAGCCACAAGAAAATAATCCAATATTGTTGCATTCTTAGTAACATGTCCTTATGGATCTCAATACAATCATTACAATATGTTAGGAAATTAGAATTTTGAGACAATTAGGTATGAAGGCTACATAGAATGTAGCAAATGTTTTTTTGTTTTGTTTTTTGTGAAATATTAACATGCCTGATTACTATTTACATTTTAAGTATTTCTTAAGGAGCTCGATATCTATATGTGTCAAGGTTTTATAATCATGTCAAAAAATTATCTTGATTTCAACGAGGTGTGAAAATTTGGCGGTGTAGACTGTTGGAACATTTTCAAATATTTATAGTATTTCATAACTATAAATGAAATGGTGTAAGTAATTAAAAGTTATAACTTTTGGTTATTAATTACGAGTTATGACAATTCATAAATAATGAGAATTCCTATAAATAGGAGTGAGATTTCATTTGAATGATATACAAAAAAAAAAACTTCTCAAAAAAAGTTCTTTCTATTCTTCCTCCATGTTATACTATTCTTAAATTGTTTTATAAAGAATCACTGTAGAAATTTTTTATAAAAATTGATTTTCTTGTTATATTTTACTCAGTGCTTAGTGGGCTATTTTTGCCAGTGCAAAATGCAAATAGTCACCAAACTTCATTGTATCCTCAATGTTCATTTGGTTGAAACTCATTTTTACACTGAGTATAACCTTAAAGATTGTGACTTGATACACGCATTGGAGCCTTATCCTATTGATTCAAGTTATTGTTTGTGTGTTTGAGAATTTCCTCATTAAAGTTCCGTGCTAAGGTAAATATTCTCATGTGGCTATTAAGGTATCTCTAAAAAAAAGGTATTTTGAAAAATAATTTTTGACAACAATTTATTTTAATAAATAAAATTAAAACTATAATATTTAAGTGAAAAAGCAGATGAAATATGTTGATTTTTTGAGAAAAGATATCTTAGTGGTAATTATATTTTGATAATTTTGAATGTAATATAAAACTTATAATTATTAACATATTAAAATTTTATGAGTTCACAAACTTAACAAATTTATTCCTTTAACTAAATTCTGGTGTAAAAAATAAAAATTGTGATGTTATGATATCCTAAAGTAAAATTCCAAATATAAATATCTAAATCTGTGACTCAGGCAGGCAGGCTAAAGTGACGCACATGATTTTATCTTTGCACTTTTTGGTTAAAGCTAGTACATTTTTGTCATGCAAAAAGAGTACAAAAACGAATCATTGCATACATTTTCAGTTTATAATTTTTGTATTATAGAGGGAAACAACCTTTTATCCAATTGTATTATATCCGTTGGGTTATGGTATGAATGTTCCAACAGGGATTAGGAACATAGTAAGAACACCGAAATGTGGGGATGTCAATTGAAAAAAGCACCTAAGGGTAACCTCACTACACAAGAAATCAAAATATCTTAAAAACCCATTTCCTATTATTTCATGGATTGAATGGAAATGGATGCTAAGTTGAGTCTCCAATGGGGAAATAATCATAGTTTGTTAATGGGGGTAAGTATGGTATGGGGGTGATTGCTCCTTTTTAACTTCCCCATGCACGCTTAACAACACATCAAAATCTGAGCTTTGAATTCTCTCTCTAGGAGACATAAAAGTAATAATGAAAATATTATTTTTGGCTTATTGGAGAAAAAGACGTATGTACCAAGATTGTTTGTTTGTTTGTTTGTACCATACCCCTAGCGATGATAGATAGGTATTTTTTTAATGAACCGTTTCTCCCGGCTGGAGCAATCTCAAATAAACATCTGTTCTTCTCAGCGTTGGACCAGTAACCAAACTCATGGTTTTTAAATTTTACTACACTTTTACCGATTACAGAGAAAAAACTTTGGAAAGATCAACGCTTTGGCTCCTGGAAAAATAACCAGACAGCTACTTAATTTACATATCTCAATCCAATTTTAACCCAAAGGAAGAGCCATGATAGATTGAATTCCACCATTCGTACTGCACAAAAGAATTCAATCTAGTATGTATAAATTTTCACACAATCTTCGGTTTAGGAGATAAAATCGT
The DNA here is from genome assembly GCF_007990345.1 of Gossypium hirsutum. Classification (NCBI taxonomy): domain Eukaryota; kingdom Viridiplantae; phylum Streptophyta; class Magnoliopsida; order Malvales; family Malvaceae; genus Gossypium; species Gossypium hirsutum. The sequence goes on from NC_053436.1 coordinate 78,667,856, forward strand.
CAAAGATCAATCAAATCAAAACCTACTATACCTTAAAAGTGACATAAAGCACTTTCACCATCTCTGGATTTCAGAACTGCTAGTATTTTGCCTTCTCATGGCAAATGGCAAAGCCCAAAGCAAATGATATTATTTTTGTACTAGGCAAACCAAGCCTACCTCTATTTTTCCACGCCCAACTTGAAACTAAACTTGGAAACAACATGAAAGATTATAAGAGGGCAAAAATGCCCAAGGGACCGACCAGGCAGAGCAGGTTCAATGCTCAAATAGATCTCATAATTTCGAAAGCAACACACACTAAGACGAGCTAGAAATCATTAAAACATTAACCAAATAGATTGTTAGGAAATTATATATATTAAAGATTAATATGCAATTTGGTATTTGAATTATACTTTATTCTTCAGTGTAGTATATATGGTTTTTGTTTTCAATGATTTACCTCGCTTCGTTATGGAATATTGATACGGCAATAATAGATCAATTCATCATTGACATATGGCACACAAATTTTTTATTTTTAAAAGTTTAACCTTTTTACAATTTCTTATAAGAAGTCTAGAAAATAAAAAATTTGTGTTTTTGAAAAAAGAACTTTGTGATTTTGAAAGAACAAAAAAAAAATCTACTTTTTTTTAAAGTTTTTATCAAGAATAAAAAAAATTGAAATTTCTTTTAAAAATATAATGCCATGGATTGGTCTAATATTGTCATGTCAGATTTTCGCGACGGTTTGGGGTAAACTAATTAACGACGTGATTTTTCAAAAAAAATCATTTAGTATCACATTGATAAATGAAGTATAATTCAAGTACTAAACTGCCTATTAACCCTTAAATTAAATTTATTTTTTGAAAATTAATTTGAAGAATTATAAATTTTACCGATAATTAAAACCTTTTTTATGAAGGCGAAATTGTTGGTGACTTTGTGAATATGATCTTAATACAATTGCCCCGAGACTTCAATAAGTTGCACTCTTAAATTATTGAATTTAACTATATTTTGTCTCCACTATCAAAAAAGTCTTAAGTTTAGTTTAAGATAATGAAATTAAGAGGAAACAAACATTTCAAGCTTAGTTTACAATAAAATTTTACTGTCATTATGCCTTAATATTTTGTTGTTTATTATTAAACCATATTTTATTTTTATTTTTTATTATTATATTTCAAATTTAACTTTAAAATTGCTCTTAAATAAAATTTTTTTATATTTGTTATACTAAATTCTAACAATCGTCTTTGTTAGAAAGATATAATTGAAGAAATAATACGACCTAAGACTGATGCGGATTGGAAGTTGTAACGTAATGGTCAAAGGTTAAACACCCATTTACAACGAACAACCTTTTTACCTTTAGGAAGTTTTACAAGATCTCATGTTCTGTTTTTGTGCAGTGATTCCATCTCCTCTTGCATAGCAAACATCCACTTTTCTAAGTCTTCACAACTAATCGCCTCAGAATAATTAGATGGTTCTTGATTCGCATCTATATCTTCAGCCACATTTAAAGCATAAGCAACTAGATCAGCCTCGACATACTTCTTTGGAGGTTTAATTTCTCTTCTAGTTCTATTTTTGGGGATAGAGTATTGCAGTGAAGAAGCACTCTATTCTCAATTTTTGTACTAGCTTGAGTAGTCGACTCTGTATTAATCTGATGCTCCACCTGCTTTTGATTTTCTTTATTGGAAGAGTCTTTAAGAGATAAGTTAGGTAACATAGCAGTTTCATCAAAAACAACATCTTTGCTAATCACGACTTTTCTATTTTCAGGACACCATAACTTATACCCTTTTACACCATCTTTATAACTAAGAAAAACACATTTAATGGATCTCGGTTCCAATTTTCCATTATCAACATGAGCATACGCAGGACACCCAAAGATCTTTAAATCAGAATAATTAGCAGGATTACTAAACCATACCTCTTGTGGAGTCTTTTTCTCAATGGCAACGGATGGAGATCGGTTGATCAAAAAACATACAGTAGAGGCTGCTTTTGCCCAAAACGACTTTGGTAAGTTGACATTTGACAACATACATCGAACCTTCTCCATGATCGTTCTGTTCATTCGTTCTGCAACATCGTTTTGCTGTAGAGTATGACAAACTGTCAAGTGTCTTACGATCTCTTCTGACTTGCACAATCTATTAAACTCATCAGAACAGAACTCTAAGCCATTGTCTGTGCGGAGGTATTTTATTGGTTTTCCCGTCTGTTTTTCAATCATAATTTTCCAATACTTAAATGTGGAAAACACATCGCTTTTTTGCTTCAGGAAAAACGCCCAAACTTTTCTGGAAAAACCATCAATAAAGGTTAGCATATAATTAGCTCCACTTCTCGAAGGCACTCTAGATGACCTTCACAGATCAAAATGAATATACTCCAAATTTCCCTTCGTGTTATGGATTCCTCTAGTGAATCGAACTCTCTTTTTCTTCCCCAAAACACAGTGCTCACAGAAATTCAGTTTGCAAATTCCTTGCCTATCAAGAAGTCCTCTTTTGCTCAATTCTGCCATGTCATTCTTATCATATGCCCTAGGCGCATATGTCAAAGTTTAGTAATATCATCATCTGACAAGGAAGAGGAAGCGACAACTGCATCATCAGTAACAGTAGAACCCTGCAAAACATATAACTTGGCAATCTTTCTTTACCCTTTCATCACAACAAGGGACCCTTTGGAAATCTTTAAAACCCCACTTTCAGCTGTGTATCTGTACCCTTTTAAATTAAGAGTACTCAACAAAATTAAATTTCTTTTCAATTCTGGAACATGTCATACGTCACTAAGTGTTCTGACAACTCCATCAAACATCTTAACTTTAATTGTTCCAACACCTACAATTTTATACGAAGTATTATTTCCCATCAAAACAACACCTTCAGACACTATTTCATAAGTTGTAAACCAATCCCGATTGGGACTCATGTGGAAGGTGCAGCCTGAATCAAGTATCCACTCATCGCTTACTTTAGAATCATTGACAGAAGCGACTAGAAGTTCACCATCTCTGTAGTCTTCTACAACATCAGCTTCACCAGAATTTTCTAGTTGTTTTCCCTTTTGATTCGCAGCCTCCCTTTTAATCTTATTTTGTAGTTTATAGAACTCAGATTTAATGTGCCCTTTCTTCTTGCAAAAGTTACAAGTTTTACCTTTGTTTGAAGACTTTGATCTACCCTTAGATTTACAGTGAGGATTCCGTTCCTGTGTCCTTCCATGATCATCATCAGTATTTCGATCTTATCTCCTACGAACAATGAGACCCTCTCCCTGAGAGTCGGGTTTAACCACAAGATGCTTCATCTTATCATACGAGGTTAAAGAATCATAAACCTCATCAACTATGAGAGACTCGCGGCTATGTAAAATCGTGTCTCTAAAGGTTGAATAAGACGGGGGAACAAACAAAGTAGAATCAACCCTAGATCTTCCTTATCATACTGAACCTCCTAGCCTCCAAGTTTGAGAGAATTTCTTTAAACACTGTTAAGTGTTCGTGTACAGAAGCACCTTCCTCCAAACAATGAGCATAAAGACGTTGCTTCATATGCAACTTCCTTGTTAGAGTTTTTGACATACATAATTGTTCTAGCCTCTTCCATAATGCAGCGGCGGTCTTCTCTTTCATCACGTCCTGTAAAATCTCGTTGGACAAATGCAGATGTAATTGTGTTAACGCCTTTCGATCCTTACGCTTCTTCTCTTCATCTGTTAATGTCGAAGGCATTTTATCTATCCCTAGCAGGGAATCCTCCAAATCCATCAGTGCAAGAACTGATTGCATCTTAATTTGCCACAACGCAAATCTGGTGTTGTGATCCAACAGCAGAATTTTATACTTCAAAGACGCCATTACCGTAATCAAGATGAACAACCCGGAAACTCTGATACCAATTTGTGAAAAAAATAAAAATAAAATAAAATAAAGAACACACAAATTTTACGTAGAAACCCTTTCGGGAAAAAACCACGGACAAAGGAGAAGAAAATTCACTATGTCGAATTCGAATTCTATACAAGAGGAATAGACTATGTCTATTTATAGGCTTGTAAAGCCATATTCTAAAATAAAATAAAAGAAGTGTAATTCTATATGGATTCTTCTTTTATTTTATTTTACCATTGTATTTTACTTAAATAAGGATTCGAGTCACTTAATTCTAACATTCAACATTTTGAAGCAAGTGAACTAGAGGAGCAATATATTCGCTTCAATCACAGCCTGTAAAATCCATACCATTGAACATCGTTTGATGGTATAAATGAAAGCTAACAACACCTTCAACCCAACATTGATTAACCAGGGGATATAAATGCAAGAAGGAAAAAAGTATGAGCAGACAACATTTTAGACCAAAAGAATATTAATGCAAGAAAAAAAGGGTGACGCGGTTCCAATTCTTACCTGTAGTTGTTCCTTGTTTCTAGCTGTGATACTGGAGACTGCCCAACAAGCTTCCTTGTTGATGCTCTTTTTAAAATTATTTGCCAAGAGGTTCAAAAGGCATGGGAATGCTTGATGCTCGATAATACACTGCATTTCAACAAGACTTGTGCATAATGACAAAAGCCAAATTGGTACATATCATATATAAGAAAAAAGATAATTTTAATACCTAAACCTGCAAATCTTGCATTTATATTAAAATTTGTGAGGGAGCCCATTCGTGTGGTTTGAGTGAGGAAACTAGCTATTCACACAATCAAAGAAGATAAATGGAATCATTAAAATAAAAATAAAAAAGTGGGTAATACTTGTGTTTACGTATCATCTTCAGTGACAATATTTCTAACCGTGCAAAGAGCAGGAATTAGCAATGAAAGAGATGGGTGCCTGAAAAAACCACAGATTAAATGAAAAGCAAATATTGTTAACTCATACCAAAAGTTCTACCAAATGCCCACACACACCAGCTTCAATAACAGCTTGGATTTTTTTATTAATTTGTACCATTATAAAGATCTTGGAACATTTTCAAATATTTATAGTATTCCAATAATTATAAATGAATGGGTGTAATTAACCAAAATTTATATTATTTGATATTTTGAAAAATAATTATAACTATTTAAATAATATTATTTGAATAGTTGTAATATTAAATGAATAATTATGTGTTTATTTTAAAGATATTATTATTTAGAAAGAACCAATTAAAAGATGTCTTTATGAAGAGACATGAAAATTTCTATAAATAGGAATGAGATTTCATTTGGAAATCACACCAACAAATTCTAATATTCTTTCTTTCCATCCTCTATTTTCTAATATTATTAGATTATTCTATAAAGTATTACTGTAGAAATCCTTCGTAAAAATTGAGTTTCTTGTTATACATTGCTTAGTGCGACGTGGACTATTCTTGTCAGTGTAAAACGTAAATAGTCATTAGCTTCATTGTATCCTCGAGGTTAATTTGCTATTAACTCATTTGCACACCGAAAATAGGTGGGGCCAAATGTAACCTTAAAGATTGTGGCTTGATAGGCACCTTGGAGCCTTGTCCTATTTCTTATTTTCCTGTTCGAGTTTCGTTCGTGTGTTCGAGATTTTCCTCATTGGAGATTTGTACTAACAATTTTAAGGTTATATTTCATGATGAATACCACAACACAAAAAAGCAGGACACTAAGGGAGTTGGCTTTCAACTTTGTCAAATTTGATCGGTTTGAGTGTGGCAATTTTTGACGATAGCAGAAGAAGATGCACTTCTTATTATCAACTTTGAAGATTGCTTATGTTTTGAATACTCCAAGACCTAAAAAGAATGAAAACGAATCTGTTGCTGCAACCAGAAAGGCAAAAATGGGATAACGCTGATTACATATGCATGGGCCACATATTGAATGGTTTATCTGATGGTTTGTTCGACACCTACCAAAATGAAGTCACCTTCAAAGAATTATGGGACAAATTGGAGATAAGATACATGACCGAAGATGTTACAAGTAAGAAATTTCTTGTTAGTCATTTCAATAATTATCAAATAGTTAATGGTCGTTATGTTATGGAACAATTTCGTGATATTAAAAAGATGCTCAATCAATTCAAGCAATATGATAAGAAAATAGATGAAATGATTGTTGTATCCTCCATAATAGACAAACTTCCTCCATCTTGGAAAGACTTTAAAAGAAGTCTAAAACATAAGAAAGATGAAATATCTCTTGAGTCTTTGGCAAATTATCTTCATATTGAAGAAAAATATTGAAAGCAAGATTAGAACCTAAATTATGAAAATACCAAAGTGCATGTTACGGAGGAAGTACAGACTACTAAACCATTCATGATAAAATTCAAATAGACTGATAGAGCACCTAAGTTCAAAAAGAAACAAAAAGGCTTATGCTATCATTGTGGTAAGTCGGGACATTTCAAGAATGAATGTTGATTTTTAAAGAAAAAATCATCTCCTAAGACTGATAATAATGAAAAGTTCGTTGCAATGATATCTAAAATTAATATGACACAAGATGATAATACATGGTGGATTGATACCAGAGCAACCAAACATGTGTGCCTACAAAAGCATGTTCACAAAGTTCACACAATGTGAAAATGACAATGTCTTGTAAATGAGAAATTCTTCCACCACAGCAATCAAAGGCAAAGGGTCTGTTGAACTACAATTCACTTCTGGAAAGGTTTTAACCTTAAATGATGTAAATTATGTACCAGAAGTTAAGAAAAATTTAGTGTCTGGAAGTATGTTGAATAAGTGTGGTTTCAAACTTATTTTTGAGGCAGATAAGTTTATTTTGTCTAAGGGAGGAATTTTTATAGGGAAAGGGTATATGTATGAGATTATGTTCAAACTCAATATTATTAATAAGAATAAAAATACTATTTCTGCTTATATGGTTGAATCTTTTTATTTATAGCATTATAGATTAGGTCATTTGAATTATAGAAAATTGAATGACATGTATAAGTTAGATTTAATTCTTGTTTTTAATAATAATATTGAAAATGCAATACATGAATCTTAACTAAAATTACAAGAAACTCTTTCCCTAAGGTTAAAAGGGAAAAAAATTGCTTGATTTGATACATAGTGATTTATGTGACATGCATAATACTCTTACATTAGGTGGAAAGAAATATTTTGTTACTTTTATTGATGATTGTTCTAGATATTGTTATGTATATTCATTGCATTCAAAAGATGAAGTGCTTGATAAATTTAAAGTTTATAAATCTGAAGTTGAACTTCATTGTGAATCATTTATCAAGTGCTTAAAATCGGATAGAGGTAGAGAATACTATAATCCAAGTTATTTTGAATCCACTAGAATTGTCCATCAAGTGTTAATCCTTTACACACCACAACAAAATGACATAGTTGAAAGGAAAAATAGAGTCTTGACTGAAATGGTAAATACAATGTTAACATATTCAGGTCTTGGACAAGGTTTTTGGGAAGAAGCTGTTCTAACAGCTTGTCACATATTAAATAGAGTTCCTAATAAGGAAACTAAAATAACCCCCTATGAACAATGGAAGAAAAGGAAACCAAACCTTAATTATTTGAAGTTTGAGGTTGTAGAGTTATTGTCAAAGTTCCAACATCTAAACGTAAAAAGTTGGGTGATGCATATTTAAAGGATATGCATAAAATAGCAAGGCATATAGGTTCATAGTAATTGAACCAAATAATTCAATTTCAATTAATACTGTTATTGAATCAAGAGATGTTATTTTTTATGAAAATAAATTTAATTCTATTTTAAGACAATTACCGCCACAACAATTGATTCATTCTTCAAATGGGTATGAGATTCCGTTGGAAAAAAATGATAATGATGATGAATTTTGTCAAGAATTAAGAAGAAGTAAGAGGATTAAAAAGGTCAAAGATTTTGGACCAAATTTCATTATGTTTCTTGTAGAAGGAAAAGGTGAAAGTATATGCAATAAGATACCTTATTTTTATAATACGAAATCTGATCCTATTACATTTGAAGAGGCAATAAAGAGGAAGTGTACATGGAACAATCGAAAGGATTTGTTGTTCTAGGACAGGAGCATAAGGTATGTAAGCTTGTTAAATCTTTATATGGACTTAAACAAGCTCCAAAACAAAGGCACCAAAAGTTTGACAAGGTTGTTTTAGCTAATGGCTATAAAATAAATGAATCTGATAAGTGCAAATATAGAAAATTTGAAAATGGAAAAGGTGTCATAATTTGCTTATATGTAGATGACATGCTCATTTTTGGCACAGATTTAAACAAATAGGAAACACAAAGAAATTCTTGTCAAAAAACTTTGCTATGAAGGATATGGGTGTAGCTGATGTTATTTTTAGGATTAAGATAACCTGAGATGAAAGCACTATAGCTTTATCACAATCACATTACATTGAAAATGTGCTTAAAAAGTTTGATCTTTTCAACTGTATACCAGCATCTACACCCATGTATCCTCAAATAAAATTAGTATATAATGCTGGTAGGAAAATTGATCAATTGAAATATGCAAGTCTAATTGGTTGTCTTATGTACATAATGACTTGTACAAGACCAGATATTGCATATGCTGTTGGGAAATGGAGTAGGTACATAAGTAATCCCAGTAGTTTGCATTGGCAAGCTTTGAATAGAGTACTTAGGTACTTGAAGAAAACTATTAACTATGGATTATGTTATAATGGATATCCTCCAGTTTTTGAAGGGTATTCGGATGTTATTTGGATTACAAGTTTGGAAGACCATGCATCTACTAGTGGATGGATCTTCATTCTTGGTGGAGGAGTCATTTCTTGGGGTTCCAAGAAACAAACATGTATTACTGATTCCACCATGGCAGCAGAATTTATTGCATTAGTCGCTACATCTAAAGAAGCAGAATGGTTAAGAATTTTACTTTATGATGTACCTTTATAGCCTAAGCCAATTTCACCTATTTCTATCCATTGTAATAGTGAGGCTACTCTAGCAAACGTATATAGCCAAGTATATAATGGAAAGTTTAGACACATTGGATTAAGACATAGTTATGTCCAACAATTAATCTTTGATGGAGTGATCACTATTAATTATGTAAGGTCAATTGAAAATTTGGCAAATCCTTTAACAAAAAGTGTTTCTAGAGATGCAGTAAAAAAGACCTCAAAAGGGATGGAACTCAAGCCCATTAATTAGAGTTACCCATGATGGAAACTCGACTCAACGCTTGGTGTAACATCAAGTCTTGAGTTCAATGAGACAAAGTACATCATTAGTATGTGACTATTAGCACTAGAAATAAATCCATCCTAAGATGTACCCGTAATGATAACGGAAGGATGAGTAATGTACTCTTAATGGACCCATAACATAAATATGTTAGAGTGTTATAATTACAGGAACACTCTTGATGGGATCTACCTATATGAATGGAAGTGTGGCCGCTTCTAGGAGCTCAAGGGCTTGTCTCTGACAACACTCATAAAAAGAGGACCCAGACACATGTCCATAATAGTGTCCCTATACTATGCACTGACTGATGTTGAAATCATTGTGTGAGATGTGTTAGGTTAATCAAATGGAATAGTTGGTTCAAAGCTTAGTCTACCATGGAATTTCGATTAACTTTAACATGTTTTCACTAAGTGAAAATTCAATCGTAAGATACGTTCATTTATGCAAATTGATTTCCAAGAATATCAAAATCTAAAATATTTTGAAAATGGGGGGAGATTATTGGAACATTTTCAAATATTTATAGTACTCCAATAACTATAAATGAATGGGTGTAATTAATCAAAAGTTATATTATTTGATTTTTTTGAAAAAAATTATAACTATTTAAATAATATTATTTGAATAGTTACAATATTAAATGAATAATTATGTATTTAAAGACATTATTATTCAAAAAGGCATCTATTGAAAGGTGTCTCTATGAAGAGACATGAAAAATCTTATAAATAGGAATGAGATTTCATTTGGAAATCACACTAACAAATTCTAATATTATTTCTTTCTTTCTTTCATTTTCTAATATAATAATAAATTGAACCCCAACATTAGGAAGATAATAATAAATTGAACCCCAACAATGAGTTCCCATATAATATTCATAGCTAGACATTAATACTTTATATTTATAAGCCATCTCTCTATCTAGCCTATTTTAGCAACATGCAATATCTCACTTTCTGGTTTATGCTAGCAATGTAATATGATGTACAATTTCACAATCAAACAAACAAACCAACGTCTCAGATTTCAAAGACAGACAAAGGAAATTTGGCGTTCTAAATCAATAACATTGCACACAAGTATGATTTCTACTTCATGTTAAACAATCAATAGTTTTCAATAAAAGAAGAGGAATAGGGCCTAACCTGATCAACGACGTCTTCACAAAATTGGCAAGAAAACTATGGATAACTCACTTTTGTTACACACTATCAACAAAAAGAATATGAAAATTTAAAGAGATTTTTAATTGATCTGGAAATAAGGTGTATAAAATGCAAGGGACTTAATAGGATTGTTTAGCTTGGGCCATTAATTAGTTTTATTAATTAAAGTATAATTATTTTTATAATGTTTTAAATACTTTTTATATAGACTTTTTTTATTTAAAAGAGTTTTGAAAAAAATTATTATTGAAAACATAATTTGTATTATCAGAGTTAGAATTTATTTTTAATAATTAGACATTGAAGTCTAAATTGATGTTGTAAATGAATTTACTAAAATGTTAATATTTGAATGTAAAATTTTCATTCATCTAATAATGATATTGTATAAGCGATTGATGTATTAAACTAATAAGTCTTTTAGTGAGAGAATATTTTAACCATAGACGAATATGGTACAACTCTATTTTATTATTTTTAAAAATATTATTGTGTTACTACTTTATTCTACTATTCTTTTAAATGGAATTTGGTATAGCACTACTTTCTCTCTTTTTTATAAAAAAGGAAGAAGGTAAACATGATTTAAACCATATTTGAGTATGTGTTAACGTATAGAGAAAATTATTTTTATGAATTTATTATAACAATAAAAATACAATCTCATTACATGTATATGTAGATCCCGAAAGTTGTTCAATGATATTCACAATCCATTAGAAGTAAAACCCTGTCAATGATTTAAACATATAATTAATTATTTTTTCAAATAAAAATAATAATATTTAAGATCAATTTGAGTTGTTAATAGAAGAAATGACACTACTTTAAGAACAATGGGTAATTTATAAATGGAAGAAATAACATTTGAAGAAAAAAATAAAAAAAAAAAGTAAAAAACAAATTATATTACATACCTTCAACTCTACCATTGGTAAACCCCTTCAATTTATATATATTGTTTATTTGTGAATGACATATATGTAATAATCGAAGCAACTAATTGAAGCAATATATACATATTGTGCAAGCATTACCTAATATAAATCATATAAATATTCTGATTTATAATTTTTACCATAAATGAATGTTCTTATCAATTTTATTGTCGCTTGTAATAATTTTTATTCTTTTGACCACATTAAATTACCAAATAGTGATTCCAAAGATTTTATTATTGAAGTTGAAGTTTTGGAGGTCTTCGTTACTTGGCATATGTTTGGTTATCTTACTGGTCTCTTGCACACATTTATGAAGAAATTTGGTGAAAGATTTGATATGTTTCAAGTATGTTTTACAATCTTCAAATACTTATTTAGTGATATTTTTATGCAAAGAGTTATACGTTATGAATTCTTGTGTTTCAGACGTGTTTTCACATGTCAAATGTGTGGGGGACTTTTTTTATACTATGTTAGGCATGTTTAGGTGCATATAGAATACCAATTTCATGACTTAAAATGTTTTATTATTATTATTATTATTATTTATGTTTTTGCACTTATCTCTATAGACACCAAGAGCATGTCTCGAGACCATAAGAACATTTTCTTTCATTTCATGCAATTTTGGGCATAAGTCTTGAGACATACCAGGCAAGTCTCAAGACATTAATTCTCATGTCTCGAGACATGGTTCCATTATTTCGAGACATAAATTATTGAAGCTAAATTGTTAGAAATTTAGGCTTAAGTCTTAAGGCTTGAGGTTAAGTCTTGAGACATAGGAGGTTAAGTCTCGAGACATGGTCCTATTAACTCAATACTTCAAACTTCAAAGCAAAAATATAGATTCAGGGGAGGCATCTCTTAAGACATGGCTTCACTTTCTTAAGACAGTGTCTTACATTTTTCCATTTTAACTCAGGATTCATAACTTGGCCTCATTTTTTATTGTCTTCGATCCTGATTTTTTGCATAATGGCTTATTTAAGTTTATTTTGCGTGTGTAACATGTTTTAATTGCCATGTTTACTATATTTTAGCTTCAATTGTTATTTGATGTGTTTTTTTGAGTTGTTCTCACAATAAATGTGGCATCTTGCATTCAAATACTCTAATCTGTTGGGTATAGGATGTTATATTGGCACACTCAGCTTTGATATGTCCAAAACCTCTACATTCAAGTCATTTGATTCCCCCATTCTTTGGAGAAGGTGCCTCTCTTTTCAATAAGACTTTCCCTTTATTTCATTTGATATTTTTTTTCAATCTTCCTTATTTGAAAATCTTTTGCATACCCTGTTAAAGTTCTCAGTGAGTAAACCAATTGAGGCAGTTTTTGAATCTAGTGTTGTAATAGTTGTTTGAACATTGAAGGCAAAACTCTTTTTAGTTTTCACCCTTTTTTTTTGGTAGATTCTTTCAAAGGTTTCGAGCGAACCTATGAACTCATTAAGATAAAGAGTGGAAACTTTTTTAGCATCTTCAGTTGTCTTGAATTTTATAGGAACCTTTCTCGTAAAGAATGAAGAATCTTATCATCCAATTTTACATCAAAAAATTGTTCATTAAGACAAAGGGTGTAACAACCCGTTTTCAGTGGTGTCAAAAATAGTGGTTTTGAGACCCTAAACCTATTCTCAATGGTGTCAGAAATAGTGGTTTCGAGTTTGTAAATATTATTATTTAATTTATGAATCAAATATATTATTATATTGAATTTCGATTTGATAAATTTTGTTAATTGGACAAATAGTTATGTTTAAGTAGGTTGTCCCTAAAGTCAAGTGTTTTTGAAAAATGAGGTATTGGGACCTCATTCATGTAAATCAAGCACAATTTTGTTAAATATTTAAGGAGGTACTATATAGGTGTATTGAAATTCAGTTAGAAATTTTTGATATTTAGCTAGTTAATTAAAGAAAAAAGACTAAATTGTAAAATTCGCAAAATTCACTCACTATTGATTTTTATTAATTAAATGGCTTATTTAGTTAATGGGAGAGGACTTATATGGTAATTAAACCATAATGATTAAGTATGTACGGTTAGTGGAAGAATTCAATTAAAATTTTATGATTTATAATAATAATATTAAATTAAACAAAAGATTAAATAATTTAAAAAGGAAACATTTATCATCTTCATCATTTGGCATTTCTTCCACCGAACTTTCATGTACATCATGCTTGAAGTTTCGACCTTGTTTTTGTATATGCACGTAAGTGTAATTTTCATCCATTTTTCATGATTTTTATGTTTTTGAAATCGTTATAGCTTAATCTAGCTAATCCGGGGACTAATTCATAAAACTGTTAAATGTTTTAAATTTTTCCTATGAAAAAATAGAATGTCGATAATAACTATGTATCTCAAAGAAAAGAGAGAAAAATAAAGAACACACAAATTTTTACGTGAAAACCCTTTCAGGAAAAAACCACAGGCAGAGGAGAAGATAACTCACTATGTCGAATTCGAATAATTACAAGAGGAGTAGACTATGTCTATTTATAGGCTTGTAAAACCATATTCTAATAGGAATGTAGTAAGATTGAAACACCTTATTCTAATTAATATCAAATAGATGAGGTTTAATAAGGTTTAAAAACCTTATTCTAAAATAAATTGAAAGAAGTGTAGTTCTATATGGATTTTACTTTTATTTTATTTTATCACTATATTTTATTTTAATAAGGATTCGGGTCACTCAATTCTAACAATTTCCACATTGACACGAATTCTCAATGAACAAGTTCTTCATTGTGAATTCTCAACAAACAAGTTCTCCACCTCTTCTATAAAACCCCTAAGGGTTTAACTTCAACAATGAACACCAACCAAGTCTAAGCAATGCTCAATCTTGGTTATCGGAAGTGACTTAGTCATCATATCTGTAGGATTTTCATGAGTACTAATTTTGCTCACACCAATATCACCATGAGCAATAATATCACAAACAAAATGATACCGAACATCAATGTGCTCTGTTCTCTTATGAAACATTTAATCTCTTGTAAGAAAGATGGCAGTTTGACTATCCTAAATACTATACTGATTTGAAGGTCTTCATTGAGTTCACTAAAGAGCCCCTTCAACCAAATGGCTTCTTTACAAGCCTCAATAATCACAATGTATTCAGCTTCAGTAGTAGACAAAGTGACTGTAGTTTGCAAAGTAGCTTTCCAACTGATTGCATAACCTCCGATTATAAAGACATAACCTGTGAGGAAATCTTTTTCTATCAATGTCTCCAGCAAAATCAGCATCAACATACCTAATGACTCTATCTCTAGTTCTTCCAAACTGTAAGCAAACATCAGTAGTACTTTATAAGTATCTTAAAATCCACTAAACTATTTTCGAGTGTTCTTTACTGGGATTCACCATGTATATGCTAACTGCCCTAACTGCATATGATAAATCTAGACGTGAGCAAACCATAGCATACATGAGAGATCCCATTGCACTAAAATATGGAACATGTGACATGTACTCAATCTCATCATCTGATTGTAGAGATAAAGCCGATGAAAGCCTGAAATATGCTACTAAAGGAGTACTAACAGGTTTAGCACTCTGCATATTAAACCTGCAAAGAACTTTCTCAATGTACCCCTTCTGACTTAGCTACAATTTACTTACTTTTCTATCTCTAAGAATCTCTATACCAAGTATCTTCTTTGTTGGTACCAAATCTTTCATCTCAAATTCTTCACTTAGTTGGGCTTTAACCTTTCTTATCTTTCCTTTATCTTTCGTTGCTATTAACACGTCACCACCATTAAGGAGTAGATACATAAAAGAACCATCACTGTTTTTCTTAAAGTAAACACAACTGTCAAAGCTACTTCTTTTGAAATCATGAGAAGTCATAAAGGAACCAAACCTCTTATACCATTGTCTTGGTGACTGTTTCAAACTGTAAAGGGACTTTTTCAGCAAGCAAACATAGTCCTCTTTTTCTGAGACTATAAAACCCTCTGGTTGTTGCCTGTAAATATCCTTCTCAAGTTCTTTATGTAAACATGCAATTTTTACATCTAACTGCTCAAGCTCCAAATCATGCATGGCCACAATACCAAGCAAAGCTCGAACCGAACTATGCTTCACAACTGGGGAGAACACATCTGTGAAGTCCACTCCTGGAATTTGACTGTAACCGTTTACTACAAGTCTTGCTTTATATTCAACTCCTGGAGTCCCTTCTTTCTTTTTAAAACCCCATTTACAATGAACAACCTTTTTGCCTTTAGAAAGTTTCACAAGATCCCAGGTTCTATTTTTGTGGAGTGATTCCATCTCTTCTTGCATAACGAACATCCATTTTTTTGAGCCTTCACAGCTAATTGCCTTATAATAATTAGATGGCTCTTGGTTTGCATCTATATCTTCAACCATATTTAAAGCATAAGCAACTAGATCAGCCTCGACATACTTCTTTGGAGGTTTAATCTCTCTTCTAGTTTTGTTTTTGGTGATAGAGTATTGTGGTGAAGAAGTAACTCTATTCTGAATTTCTGTACTGGCTTGAGGAGTTGGCTTGTAGATTCTGGATTAATTTGATGCTCCACTTGCTTTTGATGTTATTTATTGAAGAGTCTTTAAGACATAAGTTAGGTAGAATAGCAGTTTCATCAAAAACAACATCTCTGCTAATCACAACTTTTCTATTTTCAGGACTCCATAAATTATACCTTTTTACACCAATTTTATAAACAAGAAAAACACATTTAATGGATCTTGACTCCAATTTTCTGTGATCAACATAAGCATCCGCAGGACACCCAAAGATCTTTAAATCAGAATAATCAACAAGACTACTAGACCATACCTCTTGTGGAGTCTTTTTCTCAATGGCAATGGATAGAGATAGGTTGATCAAAAAACATGCAGTAAAGGTTGCTTCTATAACACCCTTAACCCCGTCCTGTTACCGGAACAGGATTACAGAGTATTACCAGTCATTATAGTACATTTACAAATAAACAAGTATAAATACAATATTATCCATCTAAATATAACTTTAATCGGTCCACAGTACTTTACAAGTGTAATTAAAATAAAATGGGACTCGATCAGAAGCTTAGGAAATTTTTCTTGAAATTTTAAATTTTTTTTCTTTTCAATAGTACCACATGCCCGTGTGGCTAGTTTAACATGCTCGTGCGACTTAGGACACGCCCGTGTCCTAAACCCGTGTGCAACACTAACTTTTAAACACGGCCAATACACACGTCCGTGTAGCCTGGCCGTTTACTAAACTGACTTTAAGACATGGCCACGACAACGAGGGCACACGCCTGTATACCAGGCCATGTGGACTCAATAATAAGCCTTTTACACGTTACTATCCAACCCTGCAAATATCAATCTACAACCAATACAAATACCAATACTAAACCATTCCAAACGCATTTTATATACTATCCAATACTTAACTTTAAACACTGAACATATATCATTATCAATTGTCAATGTACTTATTTCACTATTACAATCTCAATCCAATATAACATACTTAAGACATCCTAGGTACATGCCATTATCAACAATTAACAAGCTTTAGCTTATTGGGTTCGAGATCGGCCTGGGATGTTGATTCAACAATTTAGCTTTAACTTAACTTGCACACGGAAACAAACCGTACGCTGAGTACGAACTCAGTGGTATTTCTATAAACCAATACTTAAAATATAACATACACATAAACTCAAATAATGATCATAATTATTTAATCATTCACTTCATAAATAAACTATTCATAATTCACTTAATCTTTATCATTTATTACCTCGATTAGCTTTTCAAATGAATTTATAAATCATCTAAACATTAATACTTTCCATTCGTATGCTTTACTACACTTCGATTCCCAATTCAGTATCAATAAAAATGTATAGTATCAATCAATTTATCGGTTTCATAAAGTAACATTCCGGCACTCTATAATAGTCAGTTATGCAGTAATAGTCATTTATTCAATAACAGTCAATTATTCCGTAGCAATCAACCTTTAATACTTTTAATTACCCCTATTAACATGATTCGGACCTGGACGGATACACGGATCCAACCCACACACTGGGGATAGTATACAATGTTTCATTGGTTGAAACCGGAATACACCGTAACGGTAACAGTCTCAGTCACGGTACACAAAGTACTTCATCGAAACGAATCCAGAACAGTCACAGTCACGGTACACTAAGTACCTCATCGAAACGAATCCGAAACAGTCACAGTCTAGCGACACTTATAGTGTCTCATCGACACAAAGTCAGAATATCCTGAACACTTCCAATCTTATGGCATGCCAACTATATCCGACTAGCCCAATACTGTTAATAGGGATTTCAGTAAACTTTCAAATTTTCAATTTCGTTTCAATACACTTTTCCATATCAATCCACATGCAATTCAATTTCAATACAATATACATTTTTCAATTTTCCATTCAATATTCACATATTCTATTCAATATCAATAATCACTAATAATTCATGATTTTTTATTCAACTCAATAATAATAATAATAATAATAATAATAATACTTACCATTCATATAAATAATAAATTCAACAAATAATTATTAGATTAGGCTTATAGAAATACAAACCGTAGTTTCCAAGCTAACTCGCGTTGTCTTTGTCTTGTCCTTGCTTAGCCGAGATTTCTAGAGACAACATTAGCTATTAAACTTCCAAGCTTCAAAATCCTTATTTCCCCTTTTTCAATTCTTTTTCTCCTTCTTTCTCCCCTGTTTCGTTTCTTCTCTGTTTCTTTCTATTCTTTTTCTTTTTCTTTTACTTTGTTTTGTTTTATATATAATAATAATAACAAATTAATAATATACTTATATAATAAGTAAATATACATGTATTTTACAAATGTACATATACTAATATTATACATGTCACTATACATACCATACATTTGTCAACTTTTTATTTATTTTTCACATAAAAATCTTATTATATAATTATTTAATTAATAAATACATTTTATAAATAATAAATATCTATTAATACTTAAATACAAGCATTACAAGTGTATGTATTTTTATTAATACACTTGTACCCAATCAATACCACACATTTGTCTTTTTATTTATTTATTTATCATATAATATCAATTTAATAATAATAAATACATTAATATTTACTTAAATAATAAGCAAATACATACATGTATTATAAATGTGTGTATTATATTTCTTACACTTGTATTTTATTTTTGCCATACACTTGGCACTCTTTTTGGCTTATTTACTTATTTAGTCCTTTCAATTTTCTTTATTCTATAATTAAGCTTTCACACTTCATTCAATTTAATCCTTTTATCCAATTAGCCTTAATTTAAGCTAATTCACTTAATTAAACTCTAATTAACCACTCGATTAACTTCGTAAATATTTTTAATAAATATTTACGAATCCATTTTTCAGAAATAGAGACCCGAAAATACACTTTTCTGGTAACGGTAAAATTCGGGTCATTACAACTTCAGCCCAAAACGACTTTGATAAGTGAGCATTTAACAACATACATTGAACTTTCTCCATGATAATTCTGTTCGTTCATTCTACAACGCCATTTTGTTGTGGAGTATGACAAACTGTCAAGTGTCTCACGATCCCTTCTGACTTGCATAGTTATTTACACTCATAAGAACAGAACGCTAATCCATTGTTTGTACAAAGGTATTTTATTTGTTTTCCCGTTTGTTTCTCAATCATAGTTTTCCAAGACTTATATGTAGAAAACACATCATTTTTATGCTTCAGGAAAAACACCTAAACTTTTCTAGAAAAATCATCATTAAGTGTTAGCATATAATAAGGTCCACCTCTCGAAGACACTCTGGATGGCCCCCACAGATTAGAATGAATATACTCCAACGTTCCCTTCTTGTTATGGATTCCTCTAGTGAATCAAAATCTCTTTTCCTTCCCAAAATCACAATGCTCACAAAACTTCAATTTGCAAATCCCTTGCCCATCAAGAAGTCCTCTTTTGCTCAAATTTGCCATGCCATTCTTACTCATATGCCCTAGGCGCATATGCCAAAGTCTAGTAACATCATCATCTGACAAGGAAGAGGAAGCGACAACTGTATCACCAGTAACAGTAGAACCCTGCAAAACATATAACTTTGCAGTATTTCTTTACCCTTTCATCACAACGAGGGAAACTTTAGAAATCTTTAAAACCCCACTTTCAGCTATATATTTGTACCCTTTTGAATAAAAAGTATGCAGTGAAATTAGATTTCTCTTCAATTCTGGAACATGTCAGACGTCTCTAGGTGTTCTAACAATTCCATCAAACATCTAACTTTAATCATTCCAACACCTGTAATTTTACACAAAGCGTTATTTCCCATCAAAACAATACTTTCAAATACAGTTTTGTAAGTTATAAACCAATCCTGATTGGGACTCATGTGGAAGGTGCAGCTCGAATCAAGGATCCATTCATCGCTCACTTTAAAATTGTTGACAAAAGCGACTAGAAGTTCACCATTGTTGTAGTCTTCTACAACATCAGCTTCACCAGATTTTTCTGGTTATTTTCTCTTTTGATTTCCAACGTCCCTTTTGATCTTGTTCTACAACTTATAACACTCAGATTTAATATGCACTTTCTTCTTGCAGAAGTTACAAGTTTTACCTCTGTTTAAAGACTTTAATCTACCCTTATATTTATCGTGAGGATTCCATTCCTATGTTATTCCACATCATCATTAGCATTCTAATCTTGTCTCCCACGAATAATGAAACCCTCTCCATGAGAGTCGGGTTTAACCACAAGATGTTTCATCTTATCATACAATGTCAAAGAATCATAAACCTCATTAATTGTGAGAGACTCACGACTATATAAAATCATGTCTTTAAAGGTGAATAAGACGGGGGCAACGAACAAAGTAGAATCAACCCTATATCTTCCTTATCATGCTGAACCTCTTAAATATTGTTAAGTGTTCGTGCACAGACGCACCTTTCTCCAAATCATGAGCATAAAGATGTGCTTCATATGTAACTTGCTGGCTAGAGTTTTCGACATACATATTTATTCCAACCTCTTCCATAATGCAGTGGGGGTCTTCTCCTTCATCACATCCTACAAAATTTTGTTAGAAAAATGCATATGTGATTGTGTTAATGCCTTTCGATCCTTACGCTTATTTTTTCCTCCGTCAATGTTGAAGGCATCTTATCTATCCCTAACAAGGCATCCTCTAAGTCCATCTGCACAAGAACTGTCTGTATCTTTATCTACCACAACGTGAATCTGGAATTGCGATCCAACAACAAAATTTCATACTTCAAAGATGCCATTACCGTGATTGAGATGAACAACCTGGAAGCTTTGATACTAATTTGTGAAAAAAAAGAATGTCAATAATGACAATGTATCACAAAACAAAGAGAAAAAAAATAAAGAACACACAGATCTTTACATAGAAACCTTTTTGGGAAAAAACCACGGGCAGAGGAGAAGATAATTCACTATGTCGCATTCGAATAATTAAAAAAGGAGTAGACTATGTCTATTTATAAGCTTGTAAAACTATATTCTAATATAAGGAGTGTAGTAAGATTGAAACACCTTATTCTAATCAATATCAAATAGATAAAGTTTAATAAGGTTTAAAAACCTTATTCTAAAATAAAATAAAAGAAGTGTAGTTCTATATGGATTTTACTTTTATTTTATTTTATCACTGTATTTTATTCTAATAAGGATTCAGATCACTCAATTCTAACAATTCCATTGATGAATTTATGTGTTTTTGAAGTTTGATGATAAATTTACAACCTTGATAGTTAAATAAGACTATTTTGTAAACTGGTTTTGGTTTATTTTAAAGTTTAAAGACTAAATTGTTAAAATAGTAAAGTTACATGAATTATTGTGAATTTTCAATAATTATGGGCTGTATATGTATAAGAGAGAATTCGACTAGCATGAATTTGGTTTAATTGTGATAAATTTGAGAGTTTCGGGTTTAGAGACTAAATTGAATAAAAGGTAAAAGTTTAGGGTAAAAGTGTAAAATGATTAAAGGGTCAATTACATGAATTTTAGTATGTAAAAGTATTTGAATTGGATAGTTTAATTAAATTATTATATTTAGATAAAGAAACAAGTCAACTGTACAATAATCGCGGGAAAGGAAAGTTAGCGGTGTAATCATCGATGTTGTGTTTGTTTCCGTTTTTGGATTACGTAAGTTCGTGCAATAAATGAACTGATTTGTTTTTTTTCACGAATTAATATATATCTAAGTATGTTATATTTAAATTTGCTTGCATAGTAAATATTAGTTTGTGAAGATGGATCAAATTAAAACGAAATTATAATTGAGGGTCATGATTGAAAATGGAGAAATTATATAGTTGAATTCATGGGAAAAAGAAATGCTTAAGTAATTATATGATATGTATGTGAATCACAGCCTGTATGAATCTCGTGAATGCTTAGGATACAAATGACATGTCATTAGGGTTATTTACCATTTCAGGTGATGGTATTAGACGTCCTATCGATGGCTGAGGTCTTGCATTTGTTGCGATTGTCCATAGTTCATGTGAGAAGCATCATGTAGCCTAATATCCCAAGCCACAACTCATGTGAGCAGAGCCATTTCACAGATTATGCGAGCATTTACAGTTACAGCTTGTGTGAACATCATTCCTACATATCCAACATTATTTCATTTGGTTCATCGGGTGAAAAATGAATAAATGAAATGATTATATGAATTGGTTATATGGAAGTAGATATATGAAATAGTTAAATGAATTAGTTATATGGAACTAGATATATGAAATGAAACATTGGATATAAATATTTGAAATAAAATGTGAATTGTTAAATGAATAGGTGATGGTTGAATTAAGTTTTAAATGTGCTTGCTTGTAATGTTTATGACATGATAAAGTTATATGTTTCATATGTGTGATATCATTAACCTTGTGAGATTTTTGGTGTGTATAGGAAATAAATGAACTCATGACCTTGTTTGTGAATTTAATTACGAAATGTTTTAGTTGCGATAGTTATGGTAAGTTAAAGTTAAAGTTTAATACAGACTTACTAAGATTTACATCAGTTTAACTTATCTTTTTTTTTTCTTCTTTGTAGCTTGTTGGACTTTTGTTGTAGATTGGAGCTTCGTTGGAGATCACACTATCCGACAACTCTTTCGGTAGCTAAATATTTGTTTTGACTCGGTTATAAGTGGCATGTAGATAATGTTTGGTAATGTATAATTATAAGCATTTTGGTCATGTGTTGTGTGTCATTTGAGATATGAAGTATGTATTTTGATGTAAACTTAAACGGTAATTTTTAGTTGGTTGTGGTGTATGATGATATAGTCATGTGTTGCTACCTAAATGCAATTTTGGATGGTTGAATTGGTATATATGATTTAGGTAACTTAATAAATTTTGGATGGAATTATGCTAGTATTGGAAATTATGATGCAAAGTGATTGTTTTTATATTAACCTTATGGTATGAAAGGTATTGAATGCTAATGGTTAAATTTTGAATTGCTATGCCATTAGTGGCATATTGGTTAGGCACTTAGGTTGGGTGATATATGATGTGTTTTGGCAAGTTTGGTTGCATTTTATGCAGGTTTAATTGTTAGTGATGGTATGACTTGTGGCCTTAGTGAATTGGGTTGAAATTGTTTGTTTTAGAAGGCACTTTTGGACACAAATAGCTTGGGGCACGATCTGTCACATGACCATGTGCCACACATGGTCATGTGGCCTATTTCATTTTTGGTGCAGGTTTGTCCACATGGTCTCAAAGAGTTACATGGCCTGGTGATACGCGTAACACCCTTAACCTGTCTCCGTCGATGGATTAGGGTTATGGAGCATTACCGTACAATCAAAAATATTTGAACATTATAAAATTCAAAGAATTAAACATATCATAAACCATTCATTCATATACATTTCGTCCCTAGATTGAGCCTTTAAGGCTCTAGAAATAGCTTAGAGACAATTCGACACTAATTTGAAACAAAACAGCAAGTTTAGGAAAAAGCTGTGAAAATTGGAAATATGAGTCACACAGCCGTGTGGAATCACCCCAAACTGTGTAACTTTTGAATAAGGGACACACGGTCGTGTCCCAGCTCGTGTCCTCACCCGTGTAACTCACTAAGTGGGGTCACACATCCATGTACCAAACTGTGTAACTCTCTGAGTTGCTCTACACGCCTATGTGCCAAGCCATGTGCTAGACCATGTAACTTGCTGACTTGAACCTTAAGCAATCCTCAGATGACACACGGCCGTGTGCCTCACACGGGTGTGTCACATACCTGTTTCACACGCTGTGTGAACCCAAAATTTTGCCTAAAATCAAGCCATTTCATACCTAATTCATGAATAACTATTCCAACCATTTAAACACACATTCATTGGTTTCAAATACCATTCAAACATCCATAACTAAGTCATTTCAAAACAACCTAAATTACCTAACCATTATGCCATTCAAAAGCACCACAAATATACGAAAACATAACATGCCAAAATAAGTCAACATTACCTTATTTCAAGCATCATAGCCTGATTCAATTACTTAACAAAACATACCACAAATTGACCATTATCAAACCATTCTAAACATACCGTAAAGAGCCTTATTTACAAGCCTTAGCAAGCGACCAAAAATAACAAAGTTTAGTAATTACTAAAGTATACCAACCAAACATAACCTTCAAGTCATAAACATATCAAAACACCATTAGGAACATTCTATACATGCCATAATAAGCATTGACCAAAATGAGCAAAAACTACCGAATTGACTGCTAGATAGTGTGATAGGTCTCCGACGAGCTTCTAACCAAATCGAGCTTCCGATAATCAATAAAGCATAGGAAAGAAACTACGTAAACAACGAGTGCTTAGTAAGCTCGTATAAACTTAAACACAACTTGCCATTTCATTTGCATAATGTAAATGTATAAGTGTACTATCAACTAAAACCATAAGCTTACCCTAAGCCTATACAACATCATCAAATTCACAAGTTAGTACTCTTGTACATGATTCAAATGAATTCATCCATAAAATAAGTAGATTTACACATGTAATCACATTATTTAGTTCATAAATCCTTTTCATAAGTTCATGATTCACTCTATTTTAATACTTACCATTTCATTTCCTTTTCATGCTCGTTGAACCATCTAGAATTACATTGGATACTCAGGAAAGCTCATACGCAATATGCCTTTACATATAACTGTAACATTTCCTTTACATCAATGCTTACACGAGCTGTGAAATGGGCCTGCTCACACGAGTTGTGGGTCGAAATGTAAGCTACACGATGCTGCTCACACAAGCTATAGAGAATCTGCAACAAATGTCGGGCTTCAGCCATCAGTAAGACATTGAAGACCAGCACCTGAAACATGAAATCCCTAATGACATGTCATTTGTATGTTAAGAATTCCTAAGGTTCAACTGGGATCGATATCCATCAATTCATCATAGCATTGATATATATATATATAAGTTCGTTTATACCAATTCAACATAATGAATATTCAATTTAACTAGCATATAAATGGTTACAGTTCATACGAACTTACCTCGATGACTAGGGGCGTAATAATTAGATCAAACTAATCCAAAACATTAGCTTTTCCTCAATCTAAGTATAAACGTGGTTTATCTTGATCTAAACATATAATTTCAATCAATTAAGTACTTCTAGAATTCAATTTAATCTATAGTTCATTGTTATACAAAATTACCAATTTGCCCTTAACATTTTAACTTTTTACAAATTAGTTCTTAAGCTCATAACTTAAAATCTAACCATTTTAACCTAAATCCATGTTAATCATAGATACAAGAGACCTTGATACAATCCATATTTACCATTATTTCACAATAAAACCCTATAATTTACACCTTTAACAATTTAAACTCTAACTCTAAAATTCATAAAAAAATCACTTAAAAAAACTTGTTTATTTTTCAATAAAGATTCATAATCTACCAATTAACATCAAAAATCATTCAAAATCATTCATGGTAAGTCCCTAAACCTTTAATAGTTTTACAAGTTAATCCCCAGGCTAGCTAGATTAAGCTAAAACGAACTCAAAAACATAAAAATCATTAAAAACGGGATGAAAAACATTTACCATGCAAGCAGTTGAAGTGGCCGAACCTTAGAAACCTAAAATGGCTACCCTCCCTTTAAATTTTTGTTGGAGAAAAGATTGAAGAAGATGAAGTTAACTTTTGTTTTATTTAATTTAGGTTTAATTGATAAATTACCATTTTAACCTTTAAAAACTTTCAAAATCTCAATAAAACCTAATCCATAATTATCCACTAACTCATTAAATAGATTATTTACCATTTAGTCCTTTATTTTAAAATTCCAAAGCTTTTGGATCCCTTTAACTAATAGAACTCAACTTTTACCCTTTTTTACAATTTAGTCCTTTTCACCTAATTAACCATTTAAACTTTAAAATTTCTCAACGAAAATTTAATATGACCTTAATATAATCCCACATACATTAAAATAAGAATAAAATAATAATTTACTTGTTGAAATTATGGTCTAAAAACCATTTTTTTGTTATCACTAAAAATAGTCTATTACAATACAACCGTATGACCCTGAGTTACACGAACTTAGGTTGTTACACGAGTTGGCCACATCACCATGTCTTTGAACCATATGGTTTGGGCTCTGCCACATAGCCTTGTGACCGCTATTTTTAGTTTTTACCATATTTTCTGTTTTGTTTCAAATTAGTCCATACTTGTTTCTAAATTGATTCTAGGGTTCTGTAGGCTCAATTTAAGTCTCGTTTTCAAATGTATTCTATGATGATGCTTTTTTCATTAATTTATGATGTTTAAATTAATCTTTGAATTGTGTCATTGTATTAACAATCTTGTTAATTGTCGTAATAGCACATAACCTTAATCCAGCTACAAAGACGGGTTAGGGGTGTTACAAAGGGCTTCATTCGAAATCTTACATAAATGAGTATAATAATAATAATAATAATAAATAGCTTTTTCTTTATCTATTCTTAAATATTCAAACTTAAAAGTAAGGATTTTGAGTTTGGAATTCAAATTGATACATTACTTTCATGTTGATTTTGGAGAAATGTCCATTCATCTTTAGCGAATTCACACATGGAAATAATTTTGAATTGTTTAATATTTGCTCCATTGAAGATTGCATTCAATGGTTTCAAATACTATGGAAAACCTTTTCTTCTTCAACAAGATATCTACCTTTTTTTTCCAGGGTCATAATGCCATCATTACCAATATTTTTAGGTTGAGTCCAACCATCTTTAATAACTCTTCATGCCCTTTTATTAATGGACTTTATAAATGCTTTTATCCTAACCTTCTAAACATCATAATTTAAGATATCAAGTTACCTTCCTTCATGGCCTCTATTAATAGAAATCGGATTTAAGATCCTTTTTAAGTATGTTTGAAGAAAAGCTCTAATACCAATTAAAAAATACACCGGTTTGCAGCCACTGCACTTTTTTTTGTCAAAAGTGATATCACGAAAACTATTTTGATAGAACTAAGAAGCAAATTATAACAAACAAAAAAATCAAAGTATAAAACGAGACCAAGATTGTTTACATTGTTTGAATAATAATCCTTTCTTTGCGAAGCCTTTCTCAGAGAATGAATCCATTAAACAACTTTCATTATATACCCAATGCTCAAGGCTTTAACTACCCAATAACATAAGGTATAACTAGTCTCACCCTTATATACAAGTGAATGAAACTCTTAATAAAATCTTAAGATATCAGTGATAAACTACTTAATAAAAACATCTCTGAAAGGACAAAATCAACTTTCAAAACCCATGCCAAAGTGTGTAACTCAACAACCTTTATATAGGCAACACATGTAACATTTAAACATAGTATGATCTTATCTTATCCACTTGTTTTTGAACTTTAAATGATCATTGAATGTTTAACTGATAAACTAAGTTTAGAATGCCCGATAAGACTCATTTAATAGTCCTCCTAGCTGATCGGATAACAATCATTCTTAGGTAAAAGAGTCATTGTGAAATACAAACTCTCCTAGATCTTCAAAAACAGTCTGTCTTTCTCATAATCATAGACTTTGTGCAAGTTGATCTAATTCCCATTCAACAAATTAATTGTTCATTTTCTATCTATTTTGAGTTACAAAATATCCATTACAAATAAATAAGTAAAAAATTGCCAATCTAATAAGATATGTATTGATTGTTTTAGTTTTTTGTTAAAACCCATGTTGCAAAATTAAGTGTAACAAAACTTTTCAACAGAAAATGTTCGAACATCTATAAAAGCCGATTTGCCTCAAAATTTAAAGTAAAATTATACTTTTTTCATATAAGCAAACCTATTGATTAATTTTTATTAAATAAATTTGATCTAGATAGGTGAAATAAAAATAATAAATTTTAGTTAAGATATTATTTCCATAAAATGTTTAGATTTCACATAAAAATATATTGATAATATTTTATTAAATAAAAATAACTTTTAATAAGTGGAATTACATTTTTGAATTTCACTAAAGATATCAATTCAATAAATTGTTTAAATTTCATATGTTAAGTAACTTACTATGAATTGAGAACACAAAAAAACTCATAAATCAATTAAGTAATTCATAAATTGGTTAATTAAATATGATAAATATATCAACTTAGAACATGAGAAATACGAAAATATAATGACTAATCTCCTTATCACAAATGTTCTTCAAAGAGTTAAACAGTTGGTCATGGAATGCGCTTCATTCCTATAAATAAAGATTGAACCCCTAACCTCATAATTAAAAAATGAGGTGAGCAAGCACCACCCCGCTTTCCATTATTATTATTATTATTATTATTATTATTTATCATTCATGCTATATTGGGTCTAAAAGTTGAGCAATTTCCTTAGACAAAAATTAATAGTTAAATATAATTTAAATATTAAATATTGTGATAAATGTATAACCACTTTTTATATTAGATAAACAAATAAAATTACTCAAAAAATATAAAATCTATATTACTATGTATGAAGGAATGTCTTTTGTACCTTCCTACTTGACCCATGTTGAATCCTTCCTTCTTCAATTTTTTTCTTTAAATTTTATACAATATCAGTCAAATATCACTTTTAATCCCTTTACTTGGCACATGTTCAGTTTTTCTTTTTGCATTTTGCAAAAGTGGTCAAATATCACTTTTGGTCCCTCTGCTAGGCCTAAATTAATCTTTATACTTGAATTTCTACAATAATTTAGTTCTATTTTTTATAATATTTAGTCTAAACAGTTAATATTAATAACTACTTTGATAAAAAAAATTTATGTGAATTTTTTAAAATAAAATACTACTCTAACAAAAAAAAATTAACATGATGAGCTGAAATAAGCCCTTTTTAAAAAATCCACACTACCAAAATTATTAACCATGCTAATTATTTGGATTAACTAATGACATGATTTTCTCCATTTTTTAGTTATTATAAGAAAATGGTAAAATTGCAGTTTTGATTTGTGACAACCCTAAATTGACCCTAGTCGGAAAGTGGTTTCGGGACCGCTAAACCGAGTCACCGAAGTATTTGAATATGATATTTATTGTCTAAAATATGTGAATATGAATGTGTGAAAGTTTTAAGCTTCGATTTAGTCGATTGCATGTGAATTTAATTAATAGGACTTATGTGTGACACTTTTAAAAGGTGATAGGTTAATCTATACGGACCTATTAATGCATGTTATAAAAGTGATGGGTTTGCATGTCAAATTTCCATTTATAATAAGTAGTGGCCGGCCATGGTATGGGTCATTGATGATAATATGTATTTTCTATTAGCATAATTAGTTTAGAAAATAAAATAAGGAATTAAGAATAATAAAACATGTGGTAAATGGGAGGAGAAACCAAAGTTTTCATCTTTGCTCCTCATTGCCGTGACTAGGAGAGAACAAGCTTGGAAAAATTCAGCTATGGTGGTTAGCTAAATCAAGGTAAGTTCAAGGATGATTCTTGGATTTCTAGCATTTTTTTTTGAGTTAGTCATTAAGCTCCTTGCTTAGCCCATGTCCAAATTTTGAATCTTGTTGGTAACATGAGTAATCGGTTAAGAGAAAATGTTCAAGAAATGGTTGTTGTTCATGTTATTTGGATGAAAGAAAAAATTGTTAGTTAGGTGAAGTAGAGTCTAACAAATGAGCACGTATGTGCATTAGTTGCTAGATGGAGAAAAATCGGCTAGCAAGTTGAGTACTAAGGCCGAATATGATTTTGGATATTATTGGGCAATGTATGTGTTTTGAATTGATGGAATGGAGACGATGCTTTAATTGTGTTATGAACAATTATATGTTAAATTAAGGTTTGCTAAGCTAGCTATTAAGGTGAAGTGCAAATGTTAGTATTTGATTGCTAGTGTATATATGTGTAATAGCCGAAATGAAGATGCTTGATGTCATGAATAAATGTTGTTTATATGTTTGGGAATTGAGTAAAAATTTGATGTTTAATGACTTAAGGATTCGGCATTGTTTAAGATAATTTACTTAAAATGTGATTTTGAATGTTATAAGTATTGGGATGTAAGTATATGTGTGTGCTTGGTCATAGGAGTTTGCTATGAACTTTTGTTTGGTTGAGTGATGAATGGCCGAATGAACTATAGGCTAGGGTGGATAAATTTTTGTACATAAGTAGTGTGTGTGACTATTGGTTAATGAATATTCAGCATAATGGGGTTTATGAGTAAATGGCATAATATATATATGTGTGAATATGTGGTAGTGCATAAAACAAGAAATCGATTAAATTGGGATGGTCACACATAGGTATATTCGACTTGTAGTTTTATAAATGTGATATGAGTATTTTGTTTGTAAATTAGTAGTAAATATGTTAAGAATGGTTCTAAAATGTATATGGATGCCGTGTGATTGTGTTTGGTTGGGAAGTAAATTGTTTGATTTAGCTCAAGAGCTTAGAGGATCAAAGTTGGATAAGGGAAAGGAAAAAGTGATCGAATAGCCGTTGAAATCGTTTGACAACATCCGAGGTAAGTTTTCGAGTAATGAAACTTAGTTTATGATTTGATTAAGTCATGACATATAAGCATAACAAATAAACGGTGATATAATGATTCTACTTGAATTGTATATTGAGGTGATTAGTTTATACCTATGACGGGTAGCCGAATGTGTATAGAGATCATGTTATAAAGTAAATCAAAATCATGCTCTTTGTATGTGGCTATTGAGCCGAAAATGGTAATGGTTGATAAGCGTCTTATGTTTGAATTCTAGTTATGATAATGAAATATGGATGTATCATGATTTATTGGTATATGTGCTTGATTATTCGGATGATATCCGGGCTAAGTCCCGAAGGCATTTGTGCAAGTTACTATATCCGGGCTAAGTCCCGAAGGCATTTGTGCTAGTGACTATATCTGGGCTAAGTCCCGAAGGCATTCATGCTAGTGACTATATCCGGGCTAAGACCCGAAGGCATTTGTGCGAGTTGCTATATCCGGCTAAATCCCGAAGATACTTGGGTTTGGAAGCAAGCGATCTTGCTGTAATAATTTCAATTAATGCGCTCATAAGATACAAACGATAAGGTATGTTTCGTATATGCATCGGAAAGGTTGATTCCTTTCAAATAGTACTCGCTCAATTGATTAACGAGCTTCCGGCCTTTAGTTAGGTTTGATACCCTGTGTATGAATATATTGGTTGAAGCGTGAAGAAATTATGATTTTGAGAATGTGCATATATGAAATTATTCATTTAGTCATATGAACGCTATACTTTAGTCGTAAATAATTTCGTTACTCAAAACTTACTAAGCATTAAATGCTTATTCCGTTTCTTTAATTCTCTATTTTATAGATTTTTGTTCGTCAGCTATCGGACTTGGGATTGTCGAAGTCGAAGTCGTCCACACTATCTAAGCCCTTTTGGTACTCTTTTAGTTAAACGTTGATAATAGCATGTATAGGACTAACCTTTGATGTTAATCAAGTACCTTTGGTAATGTGTATATATTCGGATAGCCATGCGAAAATGTCTTAAATATTTTGAGCATAGTATTAAAATCATTTTGTATATATATGGTTATTGAGAGGTGTGGAAATGCTTGGCAATGATTAGCCATTGGAATGGTTAATCACGATCATATTTGGTGCTATGTATGTCAAATGGCTAGTTGAATCATGGAAACTATGAAATAGGTGAAATTTACCTTAAAATAGATGCTGACAGCAGCACTGATGTGAGTTTGAAAATTCACTAAAAATAGTAGGAATGTAATTAAATAATGAATAAATTATGTAATCGAACCTTGATGAGTCTATTTTCATATGGAAGAAGTGAAACGACCATATGAGCCGTATTTTATGAGATGTTTAAGTTTTCGTGAAACAGGGCCAGAATGGTTACTGGATCCCCTGTTCTGACTTTGGAAATTTACCATAAATTAACCAGAAATAATTAGAAGTCATGCTTTATATGTAAAGATTCCTTTTTGAGTCTAGTTTGATTAGAAACAAACGGCATATGTATTGAAGCCCTGTACAGGGAGATATCTAAGTCGTAATGCATGAAGGTCAGAGTAGTCAAACCCTAAAACAGGGGAGACTTTAACTAATAAACTGTACTAATTGAACTGACCAAAAATTCTAGAAAAAAATCTGTAGATGGATATATGAGTATAGTTTCAGGGAAAATTTACGGAATCAGCTTTCGAGTTTTGGAACTCGAGATATGATTTTTAAGGTGACAGTGACGCAGTTAGCCAGCTTGTCTGGAAATTTTAAAATGAACGGTGTAAATAAATGAATTAAGTTCACTAACACCTCGTGTTCGACTCCGGCAACGGTCTCGGGTGCGGGGCATTACAATTTTATTGGTATCAGAGCTACGGTTTAGTCGATTCTAGGACTACCGTAATACGTTCGGGTCTAGCTATACATGCCATTGTGTGTCTATTTGATAGTGTGGTGATTTCTGACAGTTAAAAAATGTGTTTGTTTATAGTAATGGATCCCGATCCCAACCGAGCGGTAGCTGATGATCTTGAGAGTGTAGCGCCTGCTCCCGCACAAGGGATAGCACCGGTGGACTCTCAACCTATTGCTAGTAATCAGAATGACGAAGCTAGACAGGCTTTTTATAGCGTAATGAATGATTGGTTCAACCAATACATTCGAACTAATACGACTGTTCCACAACCCCCATTTCCGACTAATACAACCCCTGCACCTGCGATACCTCCAGTAACTGACCAGATAAGGTTAAATAAGCCCCTAGTTGATAGAATCCGAAAACACGAGGCTACTGAATTTAAAGCTACAGACAGCGACGATGCCGAGCAAGCTGAATTTTGGTTGGACAACACTATTCGGGTACTTGATGAACTATCTTGCACACCCGATGAATGCCTAAAGTGTACGATCTCCTTGCTACGTGATTCTGCCTACTATTGGTGGAATACGTTGATTTCTGTTGTGCCCAGAGAGCAAGTAACTTGGGAGTTTTTCCAAACCGAGTTTCGAAAAAAGTATATCAGCCAGAGATTCATTGATCAAAAACGAAAAGAATTTCTTGAACTTAAACAAGGTTCCATGTCGGTTACTGATTATGAACGAAAGTTTGTAAGGCTTAGCCGGTACGCGCGAGAATGCATTTCTTCAGAAGCTGTGATGTGTAAACATTTCGAAGATGGACTGAACGATGATATAAAGCTGTGTGTTGGCATTTTAGAAATCAGAGAATTTGTGGTACTTGTCGAGCGAGCTTGCAAAGCCGAAGAGCTAAGTAAGGAGAAAAGAAAAGCTGATATGGGAGTAAAGGAGTTTCGTAAGAGATCTTCGGGAAAGCCCTTTCAACAGTCATCGAAGAAATTTAGAGATGATTTAGGCCGATCTAGAGACACGTCGGGCTTTTCTAGACGAGACCGTGATCGACCCCCTGTGAGTACACAAGTTACTTCGGTCGCAGTGTTGGAAATGATCGTCGAGGCAGAATAGAGTGCCAGTATTGTGGTAAATGGCATTCGGGGAGTTGTAGATTCCATGACCACTCCTGTTACAAGTGCGGATCAGTTGACCACTTTATTAAAGATTGCCCGAGATTGTCTGAACAGAATGTAAATTAGAGTGGGAAACCGGGTGCTACTACTGCTCGAGGTAGACCATCTAAAAATGCGAGGAATGCTAGTGGCGGTCAGAGAGGATCTAGAGATGTTACCACCAGATCTGAGGCTCGTGCTCCTGCCAGAGCTTATGCTATACGTGCACGCGAGGATGCTTCTTCGCCTGATGTTATTACCGGTACATTCACTCTCTTTGATACTAAAGTGATTGCATTGATTGACCCTGGTTCTACTCATTCTTATATATGTGAGACTTTAGCATCCAGTAAGACTTTACCTGTTGAGTCTACTGAGTTCGTTATTAGAGTGTCGAATCCCTTGGGTCATTGTGTGCTTGTTGATAAGGTGTGTAAGAAATGTCCCTAGTAATTCGAGGTTCCCGTTTTCGGCGGACTTGATGCTTTTACCGTTTGATGAATTTGATGTTATTCTCGGTTTGGATTGGTTGACCGTGCATGATGCGGTTGTGAATTGCAAAAGCAAGACTATTGATTTGAGGTGTGCAAATAATAAGATAATCCGAGTTGAGTCTACTGTCTTGAATGGATTGCCAACAATAATATCCTCGACGTTAGCTCAAAAATATGTGAGAAAGGGGTGTGAAGCGTATCTTGCATACGTGCTTGATAACGAAAAATCAGGAAAGAAACTTGAATCAGTACCAGTGGTTGTGAATATCCTGATGTTTTTCCCGAAGAATTACCGGGGTTACCACCTGTTCGGGAGGTAGAGTTTGGCATCGAACTTGTACCTGGGACTACACCGATTTGATAGCTCCGTATCGTATGGCACCAACGGAATTAAAAGAACTGAAAACTCAGTTGCAAGAGTTGACGGATAGAGGTTTTGCTCGGCCGAGTTTTTCACCTTGGGGTGCACCAGTATTGTTTGTGAAAAAGAAGGACGGAACCATGAGGTTGTGCATCGACTATCGTCAGCTGAATAAAGTGACAATAAAGAATAAATATCCGTTACCGCGTATTGATGATTTGTTTGATCAACTAAAGGGAGCCTCAGTGTTTTCAAAGATAGATTTGAGATCGGGTTATTATCAGTTGCGAATTCGGGATTCGGATATACCCAAAACTGCTTTCAGAACGAGATACGGTCACTACGAGTTCTTAGTGATGCCGTTTGGGCTCACTAATGCCCCAGCGGTATTTATGGATTTGATGAATCGGATTTCAGACCATTTTTGGATCGGTTTGTAGTTGTGTTTATTGATGATATTTTGGTCTATTCGAGAAATGAAACCGATCATGCTGAACACCTGGGGTTAGTGTTGTAGGTTTTACGGGATAAGCAGTTATATGCTAAGTTCAGTAAATGTGAGTTCTGGTTGAGAGAAGTTAGCTTTTTGGGACATGTGGTATCTGCATCGGGTATTCGAGTTGATCCGAGCAAAATTTCAGCCATACTTAACAGGAAGCCCCCGAGAAATATTACTGAGGTTCGGAGCTTTTTGGGACTTGCCGGTTACTACAGACGGTTTGTAAAGGGTTTCTCGATGATAGCCACACCAATGATGAAGCTACTTCAGAAAGATGTTAAGTTCGAATGGTCAGAAAAATGTCAGAAAAGTTTCGATCAACTAAAAACTTACTTGACTGAAGCTCCAGTGCTAGTGCAGCCTGAATCAGGCAAAGAGTTTGCCATTTACAGTGACGCATCCTTACTTGGGTTGGGTTGTGTATTGATGCAAGAAGGTCGAGTTGTAGCTTATGCGTCGAGACAATTGAAGCCACATGAGAAAAATTATCCAACCCATGATCTCGAACTAGCTGCCATCGTATTCGCTTTGAAAATATGGGACATTACTTATCTGGTGAGAAGTGTCATGTATATTCGGATCACAAAAGTCTCAAATATTTGATGACTCAAAGAGACTTGAATCTGCGACAAAGACGTTGGCTCGAGTTGTTAAAAGATTATGAGCTTGTCATTGACTATCACCCGGGAAAGGCTAATGTGGTTGCGGATGCTTTAAGTCGTAAATCACTGTTTGCTTTACGAGCGATGAATGTACACCTGTCTGTTCTATCCGACAATGTGTTAGTAGCAGAATTAAAGGCCAAACCATTGTTGATTCACCAAATTCGTGAAGCTCAGAAAGTCGATGATGAATTGGTTGCAAAACGGGCTGAATGCGTTTCGAATATGGAATCAGAGTTCCAAATTGATGATGACGATTGTTTGAGGTTCAGAAGTCGTTTGTGTGTTCAAGAAATTCAGAACTTATTTTGATGATTCTGAACGAAGCTCATTGTAGCCGAATGTCAATTCACCCGAAGAGTACGAAAATGTACAACGATCTGAGACGTCAGTTTTGGTGGCATGGTATGAAACGAGACATTTCCGATTTTGTTTCGAGGTGTTTAATATGTCAACAAGTGAAAGTGAACATCAAGTACCTACAGGTTTACTTCAGCCGATCATGATACCTGAATGGAAATAGGATAGAGTCACGATGGATTTTGTATCTGGGTTGCCATTGTCGGCAAGTAAGAAAGATGCGATTTGGGTTGTTGTTGATAGACTGACTAAGTCGGCTCACTTTATCCCCGTACGTACGGATTTTTCATTGGATAAACTAGCTGAATTGTATGTTTCTCAGATTGTAAGATTACACGGGGTACCTATTTCTATTGTGTCGGATAGAGATCCGAGGTTCACCTCGCGATTTTGGAAGAAATTGCAAGAAGCTTTGGGTACCAAGTTGCATTTTAGCACCGCTTTTCATCCACAAACTGATGGTCAATTCGAGCGGATAATTCAGATGCTTGAGGATATGTTGAGATGTTGCATCCTTGAGTTTAGTGGTTCATGGGAGTGGTATTTACCTTTGATTGAATTTGCTTACAAAATAGTTTTCAATCAAGTACTAAGATGGCGCCTTACGAGGCTTTGTACGGTCGTAAATGCCATACACCATTGTTTTGGACCGAGCTCGGTGAAAGTAAAGATAATTCGTGAAAGTCTGAAGGCATCATCAGATCGTCAGAAGTCGTACGCAGATTTAAAACGAAGAGATATTGAGTATCAGGTGGGAGACGAAGTTTTCTTAAAGTTTCACCTTGAAAAAGATACTCAGATTTGGCCGTAAGGGCAAACTGAGTCCGAGGTTCATAGGGCCATATGAAATATCCGAACGAGTTGGCCCAGTGGCATATAGATTGATTTTACCCCCTGACCTCGAGAAGATTCACAACGTTTTTCATGTCTCAATGCTTCGACGTTACAATCTGATCCTTCGCACATAATAAATCCCTCCGAGGTTGAAATTTAAGCCGATATGAGTTATGAAGAAGAACTGATTCACATCCTAGCTCGTGAAGTGAAAGAGTTGCGAAACAAGAGGGTTCCGTTAGTAAAGGTGTTATGGCTCAAACACGGGATCGAAGAAGCTACTTGGGAAACCGAGAACTCTATGAAAGAACGATACCCAAACCTATTTACCGGTAAGATTTTGGGGACGAAAATTTCTTAAGTGGGGGAGAGTTGTGACAGCCCTAAATTGACCCTAGTCGGAAAGTGGTTTCGGGACCGCTAAACCGAGTCACCGAAGTATTTGAATATGATATTTATTGTCTAAAATATGTGAATATGAATGTGTGAAATTTTAAGCTTCGATTTAGTCGATTGCATGTGAATTTAATTAATAGGACTTATGTGTGACACTTTTAAAGGTGATAGGTTAATCTATAAGGACCTATTAATGCATGTTATAAAAATGATGGGTTTGCATGTCAAATTTCCATTTATAATAAGTAGTGGCCGGCCATGGTATGGGTCATTGATGATAATATGTATTTTCTATTAGCATTATTAGTTTACAAAATAAAATAAGGAATTAAGAATAATAAAACATGTGGTAAATGGGAGGAGAAACCAAAGTTTTCATCTTTGCTCCTCATTGCCATGACTAGGAGAGAACAAGCTTGGAAAAATTCAGCTATGGTGGTTAGCTAAATCAAGGTAAGTTCAAGGATGATTCTTGGATTTCTAGCATTTTTTTTTGAGTTAGTCATTAAGCTCCTTGCTTAGCCCATGTCCAAATTTTGAATCTTGTTGGTAACATGAGTAATCGGTTAAGAGAAAATGTTCAAGAAATGGTTGTTGTTCATGTTATTTGGATGAAAAGAAAAAATTGGTAGTTAGGTGAAGTAGAGTCTAACAAATGAGCACATATGTGCATTAGTTGCTAGATGGAGAAAAATTGGCTAGCAAGTTGAGTACTAAGGCCGAATATGATTTTGGATATTATTGGGCAATGTATGTGTTTCGAATTGATGGAATGGAGAGGATGCTTTAATTGTGTTATGAACAATTATATGTTAAATTAAGGTTTGCTAAGCTAGCTATTAAGGTGAAGTGCAAATGTTAGTATTTGATTGCTAGTGTATATATGTGTAATAGCCGAAATGAAGATGCTTGATGTCATGAATAAATGTTGTTTATATTTGGGAATTGAGTAAAAATTTGATGTTTAATCACTTAAGGATTCGGCATTGTTTAAGATAATTTACTTAAAATGTGATTTTGAATGTTATGAGTATTGGATGTAAGTATATGTGTGTGCTTGGTCATAGGAGTTTGCTATGAAATTTTGTTTGGTTAGTGATGAATGGCCGAATGAACTATAGGCTAGGGTGGATAAATTTTTGTACATAAGTAGTGTGTGTGACTATTGGTTAATGAATATTCGGCATAATGGGGTTTATGAGTAAATGGCATAATATATATGTGTGAATATGTGGTAGTGCATAAAACAAGAAATCGATTAAATTGGGATGGTCACACATAGGTATATTCGGCTTGTAGTTTTATAAATGTGATATGAGTATTTTGTTGTAAATAGTAGTAAATATGTTAAGAATGGTTCTAAAATGTATATGGATGCGTGTGATTGTGTTTGATTGGGAAGTAAATTGTTTGATTTAGCTCAAGAGCTTAGAGGATCAAAGTTGGATAAGGGAAAGGAAAAAGTGATCGAATAGCCGTTGAAATCGTTTGACAACATCCGAGGTAAGTTTTCGAGTAATGAAACTTAGTTTATGATTTGATTAAGTCATGACATATAAGCATAACAAATAAACGGTGATATAATGATTCTACTTGAATTGTATATTGAGGTGATTAGTTTATACCTATTACGGGTAGCCGAATGTGTATAGAGATCATGTTATAAAGCAAATCAAAATCATGCTCTTTGTATGTGCTATTGAGCCGAAAATGGTAATGGTTGATAACGTCTTGTGTTTGAATTCTAGTTATGATAATGAATATGGATGTGTCATGATTTATTGGTATATGTGCTTGATTATTCGGATGATATCCGGGCTAAGTCCGAAGGCATTTGTGCAAGTTACTATATCCGGGCTAAGTCCCGAGGCATTTGTGCTAGTGACTATATCCGGGCTAAGTCCCGAAGGCATTCATGCTAGTGACTATATCCGGGCTAAGACCGAAGGCATTTGTGCGAGTTGCTATATCCGGCTAAATCCCGAAGATACTTGGGTTTGGAAGCGAGCGATCTTGCTGTAATAATTTCAATTAATACGCTCATAAATACAAACGATAAGGTATGTTTCGTATATGCATCGGAAAGGTTGATTCCTTTCAAATAGTACTCGCTCAATTGATTAACGAGCTTCCGGCCTCTAGTTAGGTTTGATACCCTGTGTATGAATATATTGGTTGAAGCGTGAAGAAATTATGATTTTGAGAATGTGCATATATGAAATTATTCATTTAGTCATATGAACGCTATACTTTAGTCGTAAATAATTTCGTTACTCAAAACTTACTAAGCATTAAATGCTTATTCCGTTTCTTTAATTCTCTGTTTTATAGATTTTTGTTCGTCAGCTATCGGACTCGGGATTGTCGAAGTCGAAGTCGTCCACACTATCTAAGCCCTTTTGGTACTCTTTTAGTTAAACGTTGATAATGGCATGTATAGGACTAACCTTTGTTGTTAATCAAGTACCTTTGGTAATGTGTATATATTCGGATAGCCATGCGAAAATGGCTTAAATATTTTGAGCATAGTATTAAAATCATTTTGTATATATATGGTTATTGAGAGGTGTGGAAATGCTTGGCAATGATTAGCCATTGGAATGGTTAATCACGATCATATTTGGTGCGATGTATGTCAAATGGCTAGTTGAATCATGGAAACTATGAAATAGGTGAAATTTACCTTAAAATAGATGCTGACAGCAGCAGTGATGTGAGTTTGAAAATTTACTAAAAATAGTAGGAATGTAATTAAATAATGAATAAATTATGTAATCGAACCTTGATGAGTCTATTTCATATGGAAGAAGCGAAACGACCATATGAGCCATATTTTATGAGATGTTTAAGTTTTCGTGAAACAGGGCCAGAACGGTTACTGGATCCCCTGTTCTGATTTGGTAATTTACCATAAATTAACCAGAAATAATTAGAAGTCATGCTTTATATGTACAGATTCCTTTTGAGTCTAGTTTCATTAGAAAAAACGGATATGTATTGAAGCCATGTAAGGGAGATATCTAAGTCGTAATGCATGAAGGTCAGAGTAGTCAAACCCTGAAAAGGGAGACTTTAACTAATAAACTGTACTAATGGCGACCAAAAATTCTAGAAAAAATCTGTAGATGGATATATGAGTCTAGTTCAGGAAAATTTACGGAATCAGTTTTCGAGTTTTGGAACTCGAGATATGATTTTAAGGTGAAGTGACGCAGTTAGCCAGCTTGTCTGGAAATTTAAATGACTGTGTAAATAAATGATAGTTCGTTACAC